>NC_044502.1:22340021-22672021 GCF_902362185.1 Chanos chanos
GGTTGTTTAAGAGTCATTAGGCTCTGTAAATGCATGATTACAACAATACAACAATGTGTTGACATCAAAAAGAAAATGTACTTTTGAATACTTAAGTATTTTTAAAAGCAAGTACTCCAATACTTAAACTCAAGTAAAAATGTTGTATTGGAGTAATATTTGACCAGGGGTATCCATACTTTGACTCAAGTAATGGCTGTGTACTTTGTCCACCTCTGGTGTGTGTGTGTGTGTGTGTATGTGTGGTGTGCGTATGTGTTTACTCTGTTGGTGTGTCAGTTTGGTTGATGTTTCTCTGCTGACTCTTGACATTTGGCTGAGTGGATCATTGTGCATATGGCTATGTTAAAGTCCCTTAGCCAGCTAACCATGGTCTGTATGTACAAACACTTACCAAGACTTTTAAATCTTCATAAGTAAACCTTAAAATGACCGATGCATAAGGAATACTTGTAGACAAAAGTTGTTAAGATTAACAAAGGGAGATTTTTCATTAATTTTTTTTTTACATTAAGATTTAAACTAAAGGTCTTGACGTACTGTCAAGTTCTCACTAGCTTCTGATTAATAATACAGTTAATTCACACATTCTCCACAGATTTTTTTTTCCCTTACAGAAGTCTGTTTTTTAATTAATTAATTATTTTAATCATACACTCACAGCTGTAAACGTGTGTAAGGTGACCCTGTACTTCTGAACATGTGGGCTAGTTATTTCCAGGTTAATCTTCTCCTCTCTCCATTGTCTCTGTAGCTGTGGAGACACAGAGTACGAGCTCAGAGGAGACCTTGCCCAGCCCTCCGTCACCCCCACTTCCCCCACGGGTCTACAAGCCCTGTTTTGTCTGCCAGGACAAGTCATCAGGCTACCACTATGGTGTCAGTGCATGTGAGGGCTGCAAGGTAAGCCCCACTCCACACACCTGGACATGTACAACACTTTGCCCATCTGGAAATGGAAGAAAGAGAGAGGGGGACAGAAGACCCCATCTTGAGAAAAGCTCTGTGTGTGTGTGTGTGTGTGTGTGTGTGTGTGGATGTGTGCATGTTTGTGTGTGTGTTTTTGCGCATAGGCAGAAATCCCCGGGGGGACAGGGGGACACATTCCCCTCAGTATACCATTGTACACCAAACTATGTAAATTTAAATAATATAATAACATGTACTGAAAACACATGTGCAAATTATAAATGCAAAACAATGCGTTTTTAAGTTTTGAATGATTTCGTTCCCCCTGTTCCTCACAGTGGTATGGTCCGCTGCCTGCTATCCCCGATCCCACACACATTAGCCCGGTACAAGTGTTTGTGGCTCAGCTGTGGCTGACCGAGTAAGTTGCTGCTTTGCTAATGTTCATTTAAAGCAGCGCATGTTTCAAACATGTTTCTTTACTTCTAACACTCAGCTGAATAACACACATCTACATTTGTAACCAGACCTCAGCTTGTTCGCTCCGTTACCGCGCAGTTTACACGTTGCTTCTTCAGTTAAAGTAAATCTAAATAAGCTTAGGCTTTTTTAGCTTCAGATCAGTTAATGGGTGTTGCTTCTGTCCTTCTTCTGTTCTTAGCACTGTACTTATTGTGAGCTTTATGTTCTTGTTTATGTTCTTGTTAAGCTACTGAAGCAGACTCAGAGATTAGTCCAGTGACACATATGTAGTGACTCCATAATATATCAACATTTGAACTTGCTAACCCTTAAGTTATTTACCAATCCATTATCTATAGAATATGTAATAGTAATAAGGTTTCCTCTATATACATTTTATACAAGTATAGCAGTACTTTTGGAGGCATCTTTTGTACCCCCCTCAGGAATTGCTCTTGAGATTTTTTTCTGTTTAAACCCAACATCTTTTCAAATACAGATTGGCTTTGAGTAAGGCACAAATACACACCTTCACAAACACACACAAAAGCCTAGTCCAGTCTTTTTTTCCTGTTCAGAGACAAACGCACATGGGGCAGAAATAGTGCTGTCAGTAGACAATCATGGTCTGGTCCATTTGCTCCATGTTTTGCACTTCAGGCCTAAGGTTACCTGTCGCTTGGATTAACTTCAAGGCTAAAGTGGTTTATCGGGTGCAGGAAAGCAGCCAATCAGTAACCAGGCAACTTGACCTTGCTTCTCATCCTGCACTACTCTCAGTTTAACACAAATAACCTCAGTAAGTCTGGGTGTGGCCAGCTGCAGGATCACAGGGTCACAGCCTGGGCAAGAAGGGACCAGAGATCACAGGGATCAGAGAGCATCTCTCTCCCTCTATAATCTGACACTACATCTATGACCTTGGTGTAATCCCAAAGACTTCTAGTGCATGCTTATAGCAGTATGCCCTGCCATGTGTGTGTGTGTGTGTGTGTGTGTTTAAGCATACATGCATGTGTATACTCAGTGTACTGATGATCTTGACTACCACTCTGGTGTCTCACTGCACTATTACACACTCATACTTGAAACACTGCACTATTACACACTCATACTTTAAACACTGCTCTATTACACACTCATACTTTAAGTACTGCACTATTACACACTCATACTTTAAACACTGCTCTATTACACACTCATGCTTTAAACACTGTACTATTACACACTCATGCTTTAAACACTGCGCTATTACACACTCATACTGTAAACACTGCGCTATTACACACTCATACTTTAAAACACTGTACTATTACACACTCATACTGTAAACACTGCGCTATTACACACTCATACTTTAAAACACTGCACTATTACACACTCATACTGTAAACACTGCTCTATTACACACTCATACTTTAAAACACTGTACTATTACACACTCATACTGTAAACACTGCGCTATTACACACTCATACTTTAAAACACTGCACTATTACAGCTGTAATCCAATCTGTCCTCGGGCAAAAATCCACTGTGGCTTCCCGGTCATGAGGTACTGTGCTTTTAACGTCGCAGTTAACAATGTTGCTAATAGGCTATGCAGGGCACATTATGTTTAGTCTAACGGGAGCTAGCTAGCCATTTCCAACATTAGTTCTCTTTACACAGTAGACTGTTAGTCAAAGTTGATGTCTAAGTCCAACCAGAACCAAATTTTATAAGGTGCATAGCATAATATTAACCTCCTCTGGTTGCATTAGGGAGACCACACCACATTTCACTTTCACGCCTCATCACCGCCTGCTGCCGATAAATTTATGTCTGCTGTCCAAAGACATGAGTGACATTCAGAGGAAGACAGGAAGTAAACTCTGCACCAAAGTTATTGCAAGGACAAAATATTGTAATTTGTTCTAATAAATTAAAGAACAAAAAAAATGTGTTGTTAACTGGTTACCATTATTTCAAATAAATGCTTCTGTTCCAGAACATTAAAAAATAAAAAAAAATAAAGTTTTTGGTTTTGTTTTTGTTCCTAGCGAAATATCGATTGTTTCTGGTTTTTCGTCTTTGAACCGGTTCAAAGCCTTGCTAATAATTGTACGTTTACAAAATTACACCACCGATTGTATTGATTCACTGGAGTTGTGACTGATCAATAGCCATTTTAGTACTTGAATACCTTGGCTTGAAGGATAACATATTGTGAATTAATGTTAAGCTTGTTTCTTACTTGTGCAATAGAACGTTTGAGAAATATCTCTTTGAATACTTAAACACTTTGGGTATCTTAGGTCAGTTTATATTGTTTATAGAACTATCTGAAAATATTTTGTTTTAAAAAGGAAGCAATGTTAAAGTTGATGGCATATCTATTTAATTTTAAGTTCTGTTTGTACTATGCTGCAGTTTGCACAATAAAAATTGTTTACATTCTGCAGCTGTTTCATGCATACTGATTCCTTCATATATTGTATCATTTTGAGCAAACCCTATAGTAATCAGAGCCTTCATTATATAAATTATAAAAATGAAAATGTTTTTATATTTTATGCTCTGTGTACTCCTGATAGTAGAATAAGCCTCTACAAACCTATATAAAGGCCCAGTCATGCAAAAAAATGAAAATGTCATAAGTCGAAAAATGCACTTAAAACAGTACATCTAACCTTCCGAAGATCATAGCTTAGCCTAGCCTACCTTATACATCCTCAGAAATGCTGCCTACACAGTACACCGTAGAGTATCGGTTGTTTACCCTCGTGATCGCAAGGCTGACTGGAAGCTGCTGTAAATAACCTTTAATTGAGTTTAATTATTATTTTTGATAAGTGCCCTTTTTTGTGTTCATGCATATTTATGATAGCGTCTTATTTCTTAAAACGCACTTTTAGGTTGAATTTTGATTATACTGCCTGATGCTCATGCGCAGTTATTGATCACAGTGGCTGACAAAAATAATCACCATCACAGTGGAGGTTTCAGAAAAGCAGTTTAGAGTGCACTTTATATTCTTTAGCACCTGGTTCGTGGATTTGTGTTTGATTTTGGTCTTTTAAAACAAAGTGTATGTTTCATACTTTAAACTATGATACTGCTGAATTGTTTTCTGTGTTCAGCTCAGCTCCCGTTAAAAACAAATAACAGTGTGGTTTAATTTTAATTACTGTTCTTAACAATTTAGCGAACTCATTGTGTATGACTATAACAGTTTTAATGTCTTCAGCACATTCTTTATTTGTACAATAATATATAGTAAAATATGTAGGTCCAACCATCGTAAATCGGGGACTAGCTATATATATATATGTGTGTGTGTGTGTGTGTGTGTGTATATATATATATATATATATATACATACACACACACACACACACACACACACACACATAGCCACATGACATGCAATGATACATGTTAATTTGTTTTGTTAGTATAAAGTACAGTGTCAAGAAACCCCGATTGCATGGGAAAGCAGACCTTTCAGTAATGTATAATTCTTTTAGTAGGCTTGGCAAGAGTTTTAACAGTGCACAGTGCCGGGCAAACTGACTCGGGCTCAAAGTTTTTGTGGAGGATTTTAGAGCATGCTGTATCGCAGCATATCAGTGGTGTGAGTAATGTAAAGGGAGATGAGTATTCAGACAAGTATGTTGATTATGAGTGTGATACAGAGTGCGTAATGTCTTAGTGTAACTTTTGCATGTAGTGTGAGTTTATATGATGAGTTTGTGTTTGAATATGTAGTGTGAGTCTATTTGTGTTAGTTATGTGATGAGAGCTATTTGTGTGTGCTGTGTTGGGATGAGAATCGAGAACTGTTTCCAGCTGAGAACGGTTGACTTAAACATAGAGACTGTGTGTGAATTTTGAACACTAATTGGGAGGCTGTTCCATAACTGTGGGGCTCTGTAAGAGAAGGCTCTGCCCCCTGCTGTAGCCATCACAACTCGAGGTACCAACAAATGGCCTGCACCTTTTGATCTAAGTAGGCATGGCAGATCAAGACCATTTAGTGCTTTATAGGTTAATAGTAAGATTTTATAATCAATGCGAGATTTGATTGGGAGCCAGTGCAGTGTGGATAAGATAGGAGTGATGTGGTCATATCTTTTGGTTCTACTAAGAACTCTGGCTGCTGCATTCTGGACTAGCATTGTGGCTGAAGGAGCAACCCTGATCAGAGGCCAGTAATAGGTCATTTACAACTTTAACCAGTGCTGTAGCTGTGCTATGATGAAGCCTAAATCCTGACTGATCCATTTCATGAATGTTGTTACTATGTAAGTATGAGCATAACTGCTGTGCTACAGCCTTTTCTAGGATCTTGGAGATAAAGGGGAGGTTTGATATTGGCCTATAGTTGGACAACGAACAGGGGTCGAGGTCAGGTTTTTTAATTAGGGGTTTGATAACTGCTAGTTTAAAGGATTTAGGTACGTAGCCAGTGCTAAGGGAGGAATTGATTATTTTTAGAAGAGGTTTGATGACTACTGGTAGTATCTGTTTGAGGAAACGTGTAGGTAAGGGATCTAATACACAAGTTGGTGATTTTGATGAAGAAATTAGTGAGGTTAATTCGGTCGCTTGAAGGGGAGTAAAACATTCTAATCACTGATCTGATATAATTATATTGTTATCTACAGTCTTAGTTATAAAATTATCTGGTTTTAAATTTATAGTCTGAATTGTTTGCCTGATATTTTCAATTTTGCTATTCAAAAAATTCATGAAGTTGTCGCCACTGTGTATTGATGGTGTGCATATTTCCGAGATGCTCTTATTCCCAGTTAGTTTTGATACAATATTAAATAAGAATCTAGGATTGTTTTTGTTAACTTCTATTAGGGTGGAAAGATACGTTGATCTAATGGCACTAAGAGCTTTTCTATAGCTCATGAGGTTCTCCTTCCATGCTAACTGGAATACTACCAGTTTAGTTTGGAGCCATTTACGTTTGAATTTTCGAGTGGTAAGTTTTAAGGGGTGTGTGTGCTCATTATATCAGGGAGCTATTTTTTTTCTCTAATTATTTTTCTTTTAAGTGGGGCCATATTATCTAAGGTGTTGCGGAACATTGACTCTAAGGATTTAGTTGCCCGATCAAGTTCTGTGGGGTGTGAGAGTGATCAAATCAAAGTTGATAACTCTGGAAGATTATTGATAAAGTTCTGTGCAGTAGTTGACGTAAACATACGTTTATTACGATAGCGTGGTGAGGTGCATATATTATTACTAAGAATCTTATCTCATTCAAAAGAAAAAAATTTTGAATGAGATAAGATAATGCTCTGAGATAGCTTCAGATTGTGGAAATGTGACTATACTTCCTATATTTAATCCAGGTGTTAGTATAAGATCGAGGGTGTGACCACCATTATGAGTGGGCTCTATGACCATCTGATTAATCCCTACTGAATCTAGAATGGACACGAACGCTGTTCTCAGAGGATCTTCTGGGATATCAAAATGAATATGTCTAAAGAAATAACTAGGTTTGAGATGAAATCTGCAAATTCACAAAGGAATTCAGAGTACAGCCCGGGGGTCTATACATAATAATTAGTGTGATAGACTGGGTAGACTTATTTTTTATGGCTTCATATGTTTGTATAAAGAACTTCAAACGCATAGAATTTATGTAAAGGTTTTTGTATGATGCCTAGATTATCATTATAAATAACTGCAACACCTCCTCTGCTAGTTAGACGCGGCTGATGTATATAACTGTACATAACAGGTTGTTAATTATATGTTACAAGAACTTAGTCAGGGCCAGAGTGGTAGAAAAAAACTCTCCCAACAGCTATGGTTGGGGCAAACAGACCACTGTAGACCTTCATTTAAGCACTCGAACTTGTGAGCTAGGTTACAGGCTAACAGCAGTTAAACATCTGCTTGCTGCTTTTGCACCCTCACCCCCAGAATGAAAAGTGGTAGGCCGAAATTTTATATTTGATTCAAGCTTATTCCCTTTTGAAAAGGAGTATTGTAATTTACAGTATTCAGATTTTACTAGGCATACAAGCCTATTTTTCGAAAGAAGAATTGATTATTTAGTCAGTTACATTCTTTTGAGAAAAGGAACATTGTAATTTATTTAAACGTGTCCAAATAGGTGCACTCTGCTAAACCAGCCTTTTGCTTCCTTGATCCCCTACCTGCTAAACTTTACATAGAGCTTTTCTCGGTTCTCGGCCCAACAATGCTAAACCTTCTTAATATGTCACTTAAATCTGGCGTTTTACCCTCCGCTTTTAAAACTGTTGTGATCAGGGCTTTACTTAAAAAACTGAGCCTTGACCCTGAAGCCTTAAAATAATTTTAGGCCAATCTCTAATCTCCTGTTTCTTTCAAAAATACTTGAAAAAATTGTAGCTGCTCAGCTGATAGCCCATATGTCCTCCAGTGGAGGCTCGTCTATTGAGGAAAGGGAGGACCATCCTCGCTAAAATTTCTGAGAAAAATAAACTTCAAAGAGAAAAGTAAATACACATAAATTTGACAGACTAATCTGTTAAAATACTGATAAAAGCAAAATCAAGCGGGAATTAGACACGGCTCCCTTCTCCTCTTGGCAGATTGATGAAACCACAGATATAAATTGGCATTCACAGCTCTCAGTCATCGTCAGACATATAGATCATCAGGGCACCATTCAGGAACGTTTTCTGGGTTTTTTTGATGTGTCAAGTGGGCGAGATGCGCAGTCATTGTTTGAGTTTGTGCAGGCCTAGATGTCAGGGTGCAATTTCATGGAGAAACTTATTGCACAAACTTATGATGTAGCTGCAGTGATGGCCTCGGATCTGAATGGCTTGCAGGCTGAAGTAAGAGAAGTGGCTCCTAGTGCAACGTTTATTCACTGCTATGCCCATCGCCTAAATTTGGTCTTGAGTCAGAACGTCAAGTTTATCCCTAAGGCAAAAATCTTTTTTGCTACTCTCGGTGGTCTCACGTCTTTTTTTTTTTTCTAATCCAGTGAGAGAGTGGCAATGCTTGAGGAATTTGTTTGTGCTAAAATGCCTAGGACCGCTCCAAAACGTTGGAATTTCTCATCCAGGGTGGTGAATACAGTTGCCAAATTGATTATGACAAATTGATAGAGACGTTCACTCACATCGTTGAACATCCGTCTATGGATGACGAGACCACACATTGGGCTGATGATTGAGGTCTAAATTAGAGGACTTTGATTTCATGTTTTTACTTTTTACTTTTGAGGGACTGTTTTCACACACTGATGTTGTATTTGTTATCTTACAACACAAATCAATGGATGTTTCCAACTAGTTTTGGTGTAATCTATGAATTCATTTTTATAGTATATGGTCATGTAAAGAACAGAACACAATTGTCATTCCCATGTAGTTCTGTTGTCAGACCACCTCTTGAAGACCTAAGAACTGCTTTCACAGCACAACATTGCCAACTATATCCCAAAAAGACACCAGTTAGAATGCTAGCAAGCTTGTATTAGTGCTTACTGTGCTGTTGTTTTTTTTGCCTGTCTACTGCTGTTTTTTTGCCTGTCTACTGCTGCTTTAAATGTGTCTGGGTTTTACATACCCGCAAATGCTCTCAGCAACATCCCACCACCACCACCAAACTTCACCAAGTGCACCTTCCTCCCTCCCCTACTTTTACAACCACCAGCCACCACTGATGTCCTCTAACAGTCTGTTTGAAATATTTCAGTCAGGCTTCAGGTCTTTTCACTCTACTGAAACCGCGCTTACTAGAGTAACTAATGATCTTTTATTAGTTATGGATGCTGGTGCTACTTCTGTTCTTATTCTGCTTGATCTGAGTGCAGCATTTCACACGGTCCTACACACTATGTGTTCTGCACACGCACTAAGATTGCATCGCGTGCACATCACGAGGCTCAGTGTCTTACCAGATTTAACAAAATAGTGTTAATTTATCTGGTTGTTTCCTATGTGTTCGCCCGATTCAGCTATGCGAACTTCACATACAGCAAACAGACACTTTTGGATATTAACTATCAGTGCACCTGCATAGTTTTGGACTATCCATTCAACTTCAACGAACTACCACCGGGGTTGGAAAGGACACTGCAGTCTGCCAGCGACGTTGAGACCGTAAAAAAAAAAAACGGGAAGTGTGAAAGTCTGCGTGCTAGGCTAAGGCTAAATCCGCACCAGCCCTACCTAGCATCTTCCTCGCCATTGTACAGTCTCTAGTGAACCAGCTGGACGAACTAAGGACTTGGACCCTCACACAGAGAAGGCTTATGGACTGCAACTTCATGTTTTTTATGGAAACATGGCTAAACAATGATGTCCCAAACAGCATGGTGGAACTGGATGTGCGCACGGTTTTCAGGGCTGACAGAGCTGCAGGAGCAATAGGTAAAAGCCGGGTGGTGGATAAATCATGGTGCACTGATTCTGCCATTGCTAACACTTATTGCTCTGCTTATCTGGAATACCTGATTATTAAGTGCAGACCTTATTATCTACCATGAGAGTTTTCGTGCATTATTGTTACTGCAGTTTACGTACCACTGGATGCCAATGCTAAAGGAGCCACTATTAGCAAGCTGCAGTCACTGCATCCAGACAGGGCATTTATTGTTGCTGGGGAGCAGGGTCACAGCCCGGCGCATGTGGCAGGGCATACAAACCATCACGGACTACAAACCACCCAGTACTGTGCCCCCATCCAGCTCTGCCTCCCTCCCTGACAAGTTCAGCCACTTTATACGCTCTTCTACGCTCACTTTGACCGGTGAAACAAGGAGGTCACCCTCAAAGCGGATCTCCCTCCGGGTGAACTGCCTCTCTCACTTTCCAGCTCTGATGTCTGCATGAGGTCTCTGATGTCAGGCGTGGTACGAGCAAAGCACATGCCCCCATCTACAGCAATGGAGCATGTACCTAGCTCCAAACTCCTTGGCGTCCACATCTCTGACAATCTCACCTGGTCCCTGAACTCCTCCATCCTCATCAAAAAGGTGCAACAGCACTTTTACTTCCTGCGTAGCCTTAAGAAAGCTCATCTGTGTTCCAAGATATTGGTGGGCTTTCACCGCTGTAGTATTGAGAGCATACTCACCAACTGCATTTCAGTGTGGTATGGCAGTTGCTCCGCAGCAGACTGTAAAGCACTCTAGCAGGTGGTGAAAACTGCCCAATAGATCACTGGCACCCAACTGCCCACCATTGAGAACATTTACATTAAATGCTACCTGGGCAGGGTGAAAAGCATCATCAAGGATCCCACCCTAACCACAGACTTTTTAGCCTCCTCCCATCTGGCAGGCGTTACAAGAGCCTCTGCTCCCACACCAGCCGGCTCAGGAAGAGCTTCTTTCATGAGGCTGTGACCCTGCTGAACTCCAACCACAGCGCTAAGCTTTATTCACACTCATCACTGTCTCTGTACTTTTATATGCACTGCTTTTTTGCACTGGCTGAACCTCTCATGTTGTTCAGATTACCCTATTTATACTGTACAAACAACTTACTGTAAATATTTTGTCTATTATGTACATACAACCCCTACATATACACTCCCTTTTCCTACTCTGTCAGTGTCACATCAACGTATAACATAATTAATATATTATACATACATATTAATCTGTATATATTGCTCACCACTGTCTATAATGCTGTACATACTGTAAGATATAGCATCGCTTATGCTGTAGTATTCACTTATACCTGCACTTATCTGTAAATAACACTATGCTTTTGCACTTCTGGTTAGATGCTACTGCATTTCATTGGCTTTGTACCTGTACTCTGCACTATGAAAATAAAGTTGAATCAAATCTAATCTATGTTGTTAAAGCGCCTGGAAAATCAAATTGGCATTTGTGGCCTGGTACTCTCTTGGTTTAAATCTTATCTCTCTGAGAGAAAGCAGTGTGTCCACTATAATAATGTGACCTCTGAATACCGTGAGCTTAACTATGGTGTTCCTCAGGGATCAGTCCTTGGCCCTCTTCTATTCTCTTATTTACACGCTCCCTTTGGGTGACATCATTCGTAGTTACAACATTAACTTCCATCGTTATGCTGATGATGCTCAGATTTTCTTACCTATCCAGCATAATGACCGCTCTGAATTGGCTAACCTTGAGGCATGTCTTTGTGCTATTAAGGGTTGGATGTCTTCAAATTTCCTGATGCTTAACGCAGGCATGACTGAAATGCTGGTCATTGGTCCCCCTACGCATAAGCATCTTTTTAGTGATCTAACTCTAAATTTTGACAACTGCATCATCTCTCAAAACTCTTCAGCTCAAAACCTTGGTGTGATTTTTGACTCTAGTCTCTCACTAGTCACTCATATCAAAAACACAACCAAAACTGCCTTTTATCACCTCTGTAATATCGCTAAAATTAGGCCCTTTCTAAGTATGGCTGATGCAGAAACCATTGTTCAGGCATTTGTCAAGTCTCGCCAAAATAACTGCAGTGTTCGGTACTCTGGTCTGCCTGCCTCTAGTACCAAAAGTCATCAGCTGGTCCAGAAAGCTGCTGCCAGAATTCTGACCAGAACGAGGAAGTCTGACCACATTAACACCTGTCCTGCCTTCTCCTCATTGGCTCCCAATTCACGCAAGGGCAGATTTTAAGGTCTTCTTCGTAACATATAAAATTTTACATGGGCTTGCGTTTTCCTACGTGTCTGACTTAATTACACCCTATAACCCCCATCGCACCCAGGATAAGGCAAGATGTCGGCCGGGGCGCTGGGCAGCGGAGAGGCCTCACGTCTTCGTGAGCCACGCTTCTCTTTATTAGACCTTTTCAGAAGGTGGCTCTTGGGGATTCAAGGGACCAAAAACAGGAGTAGTACCAAGCTACAGGACTGGAGCAAGGGGTGGCAGGCAGCAGCAAGGAGGCATCTGGTGTTGACTGTGCAGAGGGCACCACCTAAGCTAGAGTTGAACCCTGCTCACCCGACTCCCAGGTGATGGCTCCTCCGCTGAGCCATCCTGGTGGCGGAGGAACCCCTGTTCCTCTCAACCTCTCCCCCAAAACCATGCACTGGGGGTCAAAGGTGAGAAGGAACTGAGCAAGAAACTGCTCAAATGTGGCCTGCCTGAAACATTCCATGAAACATGGCATGGAAACCATCAAGCATTCCACTGCTCTCCACCTCATGCAACTGATGAAGTCTGCTCACTCCCGGCCCCCACAGATCCCCATGTGTGCACAGTACAGGGCTCACTCCTCCAGAAACCCCCTGCACTTGTCAGGGGATCCATCATACAGCTCAGGCTGTTGGTCAAATCGGTGCTGGCCTGCTGCATCCATAGTTGGTTCTGGCATTCTGTCACGATTGTTGAAAAGAGGCTGGATGCAAATGCAGCGTTTGTTTATTTACAACCAATAAAACAAAAAAAGCATTCGAAGACTTACAGAATGCAGGAACAAGAACAGGAACAGGAACAGGAATAGGGCAGACAAAGAAATAAATGTGACAGGGACAAAACTCCAAACAACGCCAGAACAAAGCAACAGGGGAAACTAAGGGATATTTTAACGAAACAGAACAAGGCAAAGTAACTAAACACAGGTGTAAATGATTGAACTAAAAGACTAAACAGGGCTAAACCAAAAACTGACCAAAAGAGGGGAGGGGGGGACAAAAGAAGCAGGGAAACAGAACACAGACTTGACACTGGGGGGAGTCAACGAGATGAACCAACAAAAAAGGGGACAGAGAGGAGACAGAGGGACCAGGACATGACACACTGACACTTTCGACCTTCATTTTGTGCTATGTTACAATCAAACATAAAAATGAATGGATCCCTCCCCTTGTCCCCCTCTCTTTTTCTCTCTCTCTCTCTCTCTCTCTCTTTTCTCTGTGTCTCTCTGCGACAGGGTTTCTTCCGGAGAAGTATTCAAAAGAACATGGTGTACACCTGCCACAGAGAGAAGAGCTGCACCATCAACAAAGTCACTCGTAACCGCTGCCAGTACTGTCGCCTACAGAAGTGTCTGGAAGTGGGCATGTCTAAAGAGTGTGAGTGCTGCACATGTGTGTGTCTGTGTGTGTGTGTGTGTCAGGGTTTCCACTAGGATTTTCTCTTGCCGGTCCGGTGTCCAGAAAGAATTGATTTTACAGCACAAATTTGAAACTTGCTGGTCAACATTTCAATAATAGTCTATGTTACAAACGCAAATATAATGTACACCTCAAATGTAGCTTATAGGCTATTTTTTCCTCCTTTTTTTCATTGCGGCAAAGTCCTCTGCTGCCAATTCGAAATCAAACGTGTCCAATATGTCTTTGCAGCTTGCAGTGCACATAAACCACATCACTCTCTCCTCTTCCAGACAACTTCGCAGTGCCACCTTAATTGTATGACCATTAATACTGGACACTTTGACCGCCAGGTTTTGAACTGGTAATTACCAGCTAAGGTGTGTGTGTGTGATGTGGTTTTGCCTACAGACTGTGAACTGTGGGTGTGACTGTTTTAAGTAGATCATTTTAAGTAGAGATGTTCCTACCATGAGGGTGGTTTAAGGAGGGGAAAGAATGAACTTTGTACAGATTAAACTGTGTGTGTGAGTGAAGCAGAGTTTGATAAGACAGAGACAGGATATCGACTGACGAGTGATGCTCACTGTGGACATTTTCTGTCATTTTTTCTGTATGCTCAGCAGCACCGTCTCTGCTCTGTTTTTTTGGGTGTTTTTTTTTTACAGTCTCTTCAAATCAGTCCTATCCCTTCTCTCTCCTCAATTAATACCCCAAATGAGAATAAAACATCCTGGTTTTTTCCCTATAGAGTGACTCCATTCTAAACATTAATGCAGATGATTGGCTGTGAT
Organism: Chanos chanos; assembly: GCF_902362185.1. Classification (NCBI taxonomy): domain Eukaryota; kingdom Metazoa; phylum Chordata; class Actinopteri; order Gonorynchiformes; family Chanidae; genus Chanos; species Chanos chanos. The sequence goes on from NC_044502.1 coordinate 22,354,223, forward strand.
GAATCCCTGAACAGTGGAGGGAACTTGGTTAGGTACATACTCAACCTACTGAAGACTTTGTGAAGATTGTGATTTTTCGTATTTTTTTTAAGTGACTTCCACATTGTTCTCAAAAAAATCCACAGACACTGTCTGTTACTTAAGAAATTTAAGAATGTTAAATTACATTATTTTTTACATGTACTTTGACATGTACACTTGTAAATAAATTGCTCTTTCCCTCCTCTCTCTCTTACTCTCTCTTTCTCTTTCTCTCTGTCATCTTCTCATCTTGTAGCTGTTCGGAATGACCGGAACAAGAAGAAGAAGGAGGAGAAAAGTTTGGACTGCTGTGGGAGTTATGTGCTGAATCCTGACACAGAGCAGATGATTGAGCGTGTGCGTAAAGCTCACCAGGACACCTTCCCCTCTCTCTGCCAGCTGGGCAAGTACACCACAGTGAGTGTGTCCACACACACACGCGCACACACACACACACACACACACAAACACACACTCACTCACTCACTCACACACACACACACACACACACACGCGCGCGCGCGCACGCACACGCACGTGCACATACACACATATATATATACATACACACACAGACACACGCGCGCGCACACACACACACACAAATGCACATATGCACACACACTCATGCACACATTCAAGCGCGCGCGCACACACACACGCACACACACACAATCCACACACCAATCCACGCTGTGTGCCCTTGAGCAAGGCACTTAACCCCAATGCTCCCCGGGCACTCACCCACTGCCCACTGCTCCTGCATCTGGTGTGTGTGTGTTGGATGGGTTAAATGCAGAGGACAAATTCACTGTTCACAGTGTGTGTGTGCAATCACTGAAACTTAACACACACACAGCGGTCCTTAGTTCACAGTTGTAGTAACTCACAGATACAGTAGTCCAGCAATGACAACCTACCAAATTAAAACAAATTGTTAACTGAATTGGTAGCTAAAGGGGTTTGAATGAAGCTAAACTCAAACAAAATTCCCAGGTGTAAGCAGTCTGTGTGATATAGACAGATAAGTGTGGCTTTTTCTCTCCTCATGTTGTAGAATAACAGTGCAGACCACCGGGTGTCTCTGGATGTGGACCTCTGGGATAAGTTTAGTGAACTGTCTACTAAGTGCATCATTAAAACAGTGGAGTTTGCCAAGCAGCTTCCCGGCTTCACCACGCTGACTATCGCAGACCAGATAACCCTGTTAAAGGCTGCCTGCCTCGACATACTGGTCAGTTAAGCCACGCACACACATGATGGACACTAAGCTGACGGCTCTCACACACTGTGCTCACTTATTTTGTAGCATGGTCAGTTCCATGGTAATGCGCCATCAAGATGGCTGAGGTTCTCTGAGCTCTATCTTAAATTGAACTTTTTTGTTAATTTATTCACACTATTTTATGCAAGAACACTATAATTTTGAACGTTATGATCACCTACGATAGGGAGACTTTGATCAACATCAGATCTACAATCGATGCGCATTTTATAACCAAAAATTGTTCAACGGATTCAGCGGACTTCCATTTGTTTAGATTTAAATTGTTTAGCCTACCTGCTACACCTTGTAAACGGAGACGGAGAAGGAAGTGAGGCAAAAGAGCTGGAGCACTGGTCAGGCAGAGACAACAGAAACAACAAGAAAACCGTCGCCCTCTAAGTATCCTTCTAACGAATAATGTTCATCGTAATGAACATCATAATGTTAAGACTAATATGACTATGTATATAGCTAGCAGTGACATTTTTCCCATTAGTGTACTTTCACGCCCTCGTAGCTCATTTCGGTCTAGAGTCAAACAGACCATATTTCGTAGCAATTTAGTTCCAATTCAACTGACTCCCTCCTCCGATATGATTACTGTAAGCCTGGTTACGCTGAAGTTAGGTTTTATCAATATCTGTTGGATAGGTGGTGAATGGATGGACTGTAAGGTGTAGTATGAGTAAAGTGGGTGTCTCCCTGGGGTGTCGGTCAGGACACACAGTAGTCCGTCTAATGCAACTCAAACTTTACTTTGTTATCCAAGGGCAGCAGGATACAAATAGCATGTGTCAGTGTGGTCTGTAACAATAAAAAGCAAGACCACATTTACATTAATGTGACAGATACAGGAGATAACAAACAATAATTTACATTATTAACATTAATAATAGTCACATAAACATCGTTAGAGCAAAGAACTTGCATTGCCGTTACAGAACGTTGAGGAATGAATCCGGTCCAACAGTGCCATCTAGTGGCGCTTTATGAATTAACGACAAGGCAGACGTGAAGCTCCGGGGAGATAAAACAAATATGGCTACCAGGCTAGTTTCGATTTGTGACAACGAACGAACATTTTATACACAAAATAAAGGCGGTAACTGTGGCATGACAGATCTATACAAGTGTACATTTGTGCAACGATATTGTGCAACGATATTGTGCAACGATAAGGAATTAACTGAAAGTGTTACGATATAAACTTGACGGCATCAATTTCTTAATCGGTGAACAGGCAGTAAACTCTATTTACAATGACGCAGACTAATGCGAAGTAGACCAGCTTCACTATACTTTAGAAACCCCACAAACTATAACAATACTAGAATACATACAGGGGAAAGTAACTAACAATGAATATATTAATTAACAGGGTAGAACTCACTTTCACAGCAATGACGCACACTTAACACAGGGCTTCTCCGAGTACTGCGCTTTGGTATTCTTACTGTACGTTCACACTGAGCGCGGCGAGAGCGTCAAAGTGACCGGAAGTCATTCATTTTCAATGAGAGCCAGCGTCTTTCAGCGGCGAAGAGCGTCGCGGCAAAGGGCGTCGCGGCGAGGGTGGTTTGGGCGTCAAAATACAGTTGAAGTTCGGTTAACTTTATGGTAATGAGATATGACGCGGTTGGGCGGCAACCAATAGAAACTTGGAAGTGCTCCGCTCTAGAGAATTGTAGAGAACACGACAGTATAAACTATTGTTCCCACAAAACTTTTGGTCCTAAGCAAAATGGAGGAGAAACTGATTATATCGGTGGTGGGTTTCCACATGTTGTACTGTAATGTAGGTTAGGCACAAACGTTAGTGTTAATTAAAGACAAAGGCTAGTAAACGTGTCCTATAAACTCCATGCTGGAATTTGACCTAGCCTATCATTAACACAAAAGACACACAACAAAAAAAAGCTTTTAAGTAGTGTTTTTCATCAGTTTATTTTGTTACGAAATATGTAATTAGCATTGTTTATTTGTTTCTGTCATCGGTCGATTTCGCACCTTCTCATTTAAAATATCTCATAAGGTTAACTTATAGCCTACTGGTGGTCAGTCTGCACAAATATACCGCTCGGCCTGTTTGTTTGCTTTATAGCCCCTTTAAAAACATTTGCATAACCAAGCTTTCCGAAGGAACTTGTACCCGCCTATTTCATCAACGGCAGAGCGTCCACAGTGTTCAACAGCGTCGTTGGCAGGGAGGTTTGGGCGACTCTTGACGCTCTCGCCGCGCTCAGTGTGAACGTACAGTTAGGGAGTCACTAGAAAGTTCTGCGTGACGCATACGCAGAGGAGCGGCCTTTCCAACAATATCAGATCGCTTTCACCTAAGGCGTTGCTTGTTAGTGACCTGATCAGTGATCTTAGCCTTGACATGATGGGTTTGTGTGAAACTTGGTTAAAGCCAGACGTTTTTCTCCCTTTAAATGAAGCTTCACCCCCTAACTATTCCTTTTCCTGTGCTGCTAAGGCAGCAAAGAAAGATTGGGGTGTAGCTCTTATCTATAATACTAAATTTACTCCTAACACCCTTAGTTTACCTAATTTTGACTCTTTTGAGTTGCTCTCTGTGAAGCAATATGGTACTGCCTCAACTTTTCTCATAGCAGTGCTCTATCGTCCCCCGGGGCCCTATAGTCAATTTCTAGATGAATTTTCTGAATTTCTCTGTTATTCTTACTAGAGTGGATAAAATCCTGATCTTGGGGGACTTTAATATTCACATCAATAACAATTCTGATTCACTTAATAAAGCTTTTACAACTATCATAGACACTTTTGGTTTTAACCAATATGTCCACTAACCAACTCATCTCAGTGGCAACACTTTAGATCTTATTCTAGCTCGCGGACTAGATATCTCTCATGTTATCGTCTCTCCTTACTCCGCTGCCCTCTCAGACCATTTTCTTATTACTTTCCAACTAACTCTTCCGTTGACACCAATTGTCTCTACCTCGATTCGTAGCTGCCGTTGCGTTACTGCTTCCACCACCGCTGCGCTCGCTGATCTGCTTCCTACTGCTCTCAACTCTTTCAATGATCAGCAGAGATCTTTGAACGACTTGACGGACAGCATAAATTCTGCCCTTCGTAATGTACTAAATATGGTAGCACCATTAAGTATAAAAAATAGATGTAAACACTTAACACCTTGGTTTAATAAAGAAACCCGCGCGCTGAAGCAGGTGTGTAGGAAATTGGAACAAAACTGGCGGGCAACCAAACTAGAGGTTTTTTGCCTCGCATGGCACGACAGCCTGATAGATTATAAACGCGCTCTCTACGCAGCCAGATCCGCGTATTACTCAAAAGTAATTAATGTTAACAAAAATAACCCCAGGTTCCTTTTTGATACCATATCTAAACTTACCCAGAATCACTTCCCTCAATCTAGCCCTTTTACCGCAAACGATTTTGTTGAATTTTTCTCGCAAAAAATAGACTTAATTCGTCGTAATATTCAAATTAATTTATCAAATCAGACTGCCTGCACGCTCTCTGTTACTGCGCCTAAGATTAGTCAGGATGTGCAGCCTTTAACTCAATTTAACCCTATCTCTCTAGATGCGCTGTCCAAATTGGTGCACTCTGCTAAACCAGCCTCTTGCCTCCTTGATCCCCTACCTGCTAAAGTTTATATGGAGCTTTTCTCGGTTCTTGACCCAACAATCCTAAACACTCTAAATATGTCACTTAAATCTGGTATTGTACCCTCCTCTTTTAAAACAGCTGTGATCAGGCCTTTACTTAAAAAACCAAATCTTGACCCTGAAGCCTTAAATAATTATAGGCCGATCTCTAATCTCCCGTTTCTTTCAAAAATACTTGAAAAAATTGTAGCTGCTCAGCTGATAGCCCATATGTCCTCTAACAGTCTGTTTGAAATATTTCAGTCAGTCTTCAGGTCTTTTCACTCTACTGAAACCGCCCTTACTAGAGTAACTAATGATCTTTTATTAGCCATGGATGCTGGTGCTACCTCTGTTCTTATTCTGCTTGATCTGAGTGCAGCATTTGACACGGTCGATCACACTATATTGTTAAAGCGCTTGGAAAACCAAATTGGCATTCGTGGCCTGGCGCTCTCTTGGTTTAAATTTTATCTCTCTCAGAGAAAGCAGTGTGTCCACTATAATAATGTGACCTCTGAATACCACAAGCTTAACTATGGTGTTCCTCAGTGATCAGTCCTTGGCCCTCTTCTATTCTCTATTTACATGCTCCCTTTGGGTGACATTATTCGTAGTTACATCATTAACTTCCATTGTTATGCTGATGATGCTCAGATTTTCTTACCTATCCAGCATAATGACCGCTCTGAATTGGCTAACCTTGAGGCATGTCTTTGTGCTATTAAGGGTTGGATGTCTTCAAATTTCCTGATGCTTAACGCAGGCATGACTGAAATGCTGGTCATTGGTCCCCCTACGCATAAGCATCTTTTTAGTGATCTAACTCTAAATTTTGACAACTGCATCATCTCTCAAAACTCTTCAGCTAAGAACCTTGGTGTGATTTTTGACTCTAGTCTCTCGCTAGTCACTCATATCAAGAATACAACCAAAACTGCCTTTTATCACCTCCGTAACATTGCTAAAATTAGGCCCTTTCTAAGTATGGCTGATGCAGAAACCATTGTTCACGCATTCGTCACATCTCGCCTCGATTACTGCAATGTTCTTTACTCTGGTCTGCCTGCCTCTAGTACCAATAGTCATCAGCTGGTCCATAATGCTGCTGCTAGAATTCTGACTAGAATGAGGAAGTTTGATCACATTAGCCCTGTCCTGGCTTCCCTTCATTGGTTCCCAATTCATGCAATTGCAGATTTTAAGGTCCTCTTATTAACATATAAAATTTTACATGGGCTTGCGCCTTCCTACCTGTCTGGCTTAATTACACCCTATAACCCACCTCGCACCCTGCGCTCTCAAGATTCTGGATTATTAGTTATTCCAAGAGTTAAAAAGAAGTCCGCTGGCAACCGAGCCTTTTCCTACCGCTCTCCCTTCCTTTGGAATGGTTTACCGAACGAAGTTAGAGAAGCAAACTCTCTCAATACCTTTAAAACATGACTAAAGACTTATCTATTTTCTCGAACTTATGCATGATATAATTTTGATTTGACTTTGTTATAGACATGTAAAGCCCTTTGAGACTATAAATAGTGATACTGGGCTCTAAATAAATATTATTATTATTATTATTATTATTATTATTATGGGTAAAGTAAGACTTGTCTTCACATGCTTTTTTCAGCCGCCAAACACAGCTTCAGTATGGGGTGGATTTTGTGAACCAGTTCAATACAAACTGTATAATCCAATGTCATTACTGTGAAGAATGGAGGCCCAGAAAAAATCATTCTATTTATGTAATCACTGTTGGGTTATTACAGGGGAAACACAGGCTGGAACCTTTGACAAGTCACAAATATGGTATCTTTGTGTCAGCTACAGTACATGACCATTGATAATATAGCAACATCAGAAAGCAGAAGTGAAATGAATGCCTTTCTCCAGTCAGTGAGAAAACAAACCCTCTGGTGCCACGAAAAGAATGTGGCTGTCAGCATGGCTCAGCCCTGGACATGGAGGCAAGTCCAGAAGGGACTGATTCAGGATTCGCAGGCAGTGAGGGCCTGACTGTTGTCAGTAGGAGGCCCTGTTGTCTTTTTGTGTTGTATCTGGGCAGAAAGACCCAGGGTTTTGAACCAGGAGAAGATAGGGTTTGTAGAGTCTGGGGTGGTGAGATCTCATCAAAATAAATTTTTTTACAGTGTAGACTATGGATAATTGCCTGGATTATTTCTAAGGCTCATTGCAATATTATGTAATGGGGGCAATTAATCTAATAGTTGCCATACACAAGTGTTTGGAGGAATGCCAAAACATTCTTTTGGACCTAAACAAGAGCAGCATATTTAATCTCTCTCTGTGTCTGTCAGATCCTGAGGATATGCACACGATACACGCCTGATCAGGACACCATGACCTTCTCTGATGGCCTGACGCTGAACCGAACTCAAATGCACAACGCCGGCTTTGGGCCACTCACGGAACTGGTGTTTGCATTTGCCAATCAACTTTTGCCACTGGAAATGGACGATGCAGAGACTGGACTCCTCAGTGCCATCTGTCTGCTGTGTGGAGGTACTGCAGCCCTGTGTTTGGCAATATGCTATAATACTCAGAAAACTCACCAATCTGGTTTTTTTTTTCGTTTTTTTTCTTTCTCTCATATTCCTCACCAAAATCATATTCCTTTATTTTGGCAACTGGCTGTAGACTGATGTTCATTTATGTGTGTTCACAGACCGTAAAGATCTGGAGGAGTCAGATAAAGTGGATGTTCTTCAGGAGCCACTGCTGGAGGCTTTGAAGATCTATGTGAGGAAGAGAAGGCCTCATAAGCCACACATGTTCCCTAAGATGCTGATGAAGATCACTGACCTCAGAAGCATCAGTGCTAAAGGTCTGTGCTGGTCTGTTCATATAGTTTCAGAATTAGCTGGACCATTTTTCAGCTGATTATTGTGAAGGAGCTGCCACCACTGCTGGAATGACTTATCAAATTGTTTACACTGATTTAAAAATTACCACTGTTTACCAATCAAACAACCACCAGTCCAAAACATTAAATGTACTACTGGTTCTGCTGCCCAGCACTGTCCTCACTGCCCACTTCTCTGGTCTTTTCCTTCAGGAGCAGAGCGAGTCATTACGCTGAAGATGGAGATCCCGGGCTCCATGCCTCCTCTCATCCAGGAGATGTTGGAGAACTCGGAGGGCCTGGATGGCCAAGGCAGCGGGGAAACTCTGGTTGAAGGAGAAGCCCCTAAAGGCAGTTCCTCTCCCAGCCTGTCCTCCAGCTCTGTACAGAGCAGTCCTTCAGCACACTCACCCTAATGAGGAAACTTACAACCAGTTCACCTGTGCAAGGTTAAAGCTGGTTAAAGATCAGGCCCAGACTAGAAGGCAGTTACCCAAACTTTGTTGTGAAAACACCAGAGCCAAGCTGGAAAATAGCCAAGATGACTTCAGAGTTGAAGGACTGACTGTGAACTGCACAGGCTGAAACAGAACGGTTCTATCATGACAAAGATGACACTGTAATTGGACTGTTTCCATTTGGCTTGAATTGCTGACAAAACCAGTGGTTGGGCCCAAAACCAGATAAGAATGTGATGGGACAATGCTCTATCTTAACTGAATGGGATTTTGCCCACACCGTGCAAAACACTCTGCACAACACACCTCTTCTTTTTGTGTCCTCACTCCCGTACATCAGACAGCGTCCTAGACTCACACACTCTCCGCACATAGGGAATGTTCCCTGTTTATTTTGTCTGTTTCATCTGGATAATTATGTCAGCTCTGCTTTGATTTGCTCAAGACTTTCTCAAGAAGGGAGAAAAGAGGAAAAACTGGAAAAACAAACATTGAAATGTGCAAAAGTTTTCAGGGACATTTTGAACTGCAACATTTTGTTTTCCTTTTTGTTTTTTTCTGTTGTTTTTGTTGTTTTTCAATGTAAATATATACATATCTATACTGACAGAAATAAGACATGTTGTGATTTTGTCTCTAATGATGCATCAAAATCCTTACTTTCTCACTTTACCCCACAAGTTTAATAGTTGTATTGTCCGCAGTTATATCAAAAGAACAGATTACACACACAAGCACCCTCACACTCTCTGTGAAGTAAGCCACGAGACACACAAACTGTAAAATGTCATACTGAACCTTTTAATGGTGTCAAGCAAAAAAAAAAAAAAAAGGGGGAATGACTCAAATTCAGTACTCATAGTTTTGTTTTTAGTCTTTTTGGTGTTTCATTTTTTCTCTTGTTGAGACAAAGATTCATACAAAGCATATCCTTTGAGTCAGAGCTGATGAACGACCACATTTTAGACTGGACGATTTATCTGTAACCATCATCACAGCAGCGCCTTAACTGTCTGCAATCTCTGCAGAACACTGAGCATACATTTTAGCTGAAAGTTTTGACTAACAGTTCTGTGACTGTGTCTTTCTAACCAACAGTTCTGTGACTGTATCTTTTACCCAGCACAGATCCAGAGTGACCTTTTCATGTAGATGGGATGTTTATGTTCATTACATTGTCTTACAAAACATTGGCTTGTTTTTCCATCGTGAACAATAGCTCCCCATAAGAGATGTGTGTGTGTGTGTGTGTGTCTATACCCTACAAACATCTTGCTGCTCTCTGACTCTGTTACCTCTGTATCAGTGACAAAAAAAACCCCAAACACCACAATACCATCAAATCACTGCCTCTGTTTCTGCAATACAGTTAAATGAAATCAACACATCACTGCCTCAAGTCACCACAACCCCACTGCCTCTGTCTCTAAACAAAGATTACTGAGATCACCATCACAACACTGGCTCTGTTTCTGCACAATTACTGAAATCACTACAACATCACTGCCTCGAAGAAAATAAAATCACTTTACCACTTTATCATTCACCAACAATACTGCCTCTACGACACAAAATGTCATCTATTATAGAGACTGAATAAAGTCTAGCTGTCTTAAGACCCCAGAACAGAACAGAATCTGGTCTTTCTTTATGCACACAGACATCACATCACAGCATAGTTTATCATAGCAAAGCTTTTAAAAACACAACACACAAATATTACAATACACCATGACAACACACCAACATCACAACTGACTAACAATGCACCAATATCACAATATACCAAAATCACAATATACCGTCACAATACATCAGCATCACAATATAGCAACATCACAAGACACCAGTATCACAATACATCAGCATCACAATTCACCAACATCCTAAAACATCTACATAACAATACACCAACATCCATAACTCACAAACACAACAATACACGAACATCACGACTCACAAACACAATACGCCAGCGTCACAACTCACAAACATAACAATATACCAACATCACATCTCGCAAACATAACAGTACACCAGCATCACAATTCACAAACATAACAATATACCAACATCACACCTCATAAACATAACAATACATCACACCTCACAAACATAACAATACACCAAAATCACAACTTATCAGCATCGAAAAAAATCTTTGAGAGCAAGGCATGAAAATTATATTGTTATATTGCACATAATCTATTTAGAAAAGTATGATAGTTGAAATTTCACCCAATTTATTCATTTTTTGTTGGCAAAGCCTAAAACTATGGAGACATATGGAGAGACAGATCATGTAGTTCATAAAAAATGGAAAAAGGATGGATTTTTCTAAAGAGAACACTCTTCATATTATTTTCCAATCATTAGTCTATGGAGGTAAAGCTTTTGTTATAGTTATTTTACAATTGCTAACATCCTTTTGTCCAATCTGTAGTCACATTTTCAAAACTCTCAACACAATTATGACAACATCCATCTGCTGTGGACCATACCATTACAGTTTTTTTACAATTGCTAACATCCTTTTGTCCAATATGTAGTCACATTTTCAAAGCTCCAGATACAATTAGCACAACATCCATCTGTTGTGGACCATACCATTAACACAATTCATGTTGTTTGACTAGAATATGCAGTCAATTAACACATTCTAAAATGCTTAAATTTTCTTTACATACAAGCTTACCCAATACCAAAATTATGGATCTTTCTTGTCTTTTTTTAAAATGCAGCATGCCAGAAAAAAAAACTGTTGTTCAAAACCTTAAATATAGTATAAAGCTTCTACTTCTGCAAAAACAGCTGCTCAGAAGCTATACTGAAAGAACTGATAAGAATTTTGGAACGAACAGATCATTGAAACATTGACAAATAGCTGATTTACTGTAAGTTGTGTGAAACAGACCAACCACAGCTGATTCCAATCTCAAGACAAAACAATATCTCTCAAGCGGAGCGAGAAAAAATAATGCCTGTACAAGGGAGAGGAATAGTTGAACAAGGGGGAGGAAGAGGACCAGGGAGGAGTAGCTGTAGCTTTTTTTTACTGTATTTGTGTATTTGATTTTTACACATTTGGAACCAAAGCCCATGTATGCTGGATATTTTGCTGATCACTGGCAGCAATTTCATTTTGCTAATGAAGCTTTACCGAAGCAATTCTGACACTATTTTTTTTCTACTGTACATTCTTTATTAAAGATGACTCATTCACTTGTCGTGCCAATGGTATGAGGAAAATCTGGTTAATGGTTCACTGTGAATATTAGATTTAATATTAATATCACTTAGCTGTAACCATAACCTTATTTTGGAACCTGAACCCAGTGAAATTACAGATATTCTGAAAAACTCTATTTATAGCTCAGCACTCTGAGCACTGAACCTAGAAATTATTCTGAATACCTCTTCTTTAGCCGTACATATAATAAATAACAGCATTAAAGTAGCAGGTACAATAATACTCTTCGAATTCAATACTTCTGGCTAACTAAGTTCCTGGATCACCACAATCAGTAACTAGGAAATAATTTATCACGTACTCAAAGAGTAGGAATACAGACGTTTATTAGAACGATCAAATTCAAACGGTACAGAATGAATCTAATGTTGAATAAATTGGAAATCAGGTGGAATTAAGGCACATCCGCTATACACACATACAACAGCATCTAACTACTAACAAGAAGACAAACAACTAACGGTAGACAATAACAATATCCTCGTTACCTATAGTATGTATGAACGAACAACTACGCGAGTATGAGGCATTACTCACGAAGGGGCACGCTTAACCAAAAGAACTACCTGAGTGATGTTGTAGTGGAGTTACTTACACACAAAAAGGGGTTGTGAGAAAGGAAGAGAAAAGGGATGAGGAGGAAGAAGAGCAGGCCCAGCCACGTTCAGGTATGAGAGACCGGAGTTACCGAGGTTGGCAGTAGGAGACCGTGAGCGAGACTTCGTGTCTTTTAGCGTCGCGGATCCTCCGTAGCGGTGAGGCTGGGCTGATTCTTCGCGGAGATGAGCAGGACAGAACGGATGGACTTACATTACGGCTGATACAACCGGAGCTCAACTGGAGCTTAACCTTAGCGTAGCTGGACTGAACTGTAGGATAGCAGAGAGTCTGGCATTTTATCTGATTTGCAGATAGGGGGTGCTGCTATCCTTTTGGGGGTGTCTCTGCCTGAAAGGAGGAGACACTCCTTGGAATTTGGGAAGTATTAATTTGAGCTCGGTTGAAATAATTTTACATAACTTTTTCCCATTAAAGAATAGTAAAATTACGTCCGCGTGCTCGAATCTACCGCATTTTATGCTCCCGAACAAGACCAAATATGATTTCTTTACCATTAAAAACAGCACAGTTACACCGATGGTCATACAATTAGCTGCTCATGACTTGGCTCCTGGCTATTTTTAAGTTTTACCGCGCATTTCTGACTATACGAACAGTTATGACTCGATATGCGTATTTAACTGATAATATGGTTAGTTTCATTTTTCTTTTGTTCTACATAGTTTGTACCGGAATGGAGCAATGCAGATGGGGCCTGTGACATGGTCTGAATTCCATTCTCACAGGGAAACTAACCTCCCGAGGTGATCTAGTCTCCCTCGCAATTAAACATTATCAGCATTTGACCAAATGATCTGGGGGTTGCTGCGCTAAAACATTGAGGCTGGCGTCTGTTAGGGGTTACCACGAGTGGTTTCTGCTTTGGTATGCATTGGTTCTACACGCAGGGAGGCCTGGGCCATAAAGAGAGAACTGGGATCAAAGGGGATAGGTATAGAGAGGCAGAGTGAGAGAAATAGATAAAGAAGGGTGAAAAAGAGGGAGAGAGTTTACACAACTGCAACTTTAATTACTAAGGAACACTTAAGGTTAACAAATGTCCTTTTCTTTCTGAAAGCTGCGCAGTGTCTGCCCGACACACTTTTAGATAGTATGTTGCCAAAAATGCACATATTTCATATGTCCTATTGTCTATTGTATGCAGGTACCTGTAGACCTGAAACATGAAAAGTAATGCAGTTTTTGTAATGGCATCTCTACATTTCAAAATGCAAAAAAACTTTCTCTACATACACTAACTCTATCAAAACATGGCAAACCCGACTCAATATCAAATCATTCTCAAAATGGTATTTAATGAACAAAATGTGGCTTTGAGAAGAAAATTAACTATTTGGCTACTTGCGTGATGTAGGTTTGTTGCTGTGTAAAGAGTTTAGAAAAACTTAAGTATAGGTAAACGCTTGTTAGCGATTGTAGAAAAACTGTACATATAGCATAAAGCTTCTACTTCTGCAAAAACAGCAGCTCAGAAATTATATTGAAACAGCTGATGAGCATTTGTGAATGAACAGATCATTGAAACATTGAGAAATAGCTAATTCACAGTAAATTGTATAAAACAGACCAACCACAGCTGATTCCAATCTCAATCGGAGACATAGCCAGGTGTTGAAACTCCTTCACTTACATGTACTGATTTTGTTCAATGTGGCTACAGAACAACACAGAGGAGCAGAAAGAGAAAAAATGATGTCTGGACAAGGGAGAGGAATAGTTGAACAAGGGAAGGGAAGAGGACCAGGGAGAGGAGTAGCTGCGGCTTTTTTACTGTGTTTGTGTATTTGATTTTTACAAAAAAAACAATGAATTCCATATTGTCTGTTGTATGCAGGTACCTGTAGAACTGAAACATGAAAAGTAATGCAGTTTCTGTAATGATATCATCTGTTAGTATTTTGAAAGTCAATGTTGCTATGACTGACTAAATGTTCCCCCTTGGATAGAAAACATGTGCTACTGTTTTGAAAGAATGATTTGATATTGAGTCAGGTTTGCTGTGTTTTGATAGAGACAGTGTATGTTGAGAAAGTTTTTTTTGTTTGTTTGTTTTAAATGTGGAGTTGGTATTTAATGAACAAAATGTGGTTGTGAACAGAAAATGTAGGTTTGTTGCTGTGTCAAGAGTTTAGTAGAAGTATCTTAAGGATAGGTAAACACTTGTTAGCAATTGTAAAAAACTGTAAGAATATTTGTGTCAATATATCTGTTGTTTTTTCATAACACTCAATACATCAACATCATGTCTGTCTCTAATATTTTAGGTTAATTTTGGCAGAGAAGTTTTTTTTTAATGCTTACACATCTTAATCACCTCTCACGGTTAAAACCATATTTTGATCCTTATTTTGAATATCACACCAAATAGGTTTTGCTCCTTGAGTGTCAAGTTTCTCTAACTGTTGCTTAAGCAATTGTAAAGAACTGTAATAATAACTAATAATTAGTTCAGTATTAGATTTAAGTATACCATTATATACATCAAAGAATATCTGGGAATTCATTATGGAAAAACATTTTTAAAAATATTGAACCGAAAATAAGGAAAGAAAAAAAATTGTGCACATGTATGTACTGGTCATCTGTTTCAAAGAACAAACCATGATGGTATATACAGTATGTGTGAATGTATGCCAAAAGTGTTAAAATCATGACGGTATACATGTGTGAGTGTATGCCAAAAGTGTTGAAACCATGACGGTATATATGTGTGAGTGTATGCCAAAACTGTTAAAATCATGACGGTATACATGTGTGAGTGTATGCCAAAAGTGTTAAAACCATGGTGGTATACATGTGTGAGTGTATGCCAAAACTGTTAAAATCATGACGGTATACATGTGTGAGTGTATGCCAAAACTGTTAAAATCATGACGGTATACATGTGTGAGTGTATGCCAAAAGTGTTAAAACCATGGTGGTATACATGTGTGAGTGTATGCCAAAAGTGTTAAAATCATGACGGTATACATGTGTGAGTGTATGCCAAAAGTGTTAAAATCATGACGGTATACATGTGTGAGTGTATGCCAAAAGTGTTGAAACCATGACGGTATATATGTGTGAGTGTATGCCAAAACTGTTAAAATCATGACGGTATACATGTGTGAGTGTATGCCAAAACTGTTAAAATCATGACGGTATACATGTGTGAGTGTATGCCAAAACTGTTAAAATCATGACGGTATACATGTGTGAGTGTATGCCAAAACTGTTAAAATCATGACGGTATACATGTGTGAGTGTATGCCAAAAGTGTTAAAACCATGGTGGTATATATGTGTGAGTGTATGCCAAAAGTTAAAACCATGGTGGTATATATGTGTGAGTGTATGCCAAAAGTTAAAACCATGGTGGTATATATGTGTGAGTGTATGCCAAAATTGTTAAAACCATGGCGGTATGTATGTGTGAGTGTATGCCAAAACTGTTAGAACCATGTGAATGGTCAGTGAGCAGAGCATGACCATGTTTGTGCGTGTATGTAAACAGTTAAAACTATTTCAGTGCATCGTAAACATACATCAATGTGAGACTGAGTGCCTGTTCTCTCACAGTGCTCAGTAAATAAAGCACAGACATACATGCAGTGTTAATTTCAATGACGAAAACTGGGACGAAAAATGTTCGTCACATGATGACGAATGATAACGAAACGATGTCAGCAATGAATGTACAAGCAATTTAACTGCCATAGGCCTATATTTTTCGGTGCATGGCATGCACTCAATTTGCAAGATATGCACAGCCATGCATTGCATACTTAGGATTGTGTAACACTTGAGACAAGGTGGATCCAATTGCAAAGCCTTTCATTTTCAATCATAAAGAGTAATCCAAGAAACAGAGTCCAAATTAAAAAAACTGGGAATACAACAAACCGACTGGGATATATAGCTGCAAGCAGCGATGTGGGGGCCAAGCAGTCCCACAGGGCAATCACCATGGCAACTTGACTTGATCAAGGTAAAAACGAAGGTTGACATGACAAGTTGCTATGTCTCAGCCTTGGGACTTCTCACAGTATCACCAGATATGTGAATCAGTTATTTAAGGCAAACACATCAATAGTTATTAGACAAAATACATTTTTGATTATTGCAACCCCCCCCAGCGGTCAAATGACACCAGAGTTTTTGCACATCCTCAGGAAGGAGTCCTCAGTCGATATAACAAGTTTGGTATAAACACATCAAAGCATTGCTGAGATATGTGATCAGTTCCTGTTTGGCGAGTTCCCTGCTGAATTTGTTTGGCAGTGACGGACGAACGATTTCAAAAATCAAAAATCCATCTAACTTTTGTGAGAGTTCGTCTGAACATCATCTGTGCCAAGTTTGGTGAAGATTGGGCAAACTTTTTTAAACCTTTCAACAAAATTCAATATGGCTGCCACAAGAATTACATTGACATGACAAGTTGCCATGTCTCGGCCTTGGGACCTCTCTAAGTATCACCAGATATGTGAATCAGTTATTTAAGGTAAATACATCAACAGTTATTACAGTGATTGAGATCTGGGACAAAACATGACCGCCAGATAAAAAAACAGTTTTTGGGTTAAAAGAAAATGTGCATAATACTATTCATACAAATAACCAAAAGACTAACCAGAACAATGTTAGCACAACGAAATATCAATTCATGTTGTTTTATAAATATTTTTTATTCTAAATGATATAATATGTGACCAGTGCCTGAAAAAAACCCTTGTCCTGAAGCAGGTCTCATTATATAACAATAGCTTAAAAAGAATGAAAAGTAATGTAAAATTAAGCATCATAATTAGTACCTGTAAGTATTTGAGTAAATCATTTCATGAGTATCAAAAGTTACCATTTAAAAATTATTTTAATGTACTTTCTAGTCAATTGAACTTGTGTCCTGTGTTTTTGTCAACACCGTCAGACTTTTTTTTTTTAAAATAAAAAGAAATCAGGAATTATTGTGGGCCGCTAAAACTCTGAGGACCCCCTTACCACTTCCTTGTTCTTCCTCATGCCATGAGACCACTCTAGCTCTAGTAAGTTTTTAATATTCTTTTCAATTCTTACCTATTTGTCAATGCCTTGCATGTCACAACCATAGTGTGTCAACACCATAATCAATGAAATGCAAGATGTGTGAAATTTTCTCTAATAAAGGCTTAATTCAAGTAGATTATAGAGCTCACAAGCAACTGATGATAAACAAGATGGCTCCTGTGAGAAACAGATGTGTTATCAGAGAAAATATGGTATTTTGTCAACTCTGTCAGGTGTCAACACCATCAGGATTTGTGCCCGACGGTGTTGACTCTTTCTCTGATGGTGTTGACAAATGCCACTAAAGTGTGTTATTACTCATTTTATTGTAGTTTACTTAAATTATATTACTTCTTATGTGTTTGATATTACTGTGGCACAGTTTTATGTGTTGAATTTCAACCAACTGCCGTATAGTTTTATGTTTTGAATTGAATCTCATTGTAAGTGCTGTTGCATAAATATTGTGTTTATGATGCATAATTATTAATTGATTCATAATTCATTCCATAATTTCATGCAATAAGTAAATAAATAAAGTAAATAAATACATAATCTATTCGATGTAAATTTAAAAGATAATTGTGATGCGGTCTGATGTATAGGAAATTCGTTTGTTGCAGTAAAATGCAATAAAGTACGAAACAACGCATTTCGCGAGAATGTGTTGTCGCATTTAGCGGAAGTGACAGAATTTAGGTTGATCGTTGTTCCCATGTATTGCTGGTCATCAGATATCTGACTCGAAAAATCTCTTTTCATAACAAGCAGCCAATGAGGTACTTGCTTTGCTTGTTGAATGCGAATGAAAGTTTGTGTATGCCAGCGCTAAGCGTCGTTTGTCTTCAAGATATGTATGATATAATTTGTTGATATACTTGTATTATGCTAATTCACATATAGTTCTCACTGCGTGACTAAGGTGTGGATCAAGGAGCTGAGACATAATAAACACCCATTTCAAAGAACCGACCTGTGTTTGTGTTGTTGTGAAGACAGCTACACTCATTGTAATAGCCTCTCAAGTACTTGAGATGTAATAAGTTTTTGCTTATGCTTATCCATCACTTCTAGCTTATGCTTATCAGAAAAGTATACTGATTGCAAAATGTTATGCATTTCAGGCTAGAATGGCTAGATAGAAGTTGTCAGTGGAGTAGCGAAAGAGAGGGAACAGGCAGTATCGAAAATGGAGAGAAAAAATTAATAGCCAGCCTGAGTTAAAGGAGGAGTTCCTGAGAAAGGAGAGGGAAAGATGGAGAAATAGTGTGGAGGAGGGCAAAATAAAAACATCAATGATTTGGAAGAAAGAGAAAAGAGGCATAAGAGAAGGTTTTGGAAACAAACACAGAAAGAGTCAAGAAAATACAAGAAAAGAGCACAGGAAGGCCAGCAAGATCTAGAAACCCTGCCACAGAGTCCTTTAGACATCAGTTTTGAGGAGCCAAGGACTAGCAGGTAGCTATTTGCTGGTGAGAGGGAAAGATGCAAAGATTCTAGTGCTGTTGAAGTACAAAGTCCTCCGGCGATGTTGATGGAGGCCATGGACCTGAGGGCATAACAACTGGGATAGGCCCTGCTGATGTTCAGAGTGGAGAGTGGCTTGTTGTCATGTATGAACAGAACTGGTGGCTGGCTAGGGGTGGCAAGGTTAGCACTGTCAGCTCACAGCAAGAAGGTCCTGGGTTCAATTCCTGGCCAAGGTCTCCCCATGTCTGTCTGGTTTTCTGCCTGGAGCTCTGGTTTCCTCCAACAGTCCAGAGACACGTAAGGTAGGTGAACTGGAGATACTAAATTGCCCCTGGGTGTGAATGTGTTTGTCTGTGTGTTTGCCCTGCGATGGACTGACGACCTGTCTAGGGTGTTTCCCCGCCTTTCACCCAATGAGCACTGGGATAGGCTCCAGCACCCTGTGACCCTAATTAGGATGAGTAGCTTGGAAATGAATGAATGAATGAATGGTGGCTGGATAAAGCCTTAACAATTGACCCAGAGCATCAAGATGTTCAAGTTGAATTTTTTCATCGTCACGGGCCAAATGTTCGTTTTTAGCAAAATCAAGGACAGCGGGATGTCTGCATTTATAGATATTCTAGTTAAGCTGTCCATACAAGCAGGACCAGGGACATACACCACATATCTGCAGAGGTGATGGACTTCATAGAAGAGGAACATTTGAATCATCTGTTGCCTGGTGTTTAAACTCCATCAACTGCCTTGAGAAGTCAAATTGGACTATGTATTAAGTTTTTTATGACAGTTTTGCAATATTTTTAAAGGCTCAGCTGTCATTTTGAACGATTTTGAATGATTTGAATTAGTTTATGTATAAGCAGCATATATTTGAACATATATTTTATAGTTGTGAACTATAAATAAAGAATTGTTACATAATATGTTTTCTTCATGCCTTGCAGTGTTAAAATGTTTGTGAGAGTTAAGCGGTCATTTTGAATGAATTATTTTCCTATTCCTTGTAAGTTTGTCACCACCGTCAGTTTTTGCGTCACCACCATCAATGCCTTGTCAGCTCCGTCAGATGGACTTTGTTTTTTTTTTAAAAAAGAATATCTGTTTTGTGCCTTCAAGAATATTTGTATATAAAATCATTGCATTTCCAAAGGTAATTTTTAAGCTGCTAAATATCACTGTTCATTAATGAGATTAAATACAAAATCTATACGACCTAAACTGCAATCATCAGACACTGACTAATCTAACTTTTAAAAGGTGATATGATTCATTTGAAAACTTGTGTGCATAATTAAGCGAACCAAGAAACTGCCAAGAGTCAAAATATCTGTGATATTAATTCTAAATAATTTTACAGATATTTCTGTGTCTGATGGTGTTGACAAAAATCTGGCAGTGATCCAGCAAACCTGTGATTTATAAAAAAAAAAGACGAATGCTTTGGAAAATCATAAATCCATCTGATAATTTTTGTGAGGCTTGCTCTGAACATCATCTGTGCCAAGTTTGGGGAAGATTGGGCAAACTTTGTGGCCTGTGAAAAATTTTAAACATTTTTATAAAATCCAATATGGCAGCCACAACACTTAGACTGACATGACCAGTTGCCATGTCTCAGCCTTGGGACCTCCCAAAGTATCACCAGACACAAGAATCGGTTATTTAGGGCAAACGCATCAACAGTTATTGTCCAAAATACGTTTTTGCTTATTACAGCACCCTCCAGTGGTTAAATGTTGGAAAAAATTTTGTGCTTCCTCAGAATGGGTTCTCGAGTCAATGCACCAAGTCTGGATTTGATACATCAAACTGTAGCTGAGTTATGGCTATACTTCCTGTTTGGCAACCATCAAATACAATTGCAGAGCAGGAAATGGTGACATGTCCAGACCTCAGGGTCAACGAGGGCATGATTTGAAAATAACAATCATGATTTTATACCAAACATATGAAGAGTAATGAACAAAATGGGGCAATTTGTTTTGAATTCCCTTTGGGCGGAGTCTTGAGTCAGTTCATTAAGTTTGGTGTTAACACATCGAATCGTTGCTGAAATATGAGCTCGCATCCACTTTGGTGGCTTCACTGCCAACTTCGATTGGTTGTGAGGGACCAACAATTTTGCAAATTGAAAAGCCAACAAGTAACATAGGCTTGGTCTGAAGATCATCTGTGCAAATTTTGGGGAAGATTGGACAAAATGTGTGGCCTGTGAAAACTTTTGAAACTTTTTCATAAAATCCAATATGGTGGAAATTGATGGCATGGGGTGTGTTGAACTCGGCTTGATCAAAGGAATCCAATGATACCTAAATTTTAGGGCGCACGGTTCAAAAGTTGCGTGCATAAATGAACCTCCAAATTTGTCCTGTTGGTGGCACTACAGCGCTGGAGATGCAGACATGAAGCTTGGTGAAAAGAATGAGGGGGCTGTCCCCAATCAGTGTGCCAAATTTCACAACTTCTTACCATACGGTTCTAGAGGCTGTCATAGGTTCCAATGGCAGTAGAAGAAGAAAAAGAATAGGAAGGAGAAAAGGTAGAAAGCACAAAAGGGGCCTACGCAGCTTCGCTCCCAATAAGAAATGGGAGAAACACAACGGGTCCCTACACACCTACGCTGCTTGGCCCCCAGTAAGACAATGTAGAATCACAATGGGTGCCTGCGCAGCTTACACTGCTTAGCCCCCAAAAAGTCTGCATGTTAAGTACTGATGGAACTATCGTAGGCTTAACTACATAGCACATGCACGTCAGAAACAACGTAACATTTTCTTTCTTTCAGCACTTACTTTCGTTTAATGACCTGAAAGAGAAATACATAGAATAAAACAGAATATTCAAAATACATGTACATATAGAAAATATAAATAGAGAAAATATAAATGTGTTGCAACACAAGTAGCGAACGAACGAGACATGAGGTGAACGATGCTCAAACAAGTGCTGGAAAAAGACTAAGGATCTGTGAAATATCAGGAGGCTACAGCAGGGTATGCCTAAAAATCACTTCATTCGTGTGGATTCAGTGTGGTGCTTGGTGCACGATAAGTTCAAGTTTTGCTTTTTGGAACTTTCTGGAATTTTCTTTTTTTCTGAATATTTTCGAACCACGGTTGGTTAAATCCGCGGATATGGAACCCGCGGATAAGGAGGGCTGACTATATTTGTTTAAGTCAGGTATAGCAGAACGGGAGAGTTTGTTCTGCAGGTAAGTTTTAATCCTCAGTTTTGTAATTCAAATAAAGACTCGCCACCTGATTTACTGAGGCAAGTGCAAACCAGGGAGATTTAAGGATAATTTTTATGTTTGCGCCCGAAATTAAAACATGCTTTCACCGGGTGGTAAATACTGTGATTCAATAAGTAATAAATATAATTTTCTAAGTTATTGTGGAGACACTGGAGTTACAGTGTGTGTGTGTGTGTGGACCAGGGGGGTGGGGGGGATCATGATCCTGGGCTCAACATCCTGATGGACGATGGCCCAACCCTAATGGATAGTGGAAAGGCTGTTTCTCATGCCCACCTGACAGGACAGGGACCTGGTGTGGGTGCCTGAGGCTGCCTCTGACAAGGGCTGACAACTTTGAGACATGCAGTTCACTTCCTTTATTTACCTCTCTGTGGCCTGCCTGTATGTGCACTTATTGGCTTCTCCTTCTGCCTATCCGCAGTGAGCTGTTTTCACAATCACAACACTGCCACTCAATGCAGGGTTTTTTGTTTTGTTTTTGGGTACACCAGCACTTGGGGTGCAAACAAACCATGTTGAGACACTCACCTCCCATCTGTCTGACTGATTCCGCTGTTAAATTAGTTAATGAATAACTGATGAAGGCTTAATGCCTACCGGATCACTGCCTGTGGGACTGATCCATTTTCAGGCCCAGTATGCCTTTTGAACTTTCCACAGTTTGTAAATGTTTTTTTTTGTTGTAATAAAACATTTAATTCACTTTGTCACGGTTACCACAATCTCCAGGATGAAACCTTTGAGAAATCCTCTTCTATCATACTATGTTACACATTAAGTTTCAGGTGCAGACCACAGTCAGTTCACTCAGTTATGCAAAACAGTCTGACTCAAAATTGCTTTTGAAAATTGACCAATGACATATTTGTATGAAAAAGCCCAGCCAATGAGATTTTGATAGCTGTTCATCTAGGGTAATAGATGGCCATTAATGGGGTAAAAACTGCCCCCAGTAGAACTGGCATAAAGAGAAGTCCCAGTGGATGGCCATCAAATCTTGTGTACAGAGCAGGAGAGATGACAAAACAAAACAGTTCAAAAACTGTGTTTGTGAAATTGTCTGAATACACATTCCTGTTCCATATTAAGCAAAACAGGATTTTATGACTGGACCTTGAACTTGGTGTTTCTAGACAATGTCTCAGTTTATGCAAAGATTAAGTCTCAAATCTGACCAAGAAACATCTTAATCTTTATTTTAAAAACAAGAGGACAGGCTCAGCATTGAACAAATAAAAACAGAGATTGTAAAGAAAAAATATGTCACATCATGTGTAAAGCTCAAAGTCGAGTCGTTTGGAGTTGTAGAACTGTGCGCCCTCCTGGTCCACCCTTCTGCAGTAAACACCGTCTTTAAAGTAGCCTTCATTTACCCAGTCCTACAGAAAGAGATTCTATGAGGGCACTGCACTCTTCACACCCAAACCAACACAGTCTGCTTTCTCACAAACAGAACAGAGGCCATACAGGCATGAAACATAATGCACTGATGGATTTAAACATGTGAGACCAAAGCACCTGATGTGGGGTGGTGATAATAACCTGTTTCTATAGCACGTCTTTGCCTTTGACTACGTTTCTGTTTCGGAACACCTACACAAGACGTGTAAATATCAATTCTGCTGTATTTCGGATAATCTGGTGCAGAGCAGTAACACACATGACTGGGGAGGCAGGTAGGGAAAGCAGTAAGACACATGACTGGGGAGGCAGGTAGGAAAAGCAGTAAGACACATGACTGGGGAGGCAGGTAGGAAAAGCAGTAAGACACATAACTGGGGAGGCAGGGAAAGGTGAGAGGAGTCTTACCTGCATCTGCTGACTGCTAAAAGGCCCGTAAACCTCAGAGTTCTCCTCAGTGTCCCATTTATACTCCCACATCACCTCTTCGCTCACTGACAAAACAGAGACACGAGAATGTTTATCGCCTGCCTTACCTCCTCACTCACTGACAGAACAAAGACGTGAACAGTGTTGCAGGACAGCTTCTCAAACCTATAGAGTCCATACCCTGGACCACACCCTGGTTTGAACAGGCAAACACTTTCCACAATTCAACATCAAGTTCAGTCCATCATAGTTCTATTTAAATGTGTGCCTTCGAGTCTGCATTGGGAAAGTTTTGTACATTCTACAAGTACAAATGATTTTTCTAACTAACTATCTTAATGAATTTCTGTTGGCTACTATAATGGCTTATGTAAGCTACACCGTTTCAATCATAACATGATACCTACAGTATTACAGATAATATTGGCAACAGTGGTATAAACTTAGCTAAGGTTAGGCTACAGCGCATAGGTAAAGCTACACCACTACAATCGTAGATAATGTTAGCTACACTGTTAATCATAGCTCATGTTAGCTACACCATTACAAATGTAGCTATGGTTAGCTAAAGTTACAATCGTAGCTTCTCTGTTACAATCGTAGCTAAGGTAAGCTACACCATTACAATCATAGCTAAGGTTAACTACACTATTACAACAGTAGTTAATGTTAGCTACACCATTACAATCATGGCTAATGTTGCTGTTACAATCATTGCTACAGTGTTACAAACATCTTTAGCTTCTCCTCCAACTGACAAAGCATCAACAACAAAAACATTTTACTAAACCAAACCGACATGTCTGGCACCCTTAGCTATCCTTATAGGGGTTAAATTAAACATGTTCTGAGAACCACTGCAGTCCTGTAAAACCAGTTCTCTACCACTGCGCCAGAGGACCTCGGGGGAAACCTATATGCAGAGCAGGACTCCAGACTAACTTTACATTGGTTGCACTGGTACGCCTAACTTTTTCATTTAGGTGCACCAGCACATAATTTAGGAGTACCCAAAATTTTTCACAGCGCCTTATGTTGCTGCAATAATACATTTTAAGCAGTACCTTTTTTGTCAGTTCCCATACACATTGGTAATTTTTTTAACACAAAATGTAAACAGGAATAAAGGTGCAGGGGAGGGGGGCTGCTCTGCTGGCCACGCACCTGTCACAGCACAGGATGTCAGGTGCATAGCCAACGGATGGGCCTTACGGGCCTAGGCCCGCCCAAAGGATGCAAGGTCGTCCGAAAATAAATTTCTGGCTACGCCACTGCAGGACATGTTTCTTGGACACACTGTGCCTTTCAGTGTTTTAACATCGATGCTCCAACAGCAAAAGCACTGTTCCCGGCCATGCTTTGGCCACACTCTTTGCAATAAATGCAATGAATAATGTTGCCATTTTATCATATCTGAGCCACAGAAATTGGAGAAGCCATTCTTTGCAAAAGGCATATATTTTAGCCTTTTTGTATGTGGTAGGCTCTGGCTTGGAGTCAGATGAGGCCATCTCCGCCGAAGATGTTTGGTCAGGACTAGGCATCTTACCAGCGGCAGGGGAGACAGGTGGTGGAGCAGTAACTCTGCTGATGATTTCAGATCTGAACTGGGCCTTTCAGGCACCAAAAAACAATCAATAGTTCTCTTCATTTTCAATTACCCGTATATTTTAAAGTTGTGATGTCTTGTGGAGGAGTAGGGTACGGTTTCACACACGTCAGCTTTTTTTTCCCCTACCCGCATTCAGGGTCAGAGCCAATCAGAGGCAGAGTAGGGAAGGGTCTTACCAGAGAGCGGGTGAGAAAAAAAAAAAGCTACACAAACACACACAGACACAGACCTGCTAAATGTCAGGTGCACCAGTGCAACCAATGAAAATATTTAGTCGCACTTGACAGATTTTTGGTTGCATGTGGACTCTGTACACTCTGGAGCCATGATGCAGAGGTTTTGGGAGAATGGGGTACGCCACAATACAAATGTTGCCTTCTTAATCCTTTTAAAGGAATGCAAATTTCTAAGTTACATCTGTGGAGCTCTTCTGAGCTGTGACAATGCATATTTAGCTGACAAACACTACCTTGAAAATACTACTTGGCTTTGAATCCCTAAAATCTAAGATGTTTTCTGCGTATGTGAGCTTCATGTTGGAAGGTATGTGTAAACTAATACGAGACTACATCCATGCATGCTAGGTAGCATTAGTCTCCTTGTATCTGTGTATATAAATGTATTTTGTTAAATAAGAGTCCACACAGCTGCCTGTAACACAAAGTCTTAGTTTCTGCTTTATGAGCACTGGACTACAATATGTTTATACTGAAACATGAGACACCTCATTTGTTTATCAATTTCAAGATAAATGACCTCTTTTGTTTTTAAGCTTAGGAATGTTAACCTATTTAATATTTGACTGAAATGTTTTGCACAAAAG
This sequence comes from Chanos chanos, assembly GCF_902362185.1. Lineage (NCBI taxonomy): Eukaryota > Metazoa > Chordata > Actinopteri > Gonorynchiformes > Chanidae > Chanos > Chanos chanos. The sequence goes on from NC_044502.1 coordinate 22,380,359, forward strand.
TATAAAAATATAAAACACAAAAATATAAAAATTCTGCTATAAACAGAAATAGTCCCACCCCCATGATACCCTCTAGATAGCAGCTTGTTAAATAGCTGATGAGGATGTACTCGTGACCCGAGACACAGCTTAAATGTATCATATGATGTCACAAGATATCTTTCCTATCTCTGTCTCTACTTGTATACTGTTAGATTTTGTTAAACTACCACCTTACAGCAATGGACTTTTGAACAGAGCACAGACAAATCAAGTGTTTCTTAAACAAAGTTTCAGAAACAGTGTCTTACCTCTGCTGTTATCTTTGTCCTCTCTCTCCTCTCCCTTCTGCGCACCGTGCTGTTCATCAATTTTGTCAGCAAACATGTCCAGTTCATCCTCTTCCTCCTCATTGTTCTGCACTCTGGCCTTTCGGCCCGTCGTCTTCAGTGAGAACGCCAATTTCTCGCGGGTGTGCTGATAAATCTCAAACTGTCCAATCCCCACCAGTCTGTCTGCAAGTGCAGTTAGTTTGTCCAGCTTTTCAGCATCCCTGTTTGTAGTCACCTCTTTCTCTTCCTTCTGCTTTCTTCCTTTTTTTCCGGTTCCTCTCAGGCCTCCATATCGGCGAAGAGCGGCAGAGACGGTTTCTCCTGGTAACAGCAGGTGGACCACAGCCTCTGTGAGCTGGCACTCAGTGTATGAGGCCAGGGGATCCTCAGCCTCTTCCTCTTGCTGCTCATTTTCCTCACTGTCCTCTCGCTGCTCCTCTCTGAGTCTCTCCTCTTCAGCCTCGTCCTCATCCCCTGCTCTTCTCCTCCGTTTAGCACCAAGCCCTTTCTTTTTCTTTACTGGCTGTTCTTTGATTTTTACCTTTAAAAAGGGAAAATAAGACAAAGGTTAAATATCTGGGTGGACATCTAGGAAAAAAATTTCGATAATTTTTTATTTTCATTCATTTTTTAGATTTATTACTGATCCAAGCACAAATGTGGAACAAACACTGTACTGCATCTCTTTCTTTCATTAGCGTCCAAATATGTCTGAATATACACCATGAACCATTAGCCAGAACTGATCAAGCCTATTAGCACATCAATCCGTCATTCAAGAAGGAAAAGAAAGAAGAAAAGAAAAGCATGTTTGCCCTTGGTAACTGCCAGGTGAGGGAGACTTATTTTATATATAATTACATGTTTCCACCCTGTTAGTTCAAAAAAAGAAGTACCCAAACATTTCCACCCTGTTAATTTAAAACAGGAGTCCCTTAACTTTTGTACTTGGCTAGCTAAAAGACAAATGAACAAAACAGTAGTTTCTATGACTACAGTGCTTCAGGTAGCCAAAAATACATCAAAAACAACACCTTTGAAAACAACAGTTCTGATATGTTTTATCAGTAATAGCAAAATCAAATGAAGAGTCACATGAAACATCATCCTGGGATAACCCTGGCCAGCCCCGCTTTATGAAACATCATCCTGGGATAACCCTGCCTAGCCCCGCTTTATGAAACGTCATCCTGGGATAACCCTGGCCAGCCCTACTTTACAGACTGTCACTCACCCAGTCAATATTGTCAAGCCAGTTGTCCCTGATGTTCTCCTCTTTTTTGACGAAGTAGTTCCCCTCTGAGTCAAAGTGGCCCTCCTGCATCTCCTCATCCAGGTTAAAAGGAGTGATGGGCACACCCTCATCATAGTCAATGGTCGCCATTTCCTGCCCTACGCACAAACAAATCACTTTCACCCTATATACACACACACAACAACATGTATTGCTGCACCAGGGTTCACTTCTAAATATACAACAAGCCGTTACCATTTATTCACACAGCTTTGGCTGGCTAACTTTAGGAGATTTGCAAGTTAGCCAGATAATTTTTTGCTAGGACAAGTTTCAAGTTGAACACAATGGAGCAGTTTGCAAAAATAGGCTTTCACAACATGACAGAGACAGCATCACATGTGTTGTCACTGAGGTAGGATATTCTAGTATACTCTACCATGATAAACAAAAAAGAGGAAACAAATATGATGGGTGAAGGTAAAACTCTGAGGATTTGATGTACCAAGTACAAAGTTTAAGCATTTAAGTATTAGGTTTATGAATACATATAGATACATACATAAAATGTTATTTACTGATAAGGAATTACCTTGAATGTTAAGTTTGATAGTTTTTAAGTCTGTCAGATTTTCATGAGTTAACAGACTGAAGTGCCTCCATAGCCTTGTACTGGTGGAACTATGACAATGCAAACTGTTCACTGTGAAAACTGTTCGGCTGTGACCACCAGCCAGTGGAGGACTTTGTAAATATTAGTGTGATGATAGAGGTTATATATATGAAGCAGAGCTGTGTAGCCAGGGCTTCCCAAATGCACAGTCACTGCCTGTTTTAGTAAAACTCTTCCCAACAGCCAGCAGCCACAGGCCAGTAAAACAGCCCTACAGATTAGAGTTGTCTTCAATATTAATCTCATAAGTTGTCAGTGTTTTATGTGCTAATATTTCCTCTTTCATAAGATGCTGTTGGGATGTCCCTCCAGGGACGAGTAAAGTATATCTCATCAGTTAAAGGGCATTATCCTCACATTCCTGATTCTCACCATTGTGTGGAAAGCCCACTGTCGTCAGTAACAGACATAATTAAGAAGCAAACCTGTACTTTGATCTGTCAAAAAAATTAGTATACACTCAAATGAATCCATACCCTCTACATCATCACTGGCTAGAATGTTGTATTTGCTGCCATGCTCTCCATTCTCCTCTTCATCTTCCTCATCACTGTCCAGAGAGTGTTTTCCTTTAAATCTGGATCCAGGCCCAGTAACCTCCTCACACATCTGTCAAAAACAGAGGACAACAATAACTAGAACACACAGTGAAAGAACCAGATACTATATAAGTATGTAAAAATTTTGAGACATTCCTCATTGCCTGCTCAGTATCACTGTGTGGTGTTGGGGAACCTGAGTGACTAACATTTATGTTTTATGGCCACGGACGCCTGTACATTGAGCCTGACTTCCCTGATCGACACAGTCTACTAAACAGCACCAGACTGAAGGTTTAATATGAACACACGGGTAGCTGTGTATACTGTCCTAATACACACGTGTTAATCGTAGTCTGGAACAGTGCTTTCATCACCTTTTTTTTCGGCAATTCCTCGTCCAAACTGAACCCCTCAACTCCATCCTCAAACGTCACTTTTCTTTTTGACATGCTGTCTGTGTCTGTTGTGAGAAAGAGCAGATCGGAATCATTAAAACATCGTATACACATAATACAGATACCACAATACCGTAAATTCTGCGTCGAAGACGTTACAATACAGAATTCGCATATGGATTTGGTGCTAGCTAGCACACTTACACCTCACTCATTTCAGCCACAGTAGCATTGTTAACTTGACAGGACTTTCCCTGAGAGCAGTTGGAAGCACGACTGGAAGCCTGCCCACTGTGGTTACGCTATTTTACGTTACTACCATATCACAGTTATACAGTTGTGCAAAACAAATACGAATCAACTTGCTAAAGAGTTCAGACAACTGGCTCCTTGCTGTAGCGTAATTACCCCAATTTAGGCTATCGCAGCCTACAAAAATGGTTGCTATTGAATTGAACTTAAGTTAATTAGAATGATGATTAGCAATCGTCACTCAGATTAGTAATCTCCAATTTGTGTCATGATGTTAAATATGTATCATATACACGTGTAAATTAACTGAACGTGTCCGGTGTACTGGTTAAAGCACTAGCATTACTTAGCTTAAGCTGTTAGCAAGCTACGCAATATAAGGCAATCCCTATTTTTTCCATATTATCTAACGTCTTGAAATGGTTGCTTTTTGCAGTAGCCAATGTGTCATTGCATATAACAAATGGTTACAGTTTCGCGGAATTATTTTATCATTTAACGACTACTACGAGACATACAGAGGCAGTAACGTTACCCCAACGAACTGCGAAGCTCCGCACTCCAAAGTACTACCAATGCTTGAGCCGTACGTCCGCAATCATGTGATCAATGACGTTTGCTGAAATCTTTGATCAGTTTCAAAAAGATATTAAACTACGGTAGTAAATCGAATTGTGGGAAAGCACGCCTTCGTTTTCTCTTTTTGTATTTCACTTACCGAAAGTTTCCTTACATTTTCACATAGGCACACAAGATTTTGTAAAATATCAAATTTCAGACACATTAAACACCTGTATGAAAACAAAGACTTACATAAGTATCAGCCATTTCATCAACTGTTGGCTTATTTGAAAATTATCTTAGAACCATTGCATAATAACAATAGACCCAATAGTTAAACTTAACAATTTGAACGTTAGGTTGTTATGGTGTCACATCTGGATCTCCACAGTAAACTGATGTGTGGAATATTTTTACATTTCTATGTTTAAAAAAAAATCTAAGGAAACATATAGGGTTAAAACTACTTTGTCAAATAATCTCTTAAATGAAATATTTTTGTCGAATGTTAGGGTTAGTTACTAAGAAAGCAGACTATACAGTTGAAAAGAAAGGAAAATATTATATACACACACATATCCAGCCCACAGTGGACTAGAGGAAGGCTCACACAAACTATATGGCAACAGATTAGCCATAGTCTCTAACTGTATGCCAACAATGTGTATCTACAAGGTATGTGTTCCTGATAAAGTGCTAAGTCTATACATTTTCTCCAAAAAAATGTACATGAGGTTCAGTGTAAATAAGTTCAGCCTTTATGCTCTGGACAGATCTTAGCCCAGGACTTGTCAATCAGCTCCACAAGACATACTCTTATTTCACTGTAGTCTTATGTAAAGTCTGAAGAACATGTCTTATGAGAAAAGGAGAAGAAAGATTCAGTTTAACACCTTCTGCCAGCATCTGAGGCACCTATCAGATAAAATATGGTGGAAAGTTAATTAGTTTAGTCTAAAAACCTCTCTCTTAGTTCTGTACACTGAATAACAAATTCTGGGAGTGTAGGCAAAGCCCTAGTGTTTTGTAACATGGTTAGTACATGCCAGACAGTATCTGCCAAAGTACATCTCTGTTTGATTAAATAGCTCTCAAAGATACTTAATCCACTCAAGAAGCTCATGTACACCATTATCATCAGTTGAATGTGGGAGTATCTGCAGGTCCATGTGTGTGTTCTGTGTGTGTGGTTCTAAGAAGAAATAGCCTACAACAAACAGAAATGTCTGTTTCAAATTAAATAGTCAAATTATTACTGGTACCATATCTATAAAAAGAACTAATATTGTACATGCTCCCACAATATCAGAAGTTTCCAGTCAGAGGCAGATCATGGTCCTATATGGCCCACGGACACACATGTCTTTGGAGATCCCCCTCCCCAATGGTCACTCAAACACATGTGCATGCATGACCACTACAAAACGCTCATGGTATGAGGGTGTAGCTTGTAACGGTTATAATGTGCTGTGCCTTTAATAGAACATTACCTAATGTGCAGCTGCGCCTGCGTATATTGGGGGGATTGGAGGAAATTAGTCTCTCTCTTGTGTGGAACAAGAGCATTTCAAACTATCTGACTCTACCACCGCAAAATCATAACGTGACAACTTGTATATGCCTTTTCTGTTTTATTTTCGCTAGTCTGAACTGCATGTATGTCCAGATTAGTGTGCCGGCATTATATGGTCGACAGTTTATTATTACACTGTCCCCTATGATTACACTGTCCCCTATGATTACCGGCAACTCCATTGTCCCGCCTCTTCTATGGTGTCTGCAGTCTTCAACCTACGAAGCTAAATAGATAACTTATCATTCAGGATTTACTCACATACTGTGCTATTTTTTTAAATATTCTGGATCACTTCTGGATGATGGAAAATGTCACTGGGTTAACAACGAACTGCAAGTACAACTAAAACATCTGTCCACAAAGTCCACAGAGTCAATAGAGCCTTTTCAATCAAATTTTAACACAAACGTAATAAATGTTGCATTCACACAGAGTTTTCATAAGCAGAGACCCCACAACTTTCATAGCCATTGCTTTTGTATTAGGTCTCTTATATATACAGATCTGTGGGCCCCCTGAGGCCCCTGGCAGTCAGAGGCCCCGAGGCACTGGCCCCATTAGCCAGGTTTTCAGGCAGTCCATACCAGGGTCAAATGATATCCATTATGGTGCAGCTATGAAGAGCTGAATTCTCCTTAACCAGATGTTCACAGATTAGATGACTATTAGCCAGCAACATCATTAGTTATTTAGCTTTAGTAACTTACCTCATGTAGGCACGGTGGTGCAGTGGGTAGCGCTGTCGCCTCACAGCAAGAAGGTCATGGGTTTGATTCCTGGCTGGGTTCTCCCTGTGTCTGCATGGGTTTCCTCTGACAGTCCAAAGACATGTTAGGTGAATTGGAGACACTAAATTGCCCATAGGTATGAATGTGGATGGACCTTTTGCCCTATGAGTGCTGGGATAGGCTCCAGCACCCTGCCCCCCCCCTCCCCCCACCCTAATCAGGATAAGCGACTTAGATAATGAGTGAGTGAATTTACCTTATGTACTCCTGCCTAATCCAAAACCTCCACACTAGCACTCATTACAACTCACAGTAATAAGTCTTTTTCAGACATATTCTTTCATCACAAACAATACAAACAATGAATCGTAACAAACGACTTCATATGAACTACTTCATACTCTGTCACATTAATTATCTCTCTGGCAAACAGTTAGGTGTATCATTTAAACTTAAATATCATAAATACAGTACGGACTCACACATAAATAGGCTTTACGTGACCGTAAATAATGACCGTCCGTCATACTGATAACTAAAAAACTCGAAGCCGCAGCACTGCCACGAGACATTGGTACATGCTAGATTTTCAGATAAAGGGGCTCGGAAAACGTCAATAAATAAATAAATGAAAGCGTGAATCAGCTGAGTGTCTTTGGTTCGCTAATCAAATAATGATCCATACGTCCGCCTGAAAGATAAATCGATTCACTGCTGAAGACAACAGCGTCAATAACTGGGTTCAGACGTTTGGACACAGTAACAGACACTGAGCCACACTCTTGCGCACATTTTCATTTATTGATGGAAGTTCCTTTGCAGTTTTGTCCATGCCGTCCTCAATCACATTAGCAGCACATCTTTAATTACTCTGAAATCATAAAGTATACACTGTAGCGTTTTAATCTAATCTTATGGAAAGTTAGAAATCACGCAGGGCGTTATAGATTCATATTCTGTTACGTTATGTCATTGTGCATCAGATTATTTCGGTACAGGTAAACTGTTATGCATTGCTGATACATAACATTTGACCAGCTCCCTGGTTGAGCCGTCTCACATTAACGGACATTAACATTATCCGCTCTCACAATTAACCCTCTCAAACACACTTCTACCTCTTTTTTAAAGATAACCTCACCCATAACCAACATGTCTATGTAATGTTTACATATTTATGAGACGGTTCATAAATGTTATTAAAACCAGCCGTTACTCCATTTGCGGGAAACTTCACCTCACTGTCACACGCATATCTCATAACGAGTGATGGGATTAATCAGAATCACATGGTTATGGGATCAGTAAACACTGTCAACAGCTCTGATGCAGATTCCCCGTACACATGTTTATAAAAAAAAAAGTAAAAATCATCAACGTACAGCTATATAACAGAGCTACATGGGACGTGTATGCCCACGATACATCGATGACATTTGCTCAATAATTATAAAACAGATTTGTTTGGGGGTGGGAATTCGGAAAAGCAGGGAGTAGCCTAATGCTTGTGGGTGTGGCTTAACTTGATAGATTCCAAGACGCTTCGTCCTAACTCCCCATTTCTGAATGTCCTTTCTCAGGATTGTTACCAGGATAAGGCTACAACGGTATAGTTGCTCAAACAATGTATTCATCTGTGAAGTACCTGTTTATTCTCCTCGTGCTTGCCTCATTTATACTGAACATCGTGCAAATATGTCTAAATTCCAAAAGAATACAGAAATGCCAACCTCATCTGCAGGACTCTCTAGTAGTCAACCATACAGACCACAGTCTCGTGTTTGCAGACCTCAGCCCCGAAGAGTACCGCGCTGTTCGTGACTACATGTGGGAACAAAGAGATTTAAATATTTCACGAGATGCAAGTACAAAAGCTTCAGGGAACTTTATTTTTCTCATAGACCTGCGGTTGCCAAAAAAAGTTGATGCGCTCCACTACTTGGACACGAAAGGACCGAAGCCCTCCAGAGAGGCCACGGTGGTGGTTTTCTTTGGCTCACTTGGCTACCTCAAAGAGTATGTAGTTGGACCTATTGCTGGTCCGAATATGAGGCATCGTGATGTTACGTTTGAAAAATACAACGTAAAAATGTTACCTGTAACCGCCCGACCAGTGACAATTGGAGAATATGTGCAAGTTTTTACCTTCTTGCACTATGAGGTATTCCTAGAACTCGAACAAATACTTAAGGAAAGTTTTGACTATACCCAAGGCAAGAAGACACTGCACATTTTCGAAGGCATGCCGAGAGGTGTAAAATCTGGGGATAGACAAACCTGGATTTCTTTCTTTCGCGATTATAGCGGAATGTATATTCATCCTGTGGGGTTTGAAGTCTTAATTGATCATGGAAGCACTAATTCATCCAGATGGGCCATTAAAAAGTTGCTATATAACGGTCAATATTTCGACAGCGTACATGAATTTAAAACAATGTATGGTTTGGGTAAAGTGAAAAAGATAACTTACAAAGATACTGCAAATTACGCTTCTTTGAAGCCTCGGACTAAACCCACGGGTTTGGCTCCTTATCAGTTCTATCCTCAGGGTAAACGCTTCAGTGTGCGTAATAGCCAGGTAATTTACCTTGACTGGTGTTTTTCATTCGGCCTTAGCTCACTCACTGGCATGCGTGTATTCGATATCCGTTTCAAGGGCGAAAGAATTGCTTACGAGCTTAGTGTGCAGGAGGCTATGTCTGTGTACGGATCGGTAACACCAGGGATGATAATGACAAAGTTTCTTGATTCAAGTATAGGAATAGGTCGCTTTGCCCACGAGCTGGTTCGGGGTGTCGATTGCCCAAATGTTGCCACTTACATCGACACTTATCGCTACATTGACACTAACGTTACACAGCGATTTAGGAATTCTATATGTGTTTTCGAGCACGATGTTGGCCGACCTCTCCGTAGACATTTTGCTGACTTTTTCCATAACAGCTTCGGTGGCATGCCCAACAGTGCGTTGGTTTTCCGCACCATCACTGCCATAGGGAACTATGACTACGTGTGGGACTTCATATTTTATCAGAGCGGATCAGTGGAGGCCAAAGTGCACGCGACTGGCTACATATCATCATCCTTCAAAATTGATGGCAGTCTAAAATATGGCCACCAGGTCGCAGAAAATACCATCGGGAATATACACACACACTTCATAAACTTCAAAGTTGATCTGGATATTTTAGGTAAGTGGCAAATATGACGCGAGAGTATCAGTTCATACTTACAGACATATCTCTTGTAAAAATTGCCTATCACAGTCCTGAAGGAGTTCATTTAGAAAGCAGTAATAATGAACCTAAATCACAAAGTTCGAGTTGGTTTGGGGAATTCGTAGCAATAGGCTACCAGCTCTTTCAAGCACTCAGATAAAATAACAGTAGCTGGAGCTGGACTGTATTTGCTGCCTTGGATTTGTTGCCTTGTTGCAGAGGTGGGGAAAAGTCATTGTTTGGCAAGTAACAAGTAAGTCTCAAGTCCTAACGATGAAGTCCCAAGCAGGTATTACCAAGTCCAAAGTAAAGTCTGAGTGCTTAACCTTATGTTTCAAGTCCTAAACGAGTCACTGTGCACTCTTCGACTACTTTAATGTTTTTGCATTTTTGCCTGCAGAGTAACAGTGTCCTAAATTAACTCAAATAGTGAATATCTTTTAAAATGTTTATTTAAAAAAAAGACAGTGAAAACATAAGGTTGCAACAGAAAGGCAATCATTCGCGAACATGTTCAAACAGTTTTTCATTTTCTTTGAGTGCACTGCGAACGTTTGTGAACACGCACAAACAGTCTGAGAAGGTAGTTTTCGGCGAATAAACATGGACGCTGGACTAAGGGAGATGTGTGCCCAGATGGGAGTTATACCAGAAAATAAGTGTTCGATTTTATTTAATCTCCTTACAGTAACTCAAGTGGTTAACTTGTCTAACTGTTAGTTTCGTTGATGCTTCTTCTGAAAGCCTCTTTTCTGTATGCTATCGTTATCAATTCTTAGCGTTAGTTAAGCAACTGTATTGCTCTCTGTGGTCGTTAGTTTAGGCTAACTCGCATACATCGCATACAGCTAAAGCATTAGGTGTTTCAATTTTGATACCTTGATGGTTGTTGTTAGTAGTCAAACGTTCAAATTCAAAAGTTAAAAGAAAACCCATTCGCCTAGGACGCTGACCGCAGTTTGCCGAATATGAAAGCCCCTTTGTATTCGCTACCACACTGATGGGCTGGTCATCCAAACGATTGATTCAGTTACCCTCTCGGTAATCTTTTTGGTCTAGTCGCTGTCTCGAGGAAATTTCTCTCTCCTTTTAAATGTATGTTCTCCAGCGTGTGTTGCTTCGGAGCAGCCTGCCTGAGTCAACTGAGTGAACTCACTGTATTCCGTTGAGTGTTTATTATTTAGGTGTCGTATCAAAGCGATAGTAGCCTATTGAACGCAGCTCCTACCGCCTTGCAAAATGCTCGCATTACAAACATTAAGTGGTTGCTGGACTGCTTTCCTTTCCCAATTTAAAATATTTCCAAACCGCAGACATTTTAGCCAAGTCCTGCAAAACTATGCTCTCCTTACGACACCTGTGACAGCTGACAAGGTCGTGCTCAATAAAGCCGATACCGATCAGTTAAAAAATGCCTCGATCGCCCATACCGATCTTTGAGATTGGATCAGGACATCCCTAAGACATACATATATATATATATATATATATATATATATATATATATATATATATACAATATTTATATTTATAGATTAATTTTCCGGTCTTTGTGCAGCCGGAAAATTATATTATAAATTAATTTTCCGGTCTTTGGACGTTGTTGTTTCACCATCTGTAATTTTGGTCCCGCATGTTTTACATATTGCCATCTGCTTGCTGCTTACAACAGTGTAGTCTTTGAAACCGAATGCAGTAACCCATGGTATCATTTTCTTGTCTGCGCGCCAGTGTCTCTTTCTCTACTGTGCACATGTTCATTGTAGGCTCCGTTGAAATCCCGTGTTGGCAAGAATATAAGGAAATAGCTGCACACTTTTCTGATGAATAAATTTAATATTTTTACCTATGAAATGTGTCAGATATGTCAAGAAGAGAAGTCCTAGTGAAGTCTAGAGTCACTGGTATTAAAGTCAAAGTCGAGTTGCAAGTAATTTTTAATTTTGTCGAGTGGAGTCTGAAGTCATCAAAATTGTGACTCGATTCTGAGTTGAGTCCATGTCATGTGACTTGAGTCCACACCTCTGCTTTGTTGTGTTTGTTGTCTTGCAGCCATCTAAGGCTAAAGGCAGTTAAGAAGGCCAACAGAATGGATGGATGAAAGAGGAAAGAATAGAAGTATATTGGTGTTTATCTTCCTTAACATAATCTTACACAGTACACCATTTTGGATACATCTTGAAAATTCTAGGATTAGAGGGAGTATTAAAAATACAGAGAGGATAAACAAGGGGTGAAGAAGAAAAGTAGTAGTACAGCATTCTTTGGCCTGTTGACACTGATGAGGCAGAAACTGTTTAAGTTTTCAACAGTAGGCATAATGCTTTAGATATAAACTGTATATTTTGTCCACCAACCTAAGAACCACCCCCCTTCCACACACACACACACACTCACTCATTGAACTTATTGTGATGATGAGGTTTTACATCACTAATTCCTCAGCTGTTTGTTATTAAGTAATTCTAAGTCTATGCTATGATTAATGTCTGTCATCCAAAAATGGTTAATGCAGGAAAACAAAGAGAGTCTTTGCCCAACTACAACCTTTTTGAGAAAAACGACAGATGTCCTGTGCTATGATAAAATAAAGATAACTTTTGACACAGTTACATCTAACATTCTAGATTTGTAGAACTACAAGGACAGGTGTCATAGGAAATGTTAAAGCACAGATTGTTTTTCAAAGGTTTAGCTGCACAGCAACCTGACCTTGTTGTGACGTATTTATGGGGTTTTGGAAAAATTTGAAACACACCCTTGAAATGTTTTCAGTCCCTTTGTCTGTCTGGCAGAGTGTTTAGCACAGTCTTTTCTGGACATTCTTGTTAGTTTCTAAAATTGTTGCAGTATAAAATATTATTGCCATAATTTTTTTGGAATGTTGTGAAAGGTTAGGAAAATGTTTTGAGGCTGTGTCTTAGCAGAACTGCCTGGTTGTTTTGAAGATATACCTCTGAAACAGCCCTGTGAGAAAGTAAGTTGATGCATAATATTTGTAAGATTGCAGAAAAGTTGTGAAAAGATTGTTGAAATGTTTTCAAAATGTTTCTGAAGGGACATTTATAGTACATGCTAGCACAAACTCTTCTGGACATTCCTATGCCATTTTAAAAGAGTACTATAGTCCAGTGGTTGCAAAGGAAAACACCACAATGCAGCCTTACTACATTTTTGTAATGTTGTTAAATAAACAAACTGTTTTCAGTTACAAGAACTTGATGGTAATATTTACATCAAAAACAAATGGATGCAAGTCTGAATAGTCTTCATTGGCTGTTCCATTATGTTACATAAATCAACATTACTTTTAAAAGGGGGGGTAATTGCATACACTTAGTAGCATAAGGACTGTATGCATTTTGGAAAAATAGAAAAAAATGATGCAAAAGGAGTCATGCTATAAACATGAAAGCACCAGCAGTCGAATTTGGCATATGCAGATTGGGTGGGCATAGTTGTAGGAGTAACACGAGTTCTGTTGAGACTGGTGGGAATAAGGAATAATGTGACAAGCTAAAGCCTTAAGCTTATCAACTCATTTTATGGTTCTGTCCTGCAAATTGCAGGTGAATATGGAATGAACAGATCTAAGGAAGTCAAAGGATGAAAAAGAAAAGAGAGAAATGAGCTATTAGCTGTGTGGACCAGTGATTACAGAAGAAATGCCTTTTTACTTGGACTTTGATTTCAATCTATTACTTTCTATTGTGCTCTCTCTCTCTGTCTCTCTCTCTCTGCCTTATTTCTCCGTTCCATTGTTCAGCATAAATCCTAAATGGACAACTGTGGCACCAAGAATGAATTAGCTAAGGCCACCAATATTCAGCAACCAGTGAAGTAAATTTATCTTAACTTTTATCACCCTGTGGTAAACTGAGCACAAAAACTAAATTAACCAGTGTAACATTGTCAAATAATGTGGTGTACTAGCCACAAATGAACCACATAACAGTAAATGTGCGAAAAGACTCAAACGATCACTAGCCAGTTACCAGTATACTTAAACACTTCAGACTCATCCTTAACACCAGAGTAAACATGTTTAATATCTTTAAAAAGCACAACATGTTGTGGAAGCAGCTGGATGAATATTATTGTCATTTCTCAGTTAATTACAAGATTATAGGAAATTTTAGTAAAATGTTCAAACTAAATTATCCTTTGCAAGCTCCTCGCACCGAGAGTGTCCCACCCAAGGATAGCAGTACTGAAATAACAGTACTGGGATAACAGTACTGGGATAACAGTACTGGGATAGCAGCACTGGCTAGGTTTGAATAGTATAAAGAATCGATACTTTGCTGCTTTGCTGCTTAAAGTTTTTTTTAAGTCTGTGTTGTTTTCCATTAACCTGAAGTCTTTGTCACTTTGTAGGAACTCTGTAGGAGCTTTGGTCACATGGCATGGGAAATTATTTCTGAGAATAACTGAATGCAGTCTATCAGGACTTTGGTTAACCAAGAGAACTGAATTTACAGTGTTTAATGCTATTTATTTCTATATACAGACGCTGTCAAGTTGAATAATTTCTAAATCCAGTTTTCAGAGTGTTGACTCATTATTCATAGTTATTCATGCTCACTGCACTGGGGCTGGATTCTGGTACTTAGGTTGGGTCATGGTTATAATCACTTAGATGGCTGAACATTCATTTTCAACCATTAATTAAATCTTTTTTTAACTATTAATATTAGAACAGCAAAGTCAGAATTTTTACCAAAGGTGGAGACTCTAGTTTTAAAACTGTACAAGTGGGAGTTGTTCTGAGAATTAACTAGAGTGCATCAAAGGGAAAAAGATACAAAGATAAAACAGAGGACCAGCAGGAATTTAGCCTAACCTAGATGTCACCTGCACTTTTGATGTCTGTAGCATGAACATTTCAGAGACCTAAAAATATATGCAGGTGTTAGTGAGAATGGGACAGATAAATGAGGAAGGGACAGAAGAGGGGTAGCTCCTAAGACATGAGTACATAGTATATTCAGTTTATATTAGCTTGAGCACATGCAGTATAGTGATCAAAAGTGTGAACTGAAAGATTGAAGAGTAGCTGAAGGATGGAATAAGGACAGAGAGAATGGATAGAACGAGTGAAAAGAAAGAGTCACAGAGTCATTATGTTGCTATAATACATATGTCAAAGGTATAGAAAAAGTAACATTTACAGCAAGAGGTTAACTGTTGAATAACAGTTGTTTGGGAGATATGTAAGGAGGATGGATAGCTCGTATGGTGTGGAAGAGAGGGCAAGTTTAGGATGAGTTTTGTAGTAATGAGGATGGTTAGTTCATATGGTGTGGAAGAGAGGGCGAGTTTAGGGTTTAGGGTTTTGGAGTAATGAGGAGGAAAGACATGTTTTTACAGTTACAGGAAAGGAGAGACTGTTTACCAAACTGTGCAGTTTAAATAGAACAAAAGTGCAGTCCATGTATTTTGCTAGTGCAGTCCATGCATTTGTCGAGTGCATCTCTAATAGGTGCATCTCTAATAGGTCGGGGGGGATCCAAATGAGAGCCCCCCCTCCCATTTTTTGAAGTGCATTCCCCACAATCCCACAATTCTATGGTACTTGGTATTTATGTATGAAAATTTGGAAATTCGCACATTTAGAACATAATTTTGAGGACTACATTGACTGTTTGAATTCACATTTAAAGGAATAGTCTGTGATTTTCTGTGATTGCATGTACAGTACAGTAGTAACAGTTACCTGAAACGTTAGCTATTGCCTTATTTACTAAGTTAATATTATCTGTTTAAGTATCTGTCTGAGAAAAAAACAAAAAACAAAACTTGTATGTCGGGCTGCCGATCTTACTTCCTCCACTTTTTAGCCGTTACTTCCTCCATTTGTTCACTACGACAGAGTATTAAGGCCGCATTGACGAAAACAGTATCTGAGATTTCAAGAAAAAGATAAGAATAAGAATAAAGTCATAACTGAGAAAAAAGTCATGTTTCAAGAGGAATTCAACAAGATTTTTTTTACGAGAAAAAAATCATAATATTCTGAGAATAAAATTGTAAAATTTCGTAACATAATTTTTAGGAAAATATATTACCAGCAACCAATAAAACGGACAAGAGGATAGTCAATGGCAGCCTGATTCTGCTTCTGGCAACTGCTGTTCTGATACTGCTCATGATAATGTGGTGCTGATGTGCCAAAAGATTAAGTATTTCGTTATCTGTGAAACCTATACTGATGTTTAACTTCACAAGATGCTTCACGTTCCTCATTTTAACGCAGGTGGCAGGCTGCTCTTCTGATATTTCCCGTCTAAGATAACATGTAGCCTAAAATTACGACTTTATTCCCGTAATATTATGACTTTTCCCGTGTAAAATTACGACCTTTTGCTCGAAATCTCAGATTTTCCCCCTCAGTGTAGCCCTAATATTCTATATTTGTAGTTCACCTCCACTGACTTACCTCATTAAAAAAACCTGGTAGATTATCATCACAGCACAGAATGATGTGCTACGTTGTGTGTGCTACCTGACCATGGGCGCAACCAAGGGTACAAGGGGGAAGGGGGTGGGAATGTTTTCCTTAACAAATGCAAATAAATTGAAAATAAATAGGAAATAACAAGAGACAGACCCGTTGACATGGTTCATAAAAGTGGGACATATTTAACAACCAACTACCCTTTCCACCGTATACTTGGGGGGTGGGGGGTGGTGTTGTATTTTCTCAGTATTGGGAGGGACACCCCCCCCCCCCCCCCCCAAAACAATGTGTGGTTACTCCAATATAATACACACCGTTCCATCATTCCAATACACTTTGTTCCATCATTCCTATGCACTGTGACTGCTCCATGAGGATACACTGTTGTAGGAAATGTCAAGCCTATAGAAATGAGTCTCAGTAGTCTTATTCTTAAACCTGATCCAAAGGTGTGAAGAATGTGTTCCAGACCAAGGACATGAGGTATGAGGAGGTGTTTCTGCCGTGGATGCCTGAGCGCAAAGCTAAGGTTCCCCAGCTTGTGGAGCAGCAGCTGAAAACGGAGAAACAGGCAGCTATGCGCTATGGAATGAAGACACCTCGCTATTTCCACGTGTCCAGTAATCAGACCAATCGCTGGGGCCACCAGCGCTCGTACAGACTGCAAGTGGTGACGTTTGCTGGAGACCATCTACCAGAGAGTGAACCTGAGGAGAGGTCGATGTCCTGGGCACGGTGAGGACGGTCTGTCATAGTCATACACACCACACACACACTGACTCACACTCACACTATACACCCACATACACACCAAGCACACTGACTCACACTGACTCACACTCACACTACACACCCACATACACACCATGCACACTGACTCACACACTCTATGCACCCACATACACACCACACACACTGACTCCCACACTCTATGCACCCACATACACACTGACTCACACACACACTACACATCCACATCTACACTGCACACACTGACTCTCTCACACTCACACAACCACACACACACACACACACACACACACTCTTTCTCTCTCTCACACACACATGCACACAAAGACAGGCTAATAAAACACTGCACACACTGTTGCCACTGACAATGGCCCATTTGTGATAGCAGATGTTATTATTATTTTTCCTGTAAAAAAAAAAAAAAAGTCCTTTCTAATCATGTAATCTGTCTTTGTCAGGACTTACATTAAAAACTTCATACTGTCATCTTTTTCATCTGCTTTAGCAGGGACCAGATTACGCTTTTGGTAGTGCTTCTTATTATGAAAATACAATTATGTTAATATTTAAAGGGATAGTTCCATCCCTGAAAAGAATACACAGATGACATCTCTTATTTGAAAATACAGAACATCTTGGTTGTAAACCAATATGTAATTCAACATTTTTCTTTTCTGAGTTTCTGAGTTACAGTGTATTAATGAGCATTGAAACTGCAGGGATACTATTTGGCCTACTGATGGTCCCAAGTAAGGGACACCACAGCAGTATGAAACTGGGCAGACTATCCAGGACACACACACACACACACATACACACACAGAAGTGAAGTGACCTTCAGGTTTTCAGATTACACTCATAAACATTTGAACACAATGACTGGATGAAAGCTGTCATATACATTAACGTGTTCTATTCCAATTATTTATGTTGGATTTTGATGAAATAAAACCCATTCACTTGTTTGCTTTCGATCTAAACAAACCACTTAATCAAAAAAGATTTCTATGAAAGAGAAAACTTTTCATGCTGTCTGTTCCCTGAAAAACCCAAGTCATTTTTATGTCACTGATGAACTTTGTATTACATCTCAAACAAATAGCCATCGTAGGCTAGATGGGTTAGGTGAAAATAGAGCCTAAAACATATGAGGGTCAGATGACTCTTACGTAATGCTGTGTCTCTCTGTCTGTCTGTCCCAGGTACAAACTGGCCATTACCAAGTATAAAGATGAGGAACAGACCAGCAGCAGCCTGTTTAGTCAGAACGACATTTGGAATCCAGCAGTTGACTTCAGTAAATTCATTGAAGACAATGAGAGAATTGAAAACGAGGTGTTTGTTATTTATCTTTTGTACAGGTAGAGAACAGAACAGATACAAAACTTTACAGAACGCCTACACAGCACACCTAGATTTGATGTTGTAATCATTGTCCCTTTTTCTCTCAGGACCTGGTTGCCTGGGTAACCACAGGTTTCCTTCACATTCCCCATGCAGAGGACATCCCTAATACAGTTACTGTGGGCAACGGGGGTGGCGTCATCTTGAGGCCACACAACTATTTTGATGAGGACCCATCAATTAGCTCTCCAGATGGTGTGTATATCCAGCCTGGATCAGAGACAGACTGCCAATACAACAGGTTGGCCTGTCTGCAGTCACACATGTGCACTCCTACTGCAGAGCAGTTTACCTTCAATGGCTTTGATGAGGTCATGAAGTTTGAAGAGTAAAGGATAGTAAGAAGAGAGTCTGTGAAGATCCTTAGGACAATGCAAACTGAGTGACATTATTTACGTACATAAGATCTCTTTACATATGGATGAGGTTTATTAAACTAATACTTAAAAAAAATTATTTTGTCAGTAGCACTGTGTCTTAATTCATGTATTGACAGTAAAATAAACACAGACCATAAGCATCCTAAATGCTCCGTGAAATAAAACAAAACTTTTCCAAAATCTATATCTTTGATAAAGCTGAACAAAACTATTCATGTATTTAATACAAATACAACAACACCAAAATATAACTGTGTTAATGTTGACAGTTATTAACACGTTAACGCATTAACTTTCACTTTGACTATTAGTCAAAGACAAAGTTAACGCATGAAAGCATTAACTCATTATTAACACGTTAACTTTGACAGCCTTACCAAAAACTATTTGTACCTTTGACAAAAACTGAATGAAACTATTCACACCCTTGGTAAAAGTGAACAAAACAATTTATACCTTTGATAAATCAGAACAAATGAGTGTATATACGTGCTTACATGTACACTCTTAGTGTTAATTTGACACTGGTGAATTTTTGTCCCAAATGAATTGCAAAATACTATAATCTATTTCTTGTGATTCTTTTGAAGATAGAATTTGATTTTTTAAAAGTATATTTCTTCCATAATTTTTAAGTGTGTGTAAGTACCAGACATGCCATTTCATGTATCTGCAGGTTTTAGATGGTTTGTATTGTAAGCTATGTGATTAACTTTACAATCTTGTTTTATGCATTTGTTATAAATGTGAAATTAGTGAAATTCACGCTTAAGTATCACAGCGATTCAAATTACAATTTGGCATGATGTCAAGCCATTGCCTCTGTATTAACTTAACTGCACTGTTTTTACACGATACAGACTGCACAATAATTATTCTGAAAGAAAATAAAGGTTTGTGTGCACTAGTGAATGGTTTTGTAATCTTTGAAAAACAACTGGTATCAGGGTCTAAGTATGCCTTAGGAAATAAAGAGTAATAGAACCAGCTTTTGATGGGGAGAGAGAGAGACAGAGACAGAACCACCACCAAACCCTGAGTCAAATGAAAATTCAGAGCTGGGATCTGGAAAAACGGGTAGTTTATAGTGTAACCTCAAGCTAATTTTATGAAAATACTGATTACTATTGCTATCCATTATGTTTACAGTTTCCCAATTTCTAAGACACATTTTCTGAAACCATTCACCATTTTCTCAAAACTACACACAGTCATCTGTACAACCAACTAACTTTCCAGTCAAAATCAAACTTTACCCTCAGATGACACACAAGCAATCAAAAACACATACTACATGACTATACCTCTTAGACACTAGAGGGATCAACTCAACACTCCTACCAAAATGTTATTGTTCTTCTGAAATCAGTATTTTGGGAATCTGCATTTTGAACATCACTTTGACATACAGATCCCCCGTAAATAAAGAGATTCAAAAATGATACTATACAACGCCTTTGCAATGTCACTCTAACAAAGTTACTATGAAGAGAAGATAATTTTCCAACCCTTTATTTTCAGAAAACCATATGGAATAAACAGTGGTACATAGGGTAGGTACAGTACAATTTTGGGGGAAAAAAATAGAAATTCAAAAAATATTCATATATACACAAACAATTCTGTAAATCTAATTACAACTATTCTGCATCATCTCTTCTCTGGTCCAGATCCAGCCACAAAATTTCATCCACATCACAAAAGATGTCTTCCCTGGCTAGGCAACATGGGAAATATGCCCTGATATGTCTAATCCAGGCTTTGATGGCTTCTGTGGGCACATCCCCACAGACCTCCTCCATGGAAATCAAGAGTTTTTCCCTCTTGTACAGGGGCTTCTGTCAAACCCTCCACCGCTATGTGGAGAAAAATTTCTCTATTGCACTGAGGAACAGGGAATATGCAGGTAAAAAGTTGAGAATGTGGGGTGGTCATTGAACCAGGTTTGAACCAGAGCAGCCCGATGGAAACTAATGTTATCCCATGTACTGGGACTGCTATGGTTGCCCTGGTTCCCCTTCCTGTTGAAGTCATTGGTAAAGTTGACCTAGGAATACAAACAGATGTGCGTTATATGGACCCAAAGTAGCATGGCAGTGGAGGACCCCTTAATTACTGATTGCAGCACACAGTCACGTTGCCTCCTCTCTGGTCAGGAACTTCCACTACAGCACAGTGACCAATGATGTTCTGTCCCCTTCTGCGCCTTGTTGTGAGGTTAAACCCTGCCTCATCAACAAGGATGTACTCACGGGGCTGACACATTGCATCAAGTTCAAAGATTCTCTACAGAAGTGAAATAGAAACGTAGATAGTGATGCAAATACACATAGGCCTACTACACTGACTATACTGAAATGAGAGGTATGCCATGCCTAATGTAAAGAACCACAAAGTTTACTGTAGCAAAGCACATGTATTACACAGCACAACTGGTAGAGTGGAGAGTCATTGACTGGACCAGCAGAAATTACCCAAAAAGTTGAACTGTACTTACCTGTACATACTGGAAACACTGGTCCTTCACTCCGAGTACCTGTCAAAAGGCACAGTTTTGTCCATAGCATGTTACGCTGAGGGATACAATAAATAGTGGATATACTGATGCCATCAACACCCCGAAACACCACTTGGTCTTCAATTACGCACCTCTGAATTTCCCGCAACCTTATGGCATTATTAGCAATGACAACTGCAGTTTCTTGCTCATCTATCAGTAGTCAATTCCTATCCCCAGCACATTGTTGCCTTTCAGTTCTGCAAAAATGAAATTTGAACATTACTGATCTATGGTCATCCATTACTGTGGTAAAAACTACACTGAGAACAAAGTAGAAATTCAGTCTATATGCACAACAACATTATCTGTATGACAGTAACAAGGCAAATTACCCATTTTCCCTTCTAAAAGTATGGACAATGGATGCAACTGTGTAACGGCTTAGATTCGGTTGCACTAGCTGCCCAGCTTCTCGCATAGTTCTCCCATGTACAAGCACATGATGAACCAGGATGGCATGGATTTCATCTGAGATTACGTGCCTGTGCCTGTGCCTGTGCCGCCACTTCATGATGGTTAGGATCCATTGTTCCAAAGCACATGCCTCTAGGCCCTATTTATTGACCCTGCAATTCTGATTAGTGGGTTAACAATTTTGAGGCTTAGTGTTCGCACCTGGAGAAAGTTGTGCTCTGAGTTTAGATTGTGATGACTTGAGTTAATTATATTGAGAGCCTGTGTTTGCTGAATGAACATATAGTGCAATGAATGATTTATTTGGCCACAAAATAAGTATTTTGTATTTTTAGAGAAAGAGTTTTGAATATTGAAAAATGTGTGGAAACGATGAATAGTGTTTACAGTTATGGGAAATGTGTGTGTGTTTTTAGGAATGATGTAAAGGTATGGCTTTTTGTGCTGAAGGAACCAGTTTTTGTGTTTAAGCAATCGAGAAAAACTGTATTATGTGGTAATTTAACAAGGCTTCTCCATCTCCTGAGGATCACGTGTGTCACTTGGAGACTCATACATCACTGGAATGCTTTTAAAAGCATCATTGGATTATGCTCACAGAAAAATAATAACTCAGTGACAAAAAGTCTGTTTCAGCACACAAGGGCTCTCTGTAGTGACAAAGTCCATGCTGTGTTTGTAGTCTGTCTGGAGCCATGTTCAAGTGGTACATCTCCCTTAAGGATGTGGAGCTGATAGAACACAGCAGCATCTCTGAAGTGGACACTGTTGTTTCTTTATATTTCCATGTATACACAAACCAGACTCTCCACAAGCAAATATGTGAAATGATTGCATATGCATGGACACACACACACACTCAATCTTTGGATGTCCTGAAGTCAAGATTCAAGTTTGAAGTTTATTTAGAGCCCAATATCACCATTTACAGTCTCAAAGGGCTTTGCAGGCCACAACAGTCAAAATCAAAACAGGACGGCAGCCCCTGACTTAATCCTCATGGCGGGCAAGAAAAAACTCCCCAAAAACCCAAAAGGGAAATGGGAAAATGGGAGAAATCCTGGGCCAGACAGGTGTGCAATAGGTGCCGACCCAGCGGGCAGTTACAACTGCAAGTAAATTGGAGCATGAACAAAGGGGATGGCGATGCTGACAGGGGGATGAAAGATGATAACACCAGGATGGATCAGTCCACAGGGCAGGAAGAGTCAGGATCACTGGTATCTCAGGAGTAGCATGTGTGGTGAGTAGCATGTGTAGCTCGACAGAGAGATAGAGAGAGAAAGAAAGAGAGAGAGAGACATTGTTAGATGTTCATTTCCACATAATGTTTAAGGGAAAATATACATTGTGTGCCGAGTGCAGGCAGGGACTCTAGCAAGACTAGCTATTACAGCATAGTTAAAAGGGAGGGCTAGAAGGTAATACGGACATGATGGCACTCTGGGACACAAGGCGGCCACCCACTCCACCGTCAACAAACCTGAGTGAACATGTTAGAGTGGGGGGGGCGACAGCATCCAAACATCCCAGTTCACCAAACATTCTATGCCCGAGAACCCTCCAAATCTGCTCCTTTACCTAGTAAAGAGCTGTTAGCAAAAGGCTTGGCTAAACAGATAAGTTTTCAGCCTTGACTTAAACATAGAGACTGAGTCTCGAACATTAATTGGGAGGCTGTTCCATAACTGTGGGGCTCTGTAAGAGAAGGCTCTGCCCCCTGCTGTAGCTGTCACAACTCGAGGTACCAACAAATGCCCTGCACCTTTTGATCTAAGTAGGCGTGGTGGATCATAAAAGACCAGGAGTTCGCGCAGGTACTGTGGCGCAAGACCATTTAGCGCTCTATAGTTTAATAGTAAGATTTTATAATCAATACGAGATTTGACTGGGAGCCAGTGCAGCGTGGATAAGATAGGAGTGATGTGGTCATATCTTTTGGTTCTAGTAAGAACTCTGGCTGCTGCATTCTGAACTAACTGCAGCTTATTTATACACCTATTAGAACATCCAGACAGTAAGGCATTACAATAGTCTAACCTAGAGGTAATGAAAGCATGAACCAACTTTTCAGCATCTTTAAATGACAATGCATTTCTTATCCTGTTAATATTTCTAACATGAAAGAAGGCTAACCTGGTAATGTTATCTACATGAGCTTCAATTGAAAGACTGGAGTCAATAATTACACCAAGGTCTTTTACTGCTGCACATGATGAAAAAGAAAGGCCATCCAGAGTTACTATGCGATCGGAAAGCTTGCTCCTAGCTGCACGTGTTCCTAGTACAAGTACTTCTGTCTTTTCAGAGTTAAGTGAGAGGAAATTAGTAAGCATCCAGTGTCTAATATCCTTTAGACATTCCTCAATTTTGTTAAGCTGGTGTCTCTCGTCTGGCTTCGCTGAGACATACAACTGTGTGTCATCAGCATAGCAGTGGAAGCTAATACCGTAATACAAACTGATAATGATCAGTCAAGTAGGACCTAAGCCATAAGAGGGCCGTTCCCTTAACTCCAACAACATTTTTTAGTCTATCAAGGAGAATAGTATGATCCATGGTGTCAAAGGCTGCACTGAGGTCAAGCAACACAAGCAAGGAGACACTTGCTATGTCCGGCGCCCTGGCTCCCGGTATACAGCTAACTAAGGCTGCTGGTGCCCCTAAAGGTCTAGCTAATTTCACGTGCCGTAGAATGGAATCTCCTATAACCAGAGCTCTTTCAGGTTTCTCAGCGGGTGTTTCACTGAGGAGGGCGAACCTGTTTGACACGTGAAGCGGGGAGGGGTGTTTCTCTCGTGGGCTAGCCTTAGCGTTAGCTTTGGCTTTGCACTTATGCTGCCGAGTCGTCACCCATTCGCCCTGCTGTGAAGGCTCTAGTGCCGGAGTCGGGGAGTTGTTAACTCTTCCTGAGCCATCCAGATTTTCCTTTACAGGAACTAAGCTTTTCTCACTCTCACTAAGCCTCTCTAGCATCTGGATGCGTATCTCTAATGCTACAATCTCTTCCGTCAGGGAGCTAACTAATGTACATTTAGCACAAACAGAGCTATTATTAATGACGGAGGAAGAATGGCTAAACATCCTGCACTCGAGACACTGAACAAGCTGAGTATTTGCCATAGTGAGTGTTTCACGTACCTTAGTCGGAGATTTGATTGGTATTAAATTAGGCGTTGGTATTTAAATTAGGCAGTTCACTCGAAGAGCAGCAGCAGAGTCGCACAGGAACAAACCGGAAACCGGAAACACAAAATACAGGCCACACAATGAGAAAACATCTCAAAGTGAGTGCTCTGGAGCATGGGTAACATTATCTTCTCTCTGACTGTGTATAAACAGTACTACGTGATCTTTGCCCTCATTTTAAACATGAAGAGCAGAAACAGTCCTGTTCCAGTGTGTGTGTGTATTTGTATATGTGTGTGTGTGTGCGTACAGAAAAGTTGATGGTATGTTGTTTGTATTCATTTACCAAAGAAATAACGTGATGAAAAACATCTTAGTCATCATTTATCACAGTAATTAGTAAAATGAAACAGCCCGGCACAATCTCCCCTCCAGTCTGTTATCAACATCAGCATAACACTGTCCTCAGCATAAACTTATTCTCACTGTTACAATCCAGATGGACGCAGAGCTCAGCAACAGTTCTACAACTAATAAACACATAGCAAAATATGACGGTCCAGGCATCATGCCAGATAAAACCAAACAGAATTTACACGTCATCTTTCAGTGCATGGGCGACTGCCAAAACCTCAAAAACACAAACTAAATGCCTCACTCACTTAACCACCAGCAAACAAAAATAAAACACATGTAATTACATTGTGAAATTTAGGAATTTTACATAGCTATTTACATATGTTTTTCCTTGTGCTTGTAACTGATCCCCCAAACTAATATGAATATGTTAATAGGCCTATACATAAAAGTGTTCTCAGGTGGAGCTACTCTGATTAGCTAACGGTTAGTAGTTAATGTTACTCCAGGCTAACAGGGGCAGAAGCATCTTATTCATAGCTTTACGTTGGTGTACTCCTCCTGACATACAACAACTGAACACACAAAAATGGATGTACAGAAATTACACTCTTACTGTAATCTCAAAAAATATATCATTGTTACCATGCAAGACAATTTAAAATAGGCTACCGTTAAAACAAGCTGTTATGTGAAATAAGTCATAGAAATAATGAAATGACACATAGGAAATGGGAAAGAAAGAGTTTTGGCAATGATGTTCTTGAATACAAATAATGGGCCATTAACACACATAGTCCTACAGTGACCAAAATCCATGTGAGTTAGAACACCATCGGTATGGTATTTCTGTTAAAAAGTGAAATTAATAGCAACAGAGTGGTGAGCATAAACCGTATGTTGTTGTACTGATGTAAATAATGCTGTGGAAATATGATAATTTTACCACCTAAGCCTTTTTTGGTAATTTATGGGGTTTTGGTTTTGGGGGCAAAGCAGCGTAAGCTGCATAGGCACCCATTGTGTTTCTACCTTTTCTCCTTAATCTTTTTCTTTTTCTTTTTGTTCTTCTGGCTAGGGTGTCTATGGCAGCCCCTAGAACTGTATGGTAAAAAGTTGTGAAATTGAGCACACTGATTGGGGACAGTCCCCTGATTCTCCTCACCAAGTTTCATGTCTGCAGCTTGAGCACTCTAGCACCACAAATGGGTCAAAGTTTATGATTTATGCAGATTTATGCACATAACTTTTGAATTGTATCCTTGTAGCTCTTTTCCACTAGGACGGTGCTGGTGCTGGTGCCCATGCCGGTGCCAGTGCAGAGCCAGTGCTGCCTTGGTGCCTTTTGAGAACCAGCTTGCATTTCCACTGGTTTGGGAACCGAACGCTACGTAGCGAAAGTTTGGGTAATTTCCGTGGGGAAAAAATAATGTCGGACAGAACGTATCTGCTTGCTTTTCATAAATTTACTTTTACCCTAGGCTTCCACACAGCAAAACACCTCACAAATTTTGCCCTAAAAGTATTCGCTCTGGGGGCAAAATTCATGAAAATAGTAAGCCTGTCACCTAGCTTAAAAGTTTAAGTGAGTGTTTAAATGAAGGTCTGCAGTGGTCTATTAGCACTAGCCAGAGCCGAGAGTTTTTTCTATTGCTCTGGGTCCGACTACGTTCGTTGATATAGACACAAACTCTTGCCTATACATCTTTTAACCATATACATATTGTCATGCTACATATAGCTTACCGCTATCTTGGTCAGACTTTTTTTGTTACTCCTGACTCTAGAGAACATGACGTGCCAAGGAATCATGTTGGATTCCTTAGGTCAAGGCAAGTTCAATGCAATCATGAGGTCATTATCCCCCACACTGGATTTTCTGCCATATTGGATTTTAAGAAAAAGTGATTTTTTGCTACTCCTCAGACAAACTGTGTCTAATCTTCTTCAAATATGGCACAGACAATGTTCAGACCAACCCTCATAAAAGTTATCCAAAGGATTTTTGATTTTTAAAAGCATTCATCCGTCATTGCCAATCGAAATTGGTGGCAAAGTTGCCAAACAGTAAGGGAGCTTGTATTTCAGCAATGCTTTGACGTATTGACACCAAACTTGCTGCGCTGACTCAAGACTGCGTCCAAATGGAGTCCAAAACAAATTGCCCCATTTTACCACTTGGGAGCGCTATACTAAAAAAAAAAAAAAACTGTTTTTGCTCATTACTCTTCATATCCATGGTCTAAAATCATGATTGTTATTTGAAGTCATGCCTTTTTTGATGCTGAGGTCTGTTGCTATGTTGTCATTTCCTGTTCTGCAATTGTATTTGACAGCAAAGTTGCAAAACAGGAAGTGAGGTCATAACTCGACCACTGTTTGTTGTATCAAAACCAGACTTGGTATATGGATTGGGACCTATTCTGAGGGGGCACAAAAAATTCTCTGTCATTTGACCACTGCGGGGTGCTATAATAAGTAAAGATGTGTTTTGGCTAATAACTGTAGATGCATATTCCTTAAATGACTGATTCAGATGTCAGGTGATACCATGAGAGGTCCCAAGGCTGAGACATGGCAACTTGTCATGTCAGTCTAATAATTGTGGCCACCATATTGGATATTATGGAAAAGTTTAAAAAATTTTCACAGGCCACAAAGTTTGTCCAATCTTCCCCAAACATGGCACAGATGATCTTAAGACCAGTTTTTTATTCTTGAAACCATTCGTCTGTCACCACCAAACAAATTCTGCAATGAAGCTTGTAAAGGAGGGCGGCCCCTTTAACTGAGGGCGGCCCCTTCCCTGTCCATGCAAAGCCATACGGATGATCAGCCAATCAGAGCACAGCGTACAACAGCAAGACGAAAGGGGAGAAAACAAGTTAGAACAGGACACCAAATGGCAATCGTGAGAAGCCATTAAGTTACCCGTGTGTAGTTAGTAAAGTGTTACACCTTTTCCTGTGTGCGTTCATGACTTTAAAGTAAGTAGATTTGCTTACGAAGTTCTCTGTTACCGTGTGCTGTAAGCTTGTGTCGTTGTTACCCATGTTACTTCTCACTTACTACCGAGTACAGCGGGGATAGCCCCCCGAAGTTGTTTTCAGTTAGCGTAATTGTTTAGATGTTGTTACGCTTAGAGTAATATTTTCAGACATCCACCATAATCAGTAATGTTGAGAAATGAATATTATAACGCGTAGAGACGATTAATACGCATAAACTCTACTGTACGTGAATGTAAATATGTCCCGGTGTGTAGTATGCAAGTTTACGCTGTGTGACTGTATTGCGCCCCGTCTTGTATAGAAGTACGTCAGTTATGCCATTTCTGATTGCACGATTGTACATATCATAACCCTGTGTAGTTTGCTGTGTTGCTTGCCCAGTGTTATGTGTCTGTATAGTGACAAAGTTATAATTGTATAATGCTGTATAACTAATATTATGTATATCTGCCTTTTGTTCAGACCACACACACCCATATACACATACCCACAAATACCTCCAAACCTGCAAAGTGGTCAAGACTATGCCAATACCCATTAAACGAGTTTAAAGGATCAGATGTGCCCTGTTTCCCTGTGTTCTGACCGACACTCCGTGGCGACGGCCAACCCCCACCCTTGAACCAGTACACACCCTCCACCACAAAATTGGTCCTTCGAGCCGGATTGGGCCGTTACCATGGCAACCCCAGGGCACAGCTCCTTCAGCTCTCCACCTGCATCCTGCCAGCGCCCGCGCAGAGCAACCCAAAGGCCGGTGTACCTTGATGACTACCTCGTTAACTACGCCGGTACGCCAGCCATGCAGTCAGTTCGGCGCAGAGAACCTGCAATAGGTACATCCACCCCCTTCAGTCCCAAACCCCCACAAGGGGCAGCAGGTTCACCTGACGACCTCATGCAGCAGATAGTGGAGATCACAAGACAGCAGAGTGAGACTGCTAGACGCCAGACAGAACTCTTGGAGCGCGTCCTGCTACAAAGTACCCCAAGGGCATCCACTCAGTCCTCCAGAGCATCATCACGCCATCAGACACCTCGGGCCCAGATCCTGAAATCAGAGGAGAGGGAACAGCCGAAACCTGATGTAAGTCCACGTGGTGCCTCCTCAAACCTTCCTCCCTGGCAGCAGTCCCCTAAGCTTCCAACCTCACTCATTGAAGAGCTGTCTCAGGAACTGAGGAAGACCCACCTGAGTGGCCCGCATCTCCTGTCGCCACCTCCTCTGAGCAGAGATCCTATCCTCTCCGACCATCGCTATGCATCGCCATGCTGCACCCCATTGTCGGAGAGAATCCAACAACATGGTGAAGCCCATTTCCTGATGCGGCCATTGCCTCCAACCCCTGTGCCGAAGCAGAGCCCACTAGAGCCATCTCCCTTCCAGCCTTCAGTGGCCCCAGAGCCCCACAGTCAGTCTACGTCCGCACCTAGGTCAGTGCCACCACACCAAGCATATCCCGCTGCACCCGCAGCTCCTGTTCCAGTCGGTGGCAGTCACTGGCCACCAGATCCAGTAGCCTTCTCCCAGCCTCATGTTAACACCCTACCCTATCCATCCGCCCACTTTCCACCTTACTGGTTTCCAATGGTAGAGGGACCCACCTTTCCTGACTTCACTGAAGAAGAAAGGGCACAATATGTGGAGCTCCGAATGGCTCTGAGTAATCTTCTCCATCCCAGCCTGTCAGAGAGGTACAAGTACTCTCTCCTTCTCAAGCACGTGAAGGTTCCTAACGCCCACAGACTTGTCCTGGCACATGCAGAGTCATCCATGCCCTACACCAACGCCTTGCGAGCACTAGACAGAAGGTATGGACGACCCTATCAGTTCGTGCTTAAAGAAATAGAGACCCTTGAGAACCTACCACCCATCCGTGCTGGAGATGAACGAGCCTTTGACGAGTTTTCTCTTCGTGTGCAAGCTATAGTGGGAATGCTCAAAGCCCTGAAAGATGACGGCGTTGAAGAACTCCACAGTGGCTCCAATGTGAAGCGCCTGCTGAACAGGTTACCTCGCCCTCAGCAGCAGCAATTTCGTAGACAGCACCTTAAGAATAACCCTGACAAGGCGAAGTTTTCCCTCCTTGAGTTCGCTGATTGGCTGCAGCTGGAAGCCAACTGCATGGAGTTTGACCCAACTGACAAGGCCTCTGCAGAGAAAAGGCAGTCAAAGGAGCAGAAGGCTGCACCTCGGGGTCAGAAGAAACCCACCTCCATACTGCATGGAGCAGAGCAGCGGAACACTGCAGAGCAACCAGACAAGACTGCAGTGGTTCCGCCTAAAGCACCCACCAAATCCAAGGTCTTCTGTCCATACTGCCAGTCTACTACGCATTACCTAAGCCAGTGCACGGCATTTGGAGTGCTCACCAAGGACCAGGCTGTCAGCTGGATAAAGGATAACAAGCGTTGTTGGAGATGTGCTCGGGCTCACCTGGCCAAGGATTGTGACCTCAAGAAGCCCTGCCGTCTCTGTCAGGGAAAGCACCTTTCTGTCCTTCATGACATCAATCAACGGAGTAGTGATGCCACCAAGCAAAGTAGCAGTCTCTATAACTCCACCGTAGAGACTCTTTACCTGGACCAGCCCCGCTGTGGCGGCAGAGTGTTCCTGAAGGTCGTTAAGGTCATCCTCTACCACCAGCGGAAGTCACTGGAAACTTTCGCCATCCTTGACGATGGCTCAGAACGCACGATTCTGCTGGCCACAGCTGCACAACACCTCAGCCTTGGAGGAAGCCCAGAACAGCTGCAGCTACGGACAGTGCACCAAGACATCAGGACACTGCATGGTACGTCCGTGACCTTTGACATCTCCACCGCTAGCAACCCACAGAGGAAATTCAAGATCCGCAGAGCCTTCACAGCAGATCAGCTTGGCTTAGCAGAGTACGACTACCCAGTAAGTGCCTTAAAGGAAAGATACGTGCACCTCAGAGGAATACCCATACCCCCTCTCTCCAAGGCACAGCCCCTACTCCTCATAGGCTCAGATCACCCAGAGCTTGTCACCCCAGTGGAGCCAGTGCGTCTGGGCCCGCCAGGGGGCCCAGCAGCAATCAGAACCCGCCTCGGCTGGACCCTGCAAGGCCCATCTAAACACCTACAGGAGCGGCTCCCAACATCCCAGTGTCTGTTCACATCCATCTGCTCTCCATCCACTGACCTACATCATCAGGTTGAAAGGTTATGGCAGCTGGACGTCTTGCCCTACCGAAGTGAGAAGCTGGTGACCAGGTCACGACAGGATCAAGAGGCTCTCAAGATGCTGGAAACACAGACCATCCGTGTGAATGTGGACGGAGTACACCGTTACGCCACCCCACTTCTACGAATCAAAAACATGCCGGCATTGCACGCACCTAAGGAGGCAGTGATGTGTCACCTCCGTAGCACAGAACGTCGGTTGGCTAGAGACCCACAGCTGGCTGCCAAATACAGAGAAGAGATCCAGAACCTGGAGAAAGCTGGCTACGCCATCCAAATACCACCCCAGGAGGTTGAGCTGTCCGGAGAGTCATGGTACCTTCCCCACCACATTGTGTCCCACAATGGAAAGCACAGAGTAGTATTCAACTGCTCTTACACCTACAATGGACAGAATCTCAACAAGCTGCTGCTACCTGGACCTACACTGGGACCCTCTCTCCTGGGAGTGCTGATCCGCTTTCGTGAACATCGAGTGGCCATCAGTGGAGACATAAAGGGGATGTTTCACCAGGTCCGCCTGCTCCCCAAAGATAAGCCCCTCCTACGATTCTTGTGGAGGGATCTGAAGCCAGAGGCACATCCGGCCGTGTACGAATGGCAAGTCCTTCCATTCGGTACGACATGCAGCCCGTGTTGTGCGACATTTGCACTGCAGCAACATACCTTCACCCACTGCCAACCAGGTGACAAGACTCAACAGTCAGTTGAACGGTGTTTTTATGTGGATAACTGCCTGCAAAGCACTCCCTCCACTGACGAAGCACGTGAGCTGGTCAATGAGCTGAGGTCCCTGCTGGCCACAGGTGGATTTGAGATAAGACAGTGGGCCAGCAATGAAACCTCGGTTGTAAGCCACCTACCAAAGGAAGCTAGATCTGAGAGCACTGAGCTGTGGATCTCCCAAACCCAGACAGACCCACAAGAGATGACCTTGGGTTTAAGCTGGCACTGCCTGCCTGACACCCTCCATTACCGCCATCGACCCTCCCCCTACCAAGAGGTGACAATGCGGAATATATATCGCGTTTTAGCGAGCCAGTATGATCCCCTGGGATACATACTCCCCTTCACCACCAGGGCCAAAGTTTTGGTGCGACAGCTATGGGTGAAAGAAAGAGAATGGGATGACCCACTTCTCCCCTCTGACCTCCTACAAGCTTGGAAGACATGGGAAGCGGAACTGCAGCACCTACCCTTGATCACCCTATCCAGGTGCTTTGTGTCTGCTGACCTGGATGTGCCAGAAGTCAGAAGAGAATTGCACATCTTTTGTGATGCGTCAGAGGCAGCTTACGGATCGGTAGCATACCTCCGTACTGAACATCAAGGAGAGGTACAGCTAGCATTTGTCCTTGCTAGATCCAGGGTGGCTCCGAAGCGCCTTCAGTCAATGCCCAGGCTGGAACTCAGTGCCGCACTCACCGGGGCACAGCTTGCCAAGCTGCTTCACAGCGAGCTCTCCCTGGAGATTAATAACACAATCCTATGGACGGACTCAACAACCGTTCTTGCCTGGCTGCAGTCCGAATCGTGCAGGTTCAAGGTGTTTGTGGGAACGAGAGTCGCAGAGATTCAAGAGCTCACAGACGGCCACACCTGGCACTATGTGGATTCAGCCAGCAACCCTGCGGACGATGTCACCCGCGGCAAGACTCTTATGGATTTAGCGCAGCCAAACCGATGGAGTCAAGGGCCTCAGTTTCTTCACTTACCGCCTGAGTCGTGGCCTCAATACCCGGCTACTGAACTGACAGTTGATCCAACTGAGCTTCGCACCGTTAAGTTCTGCGGTCTCATCTCGGCAGCATCTGACTCGTCACTACCAGATGCCAATCAGTATTCAACCTTTGAAGACCTTGTGGAGGCAACTTGCAGGTCCCAACATGGGGCGGCAGGCCAGACAGGCAACCCAGGAGCAGCAGACTACCAGAAAGCTGAAGCAGCACTGATTCGGCAGGCCCAGAGGGACAGCTTCCCAGAAGAGTTTCAGGCCCTCAAAGCTGGTAAGCGTATCCCTTCCTCCAGCCGTGTCCTCACATTGTCCCCAGAGTTTGATGTCAGCACTGGGGTCATCCGTGTGGGTGGGAGACTGCGTCATGCTGTAGACATCAGCCCTGACACCTTACATCCCATAGTTCTAGATCCCAAACACCCTGTCACCCGTCTCCTCATAAAGCAGTATGACAGCAAACTGTGCCATCCTGGCCCAGAAAGAGTCTTTGCAGAAGTGCGAAGAACCTACTGGATTCTCCGAGGAAGAGAAGCCACCCGACAGCACCAGCGTTCCTGTGTCGAGTGCCAGAAGTGGAGAGCTACACCCAAGATCCCAAAGATGGCCGACCTCCCTCCAGCCCGCCTTCGCCTCTTAAAGCCAGCCTTCTACTCCACTGGAGTGGATTGTTTCGGACCCTTCATGGTAAAGCGGGGGAGATCCAGTGAGAAGAGGTGGGGTGTAATCTTTAAGTGCATGACCACACGTTGTGTTCACCTGGACCTACTCTATAGTATGGATGCAGACGCCTTCCTTATGGCACTCCGACGATTTGTGGCCCGCCGTGGAACCCCGTTTGAAATTCTCTGTGACCAGGGGACCAACCTTCGAGGGGGCGACAAAGAGCTGCAGGATGCCTTCAATGCCATGAGTCCAGGTCTCCAAACACTACTGGCCAAGCAGAAGATCAAGTTCCAGTACAACCCCCCTAACGCACCACATTTCGGAGGTATGTGGGAGCGTGAGATTCGCTCTGTCAAGGCCGCTCTCCACACCATAGTAGGAGCTCAGACGCTGACCGAAGAAGTCCTCAGGACGCTCCTGACCGAAGTTGAGGCCATCCTGAACGCAAAGCCCCTCGGATACGTCTCCTCCGATGTCGCTGATCCTGACCCTGTGACCCCTAACTACTTGCTGATGGGGCGGCCTGATGCTTCTCTGCCACAGGTTGTTTTCCCAGAGTCAGAGCTACTAAGCCGACGGAGATGGCGTCACACTCAGGTACTGGCAGATCAATTCTGGAGCTACTTCATTAAGAATTACTTACCCTCTCTACAGCGACGACAGAAATGGACCAATGACACTGATGACCTCACTCCTGGGACCGTCGTGATGATCATGGACCACCAGCTCCCTAGAGCACTCTGGCCTGTTGGGCGGGTGGAGACCACTTTTCCTGGAGCAGATGGCCATGTTCGTTCAGTGGACATTCAGGTCAAAGGCAAACGCTACCACCGCCCCGTAGCTCGGCTCATCAAGCTCCCTGCCATCCCTGACGATGACAACCAACGGGCACCTCCTACCCAGATCACACCATCTACAGGAAGTACATTCACACAGTGAATGTAGGGGCGGCTGTAAAGGAGGGCGGCCCCTTTAACTGAGGGCGGCCCCTTCCCTGTCCATGCAAAGCCATACGGATGATCAGCCAATCAGAGCACAGCGTACAACAGCAAGACGAAAGGGGAGAAAACAAGTTAGAACAGGACACCAAATGGCAATCGTGAGAAGCCATTAAGTTACCCGTGTGTAGTTAGTAAAGTGTTACACCTTTTCCTGTGTGCGTTCATGACTTTAAAGTAAGTAAATTTGCTTACGAAGTTCTCTGTTACCGTGTGCTGTAAGCTTGTGTCGTTGTTACCCATGTTACTTCTCACTTACTACCGAGTACAGCGGGGATAGCCCCCCGAAGTTGTTTTCAGTTAGCGTAATTGTTTAGATGTTGTTACGCTTAGAGTAATATTTTCAGACATCCACCATAATCAGTAATGTTGAGAAATGAATATTATAACGCGTAGAGACGATTAATACGCATAAACTCTACTGTACGTGAATGTAAATATGTCCCGGTGTGTAGTATGCAAGCTTACGCTGTGTGACTGTATTGCGCCCCGTCTTGTATAGAAGTACGTCAGTTATGCCATTTCTGATTGCACGATTGTACATATCATAACCCTGTGTAGTTTGCTGTGTTGCTTGCCCAGTGTTATGTGTCTGTATAGTGACAAAGTTATAATTGTATAATGCTGTATAACTAATATTATGTATATCTGCCTTTTGTTCAGACCACACACACCCATATACACATACCCACAAATACCTCCAAACCTGCAAAGTGGTCAAGACTATGCCAATACCCATTAAACGAGTTTAAAGGATCAGATGTGCCCTGTTTCCCTGTGTTCTGACCGACACTCCGTGGCGACGGCCAACCCCCACCCTTGAACCAGTACACACCCTCCACCACAAAGCTGCCAAACTGGAACTGAGGCCATATCTCAGCAAGGCTTTGATGTGTTGATACCAAACTTGGTATATCAACCCAGGATGCCTTCCTGAGATTGTGCAAAAAACTTTGGTGTCATTTGACAACTGGGGGACACTGCAATAACCAAAAACAACTTTTTACCTCCTAAGAGTTCATGTATTTCTTTTAACAAATGTGCTTCTTGTGTCAGTTTAAATAAAACTTGCTATCAGTGCTTAAAGCCACACTTTTAATGTAATCACATCAAGTTGCCATGTTGACTGTGCCCTGCTGGGCTGCTTGGCCCCCTGCGTACGCACCCATTGCAATTCTACCTTTTCTCCTCTTCTTTTACTTCTTTTTTTGCCATTCGAGTCTATGGCAGCCCCTAGAACCGTATTGTAAAAAGTTGTGAAATTTGGCACACTCCCTGGGGACAGTCCCCTCATTATGTTCACCAAGTCACATGGCTGCACCTTGAAAACTCTAGCGCCACCAATGGGTCAAAGATGGAGGTGCATTTACATACATAACATTTGGACTGTGTGCCCGATTTTCAAAAATAAGGTACCCTTGGATTACAATTTACAATTTACAATTTAGCATACGCTTTTAGCCAAAGCGACTTAGAATCAGTGCATCAGTCAGATTCCTAATACCTCATAAGCATACATCGCTAAAAAGACTGAGCGTCAATTTACTCCTTCGTATTGCGCCCTGGAATTCTTAGACAAACATAGATACAAGACAAGGTTTTTTTTTTTTTTAAGGAAGGGGGGTTAGGCTTAGGGGTATAGGTGGGTTCTGAAGAGGTGGGTTTTCAGTTTCTTGCGGAAGATGGTGAGGGATTCCGGAGTCCTAACTGTATGAGGGAGGTCGTTCCACCACCGAGGGGCAATGGCGAAGAAGCGTGGTAGGGAGGAGTGGCTGCCGGGTTCCCGAAGTGAGGGGACCATCAGCTGACCAGAGGTCGTAGAGCGGAGGGTTCTAGTAGTGGTATACGGAGTTATTAGGGACTGAAGGTATGATGGGGCGGCGCTTCTTGTTGCCTGGTAGGCCAGTACCAGTGTCTTGAATTGGATGCGGGCAGCTACCGGAAGCCAGTGGAGCGCAGTAAGCAGTGGAGTGACATGAGAGTGCTTAGGGAGGTTGAAGACCAGGCGTGCAGCGGTGTTCTGCACGAGCTGGAGTGGCCTGATGGCGCAGGTCGGTAAGCCAGCCAGTAGGACGTTGCAGTAGCCCAGGCGGCCGATGACAAGCGCTTGGACCAGGAGCTGGGTCGCCTGTTGTGTGAGGAATGGGCGGATTCTCCTGATATTGTACAGGGAGAATCTGCAGGATCGAGTGAGTGCCGCGATGTGACTGGAGTAGGTTAGCTGGTTGTCGAGGGTTACGCCTAGGTTTCTGGCTGCTGTGGTGGGGAACACAACAGATCCCTCGATGGTGATTGCAGTGTCGATCGTAGGGGAGTTCTTTGCAGGAAAGAACAGAAGCTCAGTTTTCTCCAGGTTGAGTTTCAGGTGGTTAGCAGACATCCAGGAGGCAATGTCAGCTAAGCAGGCTGAACCTGAGAGTCAGAGGGGGGGAAGGAGAAGAACAGTTGTGTATCATCAGCGTAGCAGTGGTAAGAGAGACCATGGGCGGAGATAACTTGACCGAGTGATCTGGTGTAGAGAGAGAAGAAGAGTGGACCAAGTACCGAACCTGGTGGGACTCCTGTGTGGAAAGGGCGGGAGGAGGAGACCGATTCCCTCCAAGAGACCTGGTAGGAACGGTCAGACAGATAGGACTTGAACCATGCGAGTGCAGAACCCGCGATGCCCAGCCCAGCAAGGGATGAGAGGAGGATCTGGTGGTTGACCGTGTCAAACGCTGCGGAGAGGTCTAGGAGTATGAGGATAGAGCTGAGAGACTTTGCTCTGGCCAAGTGGAGCTCCTCCGAGACAGCAAGGAGGGCCGTCTAGGTGGAGTGGCCAGCTTTGAATCCAGCTTGGTTCTGATCCATGAGATTGTTCTGGAGAAGATATGGAGAGAGTTGGTTATATGCTGCACGTTCCAGGGTTTTGGAGAGAAACGGTAGGAGAGAGACTGGACGATAGCTACTGACATCAGCAGGGTCTAGAGTGGGCTTCTTAAGCAGTGGCTTGACCCAGGCCCTCTTCAGAGCAGAAGGAACTGTGCCGGTAGACAGAGAGCTGTTGATCAAGGATGAGATGAAGGGCAGAATGTCATCCGAGATGGCCTGAAAGAGAGGGGAAGGGATGGGGTCCAAAGGACAGGTAGTAGGACGATGGATTCCTTTGGTCAAGTCGAGTTCAACGCATGCCATCCATTTCCACCATATTGGATTTTATAAGAAAGTTTCAGAAGTTTTCACAGGTCACAAATTTTGTCCTATCTTTCTCAAAATTTGCACAGGTGATCTTCAGAGCAAGCCTAACAAAAGTTATTTGTTGGCTTTCGATTGACGAAAGCATTAACCCATTACAGCCGATCAAAATCAGTGGCAAAGCCACCAAACCAGAAGTGAGGGCATCTCACAGAAATGCTTTTATGTACTAGCACCAGACGTGGTATGTGGACTCCTGAGGATTTGTAAAAGAATTTGTGTCATTTGAGCACTGAGTGTGCTGCAATAAGCAAAAATATCTTTTTACCTCCTAAGTGTTCATGTGCTTTTCTTAGCAAAAGTGATTCTTCTGTCAGATCAGTTGTCAAAGCGTATCAGTGCTTAAAGGCACCTTTTTGTAATGTGATTACATCAAGTTGCCATGTCGACTGTGCCCTGCCGGGCTGCTTGGCTCCCACATCGCAGCTATACCTTTTGTTTGTTTTTTTGCCTTTATTTGCCCAAACAGGCGACACTCCCGGCTATAATTTGAAAGCCGGACATTACAGAGCCTGTTTTTAATTTTAATTTATTTATTCATTCATTTATTTCTATTTGTAAGGGGCCACATACAGTATTAAACATAAATATTACCATTTGATGCATTGTTCCAGAATTAGCCTAAGGCTAATTTTCATCTGCAGTCCCCTGGTAGGTCATCAATTCCACTCAACTTCCACTCACTAACAGAAGAACATTCAGCAAACTAGATGAACAAAAGAGAACAAAATACAAATCGCAAACAATACATCGCACACACCTTGTCAGGACCATGAGTATGTTAAACAACTTAAAAAAACAAGGGTAGTTAAGTGCAAAGTTGAGAAGCTTAAGAGTTCAATAGATTCTTCAATTTGACTTTAAAGCTATTGCGAGAATTACAACTCTTTGTGTCATCTGGTAGGGCATTCCACTGAGCAGTGCCTTTCAAAAAGAAAGCTGACTGCCCAAAGGCACTGTGACGAAAAGGGTATAGTAAAATCTGTAACGGAAGCTATTCCTGTGGTTTTACGCAAAAGTCACGTAGAGAATTAGGGGCTAAAACCATTTAAAATGTTAAACACTAGATACAAATTTGAGTCTAAATTCCCAAAGTTCAGAAGATGATTCTCTAATATCCTACAGTGATGATACTGATATGGCTTTTTATCCAGAATTTAAGGTTTGTTCACACAGGGATTCTACTGGTCTAATCTG
Source organism: Chanos chanos (assembly GCF_902362185.1). Classification (NCBI taxonomy): domain Eukaryota; kingdom Metazoa; phylum Chordata; class Actinopteri; order Gonorynchiformes; family Chanidae; genus Chanos; species Chanos chanos. The sequence continues at coordinate 22,419,351 of NC_044502.1, forward strand.
TTTGATCAAGCCATTCAGCAATCCTTTCCATAGCAGTAGTTAGCTTCTCAGCCACTAGCTCAGCTATTTTTGCATATGTGTATACAACAGTGTCATCAGCATACATTTGCAGTTCTATCCCATGGCACTGTTGTGGAAGATCATTAATATACAGACTCAACAATAAAGGGCCTAATACCGATCCTTGAAGTACACCCATTGTGCACTTCATATTGCTAGATTGCGCATCATTAACCTTAACACACTGCATCCTATTGGATAGATATGAAGACATCTGCAACAGGGCTCCAGATGGAAAATGAAACTTTGAAAGTTTAGAAATAAGAATATTGTGAAACTATCAAATTCTTTACACAAATCTAAAAATACGGCACCGACGACTACTCCTTTCTCAAGCCTACATTTTAATTGCTCTATTAGGTGTAAGGTAGCCGTTTCTGTAGAATAACTTTTCTGAACCCAAACTGCATGTGGTGTAAACCTGTGGTGGTGTTGTGTGTGTGAAGGACTGTATGTGGTTCACAGGGAGAATGTGGCCACTATGACGCATCAAGTTACAATGCAAGACAAGATGTTTCTTTAACGGTTTTTATTAACTAGACAATGGAGAGTATGGAGTGCGTGTAAATGTGTGGGTATGTATGTACAACTGCGTCATTCTCAAAATATAGTGACTTTCTGACTTTCAATAGGTTTAAATTTTGAATTCAGTTTTCACCCATAAAATTTGATGGTGAGTATTCATTAGTATGTTGACATCATTACCAATCATAATGGACAACTTGAATCTTGTTCCTTATTTTATTATTTTATTTAATTTATTGTATGCACCGAGTTTTCCGTCGCTGGTGTTACGACACTTTAGATGATAATTCTGAGATGAGAGAATGCAATCTAATTGTCACAACCTGCACCGCCATTTTGGACTTTTGGTTTGCCATGTCTTTGTGCTCCTGCTCTGTTTGTCTCCGCCCCTCACCTGTACCTGTTTGTCCAATTATTACCTTGTTAATTTCTACCAATCCTGTGTTGCCCTGTTTAGTTCTCCCTCTATTTAAGTCCTAGTGTTTGCCTTGTCTTTGTCTATCGTTGTTTGTGTTAGTTTGCACAACAGTCACGCTGCACCTTTTTGTTATTGGCTTTGCTTTTGTTTTGCACTTGTATTTTGATCTTCATTTTCAGTAAAGTCTTCCGTTTTTGTCACTTCAACCATCGTGTCTTGCACTTGGGTCCTGCACCACACCACCAGCCGTGACACTAATGAATCAAAAGGGACAGATAACAACCTCTAGAAACTGTTAATAGCATCATAAAGTAGAAATAGTGATATTCAAAGTTATTTTTGAAATATATCATTATTTGGCAGTTTGAGTGCAAACGTCTGACACCATATATCTATACTTTCGATAAGACAATGAAATTTTGAGATTAAATAATTAAAACTGAGTATAGATGAGGTTAAAAAATAGTTAATTTAAAAAAGATTCACCTTTTGTGATTCAAGTAACAATATGTTAAATGAGTTTTTTTATTTGATCACCCTCAAAAATTCTTTCAGAAACACCAAAGACGCAATATAACAGCAATGACTTTACACTGTATTATGACAAATATTATCTGTTTATTCATTCTTGTATTCTATATTTTTTACAACATTCTATATTTCTTACAACTATATTTGTTACAACATTGTTTTACTGTCTGCCTATTATTTTCTAAAGGTAAAAGTGAACAGGAGAATGTAAAAAAGCCAGTGACACAATATAACACAAACAACGTACACTGCAATATCAGAAATATTATTTTGTTATTTGTTGTATTCAATATTTCACATAGAAATCATCAGTTAAAACAGTCCTGGATTCTATTTATTTTATTCTGATGGTAAAGATGAACAGAGCATGAAACTGTAAGCCAAGGATATAGGCCCATGTAACTTCCTTAATACAGGTAACAGATTTAAAAACAGTCATTAAAAAAACTCATCGCAATATGAATAAACAACCGATACCATGGATTTAACATTGAACAACACTGAATCAGTTAATTTAAAAATCCAGTTAGTTCCTGTCTTGAAGGTTTGTTTGTTCGTTTTTTATTTTGCATCTAGTAGTATTTACATGTCTAGCCAAACAATCTGGCTGTCATCATACCAGTTGATGTCCTCTCTTGGGCATGGCCAGTAAAACTTATTGACACCATTCCTGTGCATGCACTTCACTCTGATGTTGTGCTCCTCAACTTCCAAAATTATTCCAGGATATGGATCTTCATTGTAATTGACCACACGCCATTGGCCGCAGTGGTGGGTCTCAATGACATCAGGTCTACAAGGTACTGAGGTATAATTTTTTTGAAGAACTACTGTCTCCCCTATCCTGAAGCTGACCTTCTCAAGCCCATAACAAGGGCAGTCCCATACTCCATTTGCTAGCTGACAAAAGCAACTAACATCTCTATATTTGATTACTCCAGGTCTGGTGCATACCACTTGGTGAATCTTCATGGTCCCTCTTATTGTGAAGAGAGGCACATTGCGCATTCTTTGTGCCATCACCTCCACCTCATCCTCACCTACATAGAAGAGCCTAACTGATGTTCCTGATTCTTTAACCTTCCTACAGAATGCTTCTGCATTTGGAATGTCCTTGCCTTGCCTGACCAACATATCTGCCATTCTTTTCAGGGAGCCCCCAATGCCATCGGGAGCTCCCTTGCCATGACTTGCTTCAAAGAAGCTCCATGTTGCATTCTTGAAACCTTTACGTGATGGCTCCATGGAAATGAGGTAAAAATTCCCCTTCTGCCTATACTGGGTAGCAGGACTGTCACTGAAAAAGTGTAGATTTTTGACAGCAGGAAATTGTCCAGGATGGGGTTCAGATGGGCCCATATGGCTGGGGGGGTCATGGTTTCTGCAAGGGGACACGGTATTAAAGGACAGTGGGTTTTGGCCTTTAACATATTTGCAATTATAATTTTCGCTGAAATCAACATGAATGAGACAGTCTTTGGAAGACATCTGTTCACGGACAATCCTGTAAGAGTTGTATTGCCTTCATATGTTGAAGATGTGTTTTCGGAAGTTGAAGAGTCTGTTCTGGAACTGAGATGCAAGTTCATCCTCTGTTAACACTATTGTCTTCTTGACTGTTACGGAACTCATCTTCTCTTCCTCACCTGACTTTGTGTGGTTTATTTTGTCAAGACACCACTGTGTAACTGTTGTCTCTTTATCAGATGGTCAGCTTTCAGAAGAGGATAAGCTGTGAGCTGACATTCTCTGCATTCACCATAATGGCATTCTTTCAAATTGCTGCAGACAGTAGATGCAACCATCTCATCTAGATTTGTACAATTTGAAAGCCCCAGTTTCTGCAGTTTATGAGCCATATATTGTAAATTCTCATGTGTTTTACAGAGGCATGTATCTCTGTCCCTTTCACTGGGTGGCACAACCCAGAAGGGCCGCTTCCGACAGAAGCTGCTATATAACAATATCTGACCCTTCTCTGCCACAAATCTCTTATGAAGATTCAAAAGGGAGTCACAGAGCAACCTCCTTCGTTTTTTCACCTTTGAAAAAACAAAATGATGGTGTTTTTCTTGCCGGTGGCTAGGCAGCTGACGTCATCCCTCAGGTAAAACTCTCTCACTTTCTTTTCGGTGATCAATTTCCGATTTCTGATTTCTTTAGTTTTGCTTTGTGGTGTTTTGAATGAAAATCCAATCAGCTGTTTATAAAGTGTTCTTAATTTGTATTTTTTATGAGTTTTCCAGTGAAAAGGCGAGCATATGTGTTTTTAACATTGTTTTCCTTGGCAGCTTTGTACCTTGCTTTAATGTCAGCCAGCAATGCATAGTGGAAGTTTAATATTTTTCTGATGGATGGAGAATTTTGATGACCATTCAGGATAGATTTGGTCTTCTCTTTGGGATTGTCAGGGTTAGATTTACTCTTCAGTCGATATATCCGTTTTTGTATTTTTCACATCGTCTATTTTTCTCCTCGATTTCTTCTTGGAGTTTTTGAATTTTTCTCTGATATTTACGCGACTTTCTTTTCCATGCATCATTTCCTGGGGTCTGTTTCCTGCAAAAAACAATTAATATTTGGATATTCTTTCACCCATTGGATGCAAAACATCAACAGACCAGATTCCAATCACTCAAATATACCTATACAGTGTGTAAGTGTCACAACCTGCACCGCCATTTTGGACTTTTAGTTTGCTATGTCTTTGTGCTCTTGCTGTGTCTGTCTCCGCCCCTCACCTGTTCCTGTTTGTCTAATTATTAACCTTGTTGATTTCTACCAGTCCTGTGTTGCCCTGTTTAGTTCTCCCTCTATTTAAGTCCTAGTGTTTGCCTTGTCCATTGTCTATCGTTGTTTGTGTAATTTGCGCACTGTCATGCTGCACCTATTTGTTATCGGCTTTTGTTATTAGTTTGCACTGTATTTTGGTCTTCATTTTAAGTAAAGCCTTCCGTTTCGTCACCGTCAACCATCGTGTCTTTGCACTTGGGTCCTGCATCACACCACCAGCGTGACAGTAAGTCAGTGAAGCAAATCATGGTATTCCTTGGCAACACTTTATCTGACCATGGGTTCATAAGACTGACATTCTTTCCAAAAATCTTAAATGAGGCCTAAGTGGCTAACCTTGATGTTCTGTCTGCTTCATCCTGAGTCAAAGGTGGGCTCAACACTGCCTCTACTGTTTTCTGTCTTTGTCTGTGCCTGGTCTGGGCCACATTGAAAAGTGACATTTTAAAGCAAATTACTAACTTTTAATAAGTGGAGGGAAACTCACCATGTGTGTCCTTGAATGAAGTGTCTCCTTTGTTGACCTTTGGACCATGGAAGTTCTTCCTCACATATTTTTATATTTTCAAAATAAACGTTTGACGCCAATAACACCAATGACACAAAATCAAGGGACAGACATTCTTTTTAAATTATCTATATTAATAAATATTCATTTTGGTTTGGATTTTTACACATTTGTTAGGCCTTGTACTTGTGCATAATTGGGGAATTTTAATTTTTTTTTTTTAAATAAAAAATAAATACTTCTATTCTCCACAAAAGTGGTAAACCAAGCAAGGGGGACAATTTTTTTCAAGTACTAAGGAAATTCAAAGTAATTTAGAAAAAAATGTGCAAAACTATATAGACTCAAATCATCATCATTCTAAAAGATGTTGGATTACATAACTGTGGCTGACCAGTGTGGCTTTTTTTAATTTAAAAGCTTGTTCATGCCTGAACAGTGCAGGGACAGGTTTGTCACCATATTTTGAAAATGACCCAACTGATGTGTATACAACAAATGAGTGTTCTGTTTGTGGGTGTATGTGTGGCTCTGTAACAAACAGATAACAGCACCAAATTAGATACACAAACTAAGAACATAAATATACACAGCTTAAGACAAACAAAGAGCGCAGTATTACACATGATCGGACACAAAGTAAACCCAAATGCGTACACATTTCACCGGTATATAGTTTTACTTATCAGAGCGTACACAAAATTTCAGATAAATGCGGAATACAGCAGCACTCTCTTTGAAAGTGTACAAACAATCACAGTCTCCCCACAAGTCTTCTCCCTAAGAATTTTGGCGGTGTTTAGGGAGACTCATGCGGCTCCAATTGGATAAAGAAAAACCAATAGAAAGTGACTGATTGTGCTATTGGTCGCTGCTGGAAACCGGAGGTGTTATTCAAAGCCCTTCATTACAAACCAAAATTGCTTGAGATAAGTTGTCAGTTGTTCAATGACAACTTTCTTGGCAACCTTTGAAAGTACTGGCAGTATGGGTCTGTAGTTACTGGCTTTGTGATGGTCTCAAGATTTAAAAAAAAATTGATATCCAGGCATCATAAATATATTAGTGGGAGCCAACTGTTGCAACCACATTTCAGATATACATAGAAAGTCAAGATTTGAATTTGACAATAAATGAATCAGCTGTTTGCTCTTTGAAACAATACTTCTGATGTTCAAGTGTCCACCAAAAAGTCCTCTCGGTGTCAACTTTGGGTCACATGTGACCTTTGCATGATTGACAGTCTGAAATGTTTTAGAGGGCCTTTGCTTCTCACTGCAGGGTTCCGACATATTGAGACGCCTATAACAGGAGTCAGTGGATCTATTTAGATCCCCAGAGAGCAGCGAGGATGTGTTATTTACTAGATCATTGTTCCCAATATTAATTAAGCTCATTCCCTTGAGAGGGAAGCCAGAAGTAGATGATCCGCAGTCACTCATGGTAAGCTAATTGCATAGAAGTTGATTGTGCTTAGAAAGTGTCAGGTCGGCTACCTGGAAAAAGTCATGGAAGAGAAAAAATGTCTGATTTTAGTTGCCGTAGGTACAGTAGGGACATGTTGGCTAGTGAGCTGGAAACAGCAGAACAAATTTTACCTTTAAACCTGTCAGATATACCTTTGCATACAAGTAGCCTAACAGTATATCTGACATGCTCTTTATTTTTACCAATAATTAAAACCGTGATACTATGTTATTATTCAAGAATTTGTGCACCAATACATTTCTGTGCACCAATACATTATAGGACAAATTAGAAATTAAACATTACTACAATATTACAAAACACACTACTGAAAAAGGACAAATAATAAATAATGACTTGTCTCTAATAATAGCCTCAAATTAAGGTTCTTTCTTCAGCTGAGGTAAATAAAGGCCACTATTTGAGAATTTACGGTAGTATATGTCGGGTGGACACTGTGCAGCTTTCAGAAAGAAAAGGACATTTGTTAACCTTAAGTGTTCCTTAACCCCTAACAGACGCCAGCCTCAATGTTTTAGCGCAGCAACCCCCAGACCATTTGGTCAAATGCTGATAACATTTAATTGCGAGGGAGACTAGATCATCTCGGGAGGTTAGTTTCCCTGTGAGAATGGAATTCAGACCATGTCACAGGCCCCATCTGCATCGCTCCACTCGGGCACAAACTATGTAGAACAAAAGAGAAATGAAACTAACCATACGATATTATCAATTAAATACGCATATCGAGTCATAACTGTTCGACTAGGCATAAAATGCGGCAGATACAAGTACACGTATGTAATTTTACTATTCTTTAATGGGAAAAAGTTATGTAAAATTGTTTCAACCGAGCTCAGATTAATACTTCCCAAATTCCAAGGAGTGTCTCCACCCTTCAGGCAGAGACACTCCCAAAACGATAGCAGCACCCCCTATCTGCAAATCAGATAAAATGCCAGACTCCGTGCTACCCTACAGTTCAGCTACGCTACAGTTCAGCTTTCGGTTCCGACATGCTACAGTTCGGCTTAGGGTTAGTTGAGCTCCGGTTGTATCAGCCGTAATGTATGTCCGTCTGTTCTGTCCTGCCCGTCTCCACGAAGAATTAGCCCAGGCTCACCGCTATGGAAGATCCATGACGCTAAAAGACTTTCGGACACCGACACGAAGTCTCGCTCACGGTCTCCTATTGCCAACCTCAGTAACTCCAGTCTCTCATACCTGAACGTGGCTGGGCCTGCTCTTCTTCTTCTTCATCCCTTTTCTCTCCCTTCCTCACAACCCCTTTTGTGTGTAAGTAGCTATACTAGAACATCACTCAGATAGTTCTTTTGGTTAAGCCTGCCTCTTCGTGAGTAATGCCTCATACTCATGTAGTTGTTCATTCACACATACTATAGGTAACGAGGATATTGTTATTGTTTACCGTTAGTTGTTTGTCTTCTTGTGAGTAGTTTAGATGCTGTTGTATGGGTATGTATAGCGGATGTGCCTTAATTCCACCTGATTTCCAATTTATTCAACATTAGATTCATTCTGTACCGTTTGAATTTGATCGTTGTAATAAACGTGTATGTTCGTATTCCTACTCTTTGAGCACATGATAAGTTATTTCCAAGTTTCTGAATGTGGGGATCCAGGAACTTGGTATTGAAGGTATTGAATTCGAAGAGCATTATTGTACTTGCTACTTTAATGCTGTTATTTATTATATGTACGGCTAATGAAGAGTTATTCTGAATATTTTCTAGGTATGGTGTTCAGAGCACTGAGCTATAAATAGAGTTTCTCATAATATCTGTAATTTCACTGGGCTCAGGTTTCGAAATAAGGTTATGGTTACAGCTAAGTGATATTAATATTAAGTCTAATATTCACAGTGAACCATTAACCAGATTTCCCTAATACCATTGGCACGACATATAATTAGGAGTAAAGATTCTTATGCCGTAAACATGTTTTCATATTCAAAGACTGCACTGTCACTCTGACAGATGTTAGTATAATCTCATCTTCTGCTTTGTCTCCTGTTATCCCCCCACATATCTCACCATATCACACTCATGCTCCTCAAACATTTCCCTCAGCTCATCTTGGTACTCCTCCCCAGTCTCTGTTCCAGCGGGGACTGAGCATTCCCCAGACATACATCACAGTCATGTACAACAGCAAGGGCTTTGGTCAGAGCCCCCTACAGCCACATACCAAAGCCTGAAGTCCAACTCTGCATACAAATCTGCTTTAGCTATGTGCCAGCTCCCATCACACCCAGTATAACCAGTTACCCTGATGCTGCCTGTACTGTTAAGAAAATGGTCATACAGTCTTTGTCAGGCTGAGGATCCTAATCCTCAGGGCCATCTAAATGTGCCTGTCTTTCCTTATCCAGCAGTACATAGGTACGGCAGGGCCCTGTCTGTTTACTGGGCAGAGCAACGGCACAGCAGGGCCCTGTCTGTTTATCAGGCAGAGCATCAGCACAGCAGGGCCCTGTCTGTTTATTCTCAGCAGATCATGTGCTTTGAAACCAAACAGACCCTCTAGCAGCAGATGCGTTCAGAACCTGTGATTTGTTTAGGTGCTTTGGTCACTGTGTGTGTGACACACAGAGTAAGCGGTGCTCTCACTGCTTTTTTGGGCAGTGTCTGTAACACACATGAGTGTGGCTAGGACATAAGAATGAAAGAGAACAGTAAGTTAACCTTTTCAGGATGGACTTGGGGAGCGTATGAAATCTGATTTGGACAGTCGACCTCACAATGTCACATCAGAGCTGCGCTTATTCTTTTTGGCATACATGGTTTTAACATCCAAAAAAAGTATCCAGTTCTGCCTTCATTTTCAACTCTGCCTTCAGTTGTATCAACATGTTTTTTAGGCTAGAGAGGGAACAGAGAAGATTTGTGTTTCTTGGCATGCTCACTAAATTCCAATGGTTGTATAACTTCATATGACCCCTGTCCTTTTATTTTCTCAGCATTTCCTCAAAAACTCTCCTGTAAATAATGAACACTTTTGTCTTGACGTGAGAGGGTCCTGACAAAGATTACAACTTAATATTTTGAAAGAGATGTTAGTATAGAAGAAAACCAAAACCATCACATCACTGCCTTCAATAAGCAAATTCCAAGACCTGACAGAACCATGTCTCGCAGAAACTGGGTGTAATGGTATCAATGACTTGTATCTGTATGTATTTGCTCCAGATGGGAGCTCAGTGTGGTATGTGTTTTAGAGCCATATTTGTAGCACAGAGGAAATGATGAGGTCACAACCTTCCCATACTCAGAGTTCAGCCCAGTGCTCCATCCAGTCCTACAGTACTTTCCCACCAAACCCTGTGTGCATACTGCTGCACAGATTCATATATTTAGACCAGACACACGCAGTTGTTTTTTACGGGTAGCAGATGTTGTGAGAAGGCATTTGAGTGCAGGGCCTTGATAGGGGAGTGTGAGAACTCATGAATGCCTCCTGAGGCACTGGCCAATTCCTGTGCACTCCCCATAAACTCATCTGATTTACGGTACTCCTCTACTTAACAAGAAGAACTGGAATCTAGCATTGTAATCACAGCAGTATGGTCACCTTTGACCACTTTGATCAAAACATTTAAGGCCAGCAAAATACAGTCCTTCATGTAAAATGATGCCGATGCTCAGGAGACTGATAAACGATGAGTTGGGCCTATTTTCATTTGCAGTAAATATGGAAATTTTAGTGTCAAAATTTACAGTAACACGTACCTCAAGGGGTGGATTTAGGCATGGGCGACATGGGCAGCTGCCCAGGGCGGCATCTTGCTGGGGGCGGCACAGAGCGCCCAGACAAAAGTTTGGAATGGTGACATTTGTGCAATTGGTTTTCATTTGCACATTACGTCAGTGATATCATGTCATTGTATCAGTCAATTAACCTTGTCAGAGTGGGCACCCTGATTCCAGTTTGTGAGCTAAGTAGGCTACTGCCTGGGAACCACACTTCTGAACCACTGACACTGCACATGCACACACTGCTTGGACCCTTAGACTGATAACTGTCTACATTACATTGCGCTGCATACCCACTCAATATTGCACTGTTCATCTACTCAATTCGCTACTGTGTACACCACAACTGTCTATGCTGTTGCACATGCACTTTAAAATTGTTTCACTCAGGACTACATCCACTGCACATTCTTATATTCCTATACTCTTATATCTTATATTTTTATATTTCTACATTTTTCCTCTATTTATTTCACATGTATATATTTCCTTTTTTATATATCTCTTTATATTACCTTTATATTTACCGTGTTTTGTTTTTATTATTATCTACTTACTACATTGTACAAGTTGAGCTGGCCCCGAGCCCAAATGCTACCAAATAAACCACAATTCAATCATAGTACCGTGAATATATAGTTTCACAGACATATAGTTGCATTTTTCTCTGGTTTGTGCAAAATAGTTAAGAATAATATAAAACCAGTCCGTGTGGGGGTGCTGGAAGTGGTACTTTTCGCTCCCAGGTTGTGTTAATCAACACCGTCCACATTATGCCAAAACACGGAGAGAGAAGTTAACCATCGCAGCGTTAACCTAGCTTGCTTCTAATGTACAGTCTCGTTGATTTGTGCAGGTAGATATATTTTTATGTTTGGGGGGGGGTCACCTGCCTTTCTTTAGCTGATTCATACAAACTCTGGACTAGAATAAACAGAAACACATTCAGCTCATAACTAGCCCAATCTATAACATTTTAGGATTAATATTTGACTCCCAGTTATGATGTCACTTCGTACCACAAGCCAATCATATGTCTAGATTGCAAGGTCTGTAATGTGATAATGTTTAAGAAGAAGGGTGAAGCGTACACTGGCTATGCTATGTATTTTGTAGATTTGGGAAATCAGAATGACCAGCAGAGATTACTTGATTGTAAAGCACAACTTCTTTGTAATTCCATCTGAAAGTAGGCCACCCTAGACGCTGAAAATAGGTTCCTGTCCTGCTGAAGGTTCCAGCTCTCCAGCTCCAGCCTCTGTGTTTTCACCAGCAGTGAGAACAGGCAATGGTTGCATATGTTTGAGTTGGGTGTAGGAGACAGTGAGTGAAATTACATTGCCGAGTGAATTTAGTGACTTTAGTATGTTCTGTTTTACCAAGAACTGAGTGAGTTATTCATGCTGACATTTGCTGCAATTCTACAATGCTGTGGGCAGGACACTGAACCAGAATACAAAACTATACCATCCAGAGAGTGCTACACCTGTCAGAGGAACACATGTATCAGATATGAAGAGACTTTTTTATCAGCAAGCATTTTGGTCAAAATGAGTATTCTGATAATCCAGGACATGACAAATTTCCAATTTATTATTGACTGGGATGACCATAAGGTCATTCCATTAATTAGGGATTATTAGGAGTGTGTGTTTCTATAGCATTTTACAAGAGCAAAGAGTATTGTTATGCTAGAGCCACCAAACCACCACATCTGGGTATGGACAGGCTGCTGCTGATTTTCTGTATGATACTCCATGTAGTTTAATTAATGAACTAAACATTTTTTCATGTATTAATATTAATTTATTTGTACAATTAAAGTCTCCCATAGACTTAAACAGTGCTTAATAAAGCAAGACTCCAGGACCAAGGGGGCTGCTTCTGGTTGGGATGCCCTTCAGATGTGCTGTGACTGTCAGCTATGAAGATTTTATTTAATATCTCATAATGTATCTTTAAAATTGCCATCAATAGGCAAGGCAAGGCAAGGCAAGGCAAATTTATTTTTATAGCACAGTTCAAGCCCAGAGGCCATTCAAAGTGCTGCACATCAGGAGCAAAGTAAAAAACAATTATAAATTATATTAAAAGATAAGGGGTAGAAACAATGAGCAATAATTAAGGCAAAAAAAAAAACCAGATAGATAATAAGCTGGGGCAGCTAAATGTGGGAATGATTCTTAAATTAGTGTAACGAGCTCATCTCCTCCCCCGCCGACTTCAGCCATTCAGCCATCAGCGTCACCGGTTTTCTAATCACTGGTCTGTTCACTCATCTCCCGCACCTGTCTTCACTTTCGTGCACTCATTCACTCCCTTACTTAAACCGCTCTGTTTTCACAGCACTCTGCGAAGTCTACACTTGCTATACGTGTATTCTGAGCGGCTCTAGTTACAAACCTGATTTGTTTGTTTGTTTGTTTGTTTGTTTGCTTGCTTGCTTGCATCTTCTACTCTCTTGTTTGTTAGCTACGCCAAGTTCTGTTAGTTATTTACTTATTTCTTTGCAGTGTTTTCTTTGATACCTTCTCCTGTTCTGGTCTCTATGTTTGCAATAAGTTTGTTAATAAACTCTGCCACTCCGCACTTGCGTCCTGCCAGTTGGTGACTCTGTGACAATTAGTGAGTTATAGATGCAATAAAGATTAAAAGAGATCTGAAAATGAAGAATAAGAAATAATAATGAAGTAAAATAAAATGAAACCAGAATAAAATTACATAAAAGTGAAATAGTAATAATAAGAATAATAATAAGTGATAAAAAAAATGAATAACTGAATAAATAATGGCAAAGCAGGTCCATAGTTGGAGTTTTGATGTTAAGATACACTGTAGAGATAAAATGCAAGCATCAGATCCCCAACAGGCACAGGAGAATAAAAATGTTTTTAGTCTAGATTTAAAAGAGTTTTTAGTGTTGGAGCACTTCTGAGGCTTCCTGGGAGATTGGTTTATTTTTAATTTACAACTGATTGCTGCAGATGTAATTTTACAGGAAACCTTAAACACACTGGCCAATGATACGGAAGATGTTACTGGGTTAGATTTAACATTCAGATGTAAAATCAAAGGAGATGTCATTCTTCTCTCCAAAACTGTCCCTCTGAATCATATTTCAACACTCAGCCATTAGGACGTTAGCCATTCTGTTCTGGCAACAGGATGCGTTAATACATGTCACTTCAATTTCTGTAAACAAGGCAACAAATTCTGATGGTTTAGGATTCTTCTGAACCTTGCAGCAGATACATCAAATACAACTTTCAGGTTGAGATTGAATTAGACTGTCATTATCCTGATTGTCTTTTGTTCTTTATCCAGACTTTCATCTATCAAGACTATCATTTACACAGACTGTCCTTTATAAAGACTGTCATTTACACTGACTTTCATTTACGCAGACTGTCATCTGCAGAGACTGTCATTTATCCAGGCAGTCATTTACACAGACTATCATTTATCATTTATCCAGACTGTCATTTAGACTATCATTTATCCAGACTGTCATTTATACAGTCTGTCATTTACACTGACTATAATTAACACAGACTTTATACAAACTATCATTTAAACAGATTGTTGTTTATACAGACTGTTCTTTACACAGACTGTCATTCACAGAGCTGTAGTCAAGACCACTTTTGTCGAGTCCAAGACAAGTCCAAGAGTAGTTGAGACCGAGTCAAGACCAAGTCCAAAGAGGTTTGAGTCCAAAATCAAGACCAAGTCCAAAGAGGCTCAGGTCCAAGTCAAGACTGAGTCCAAATGAGAGAAATGAGAGTCAGGCGCATAAGCAATGGACAGGCCTGACAGGCCTAGGCCCACCCAAAAGATGCATAGGCCCCTCGAGTTAGGATGGGATTATTTAATTTAATACTAGAAAAAAAAATACATTGTTGTTTATTAAGTTGGTTGATAATATAACTAAAATATCATCAAAAATGCTCCTGGAATAAAGAAAATTTTCTAATTTTTTTTAATTTATATAATGCTTGGTGGGTATGACTGATATCTGTATTAGCCCATTAACAAGTTTGGTTTTGACTTTATAAACCTTCAGCTGCAGGAAGTAGCTGGTTTTCCACCCAACATATTTGCATATTTTAAGCGCATTCATGAAAATTCGGCTAAGGAAATAACACATCAGCTGTGTTATGCGGATTAAAAATGTACACTCTCCTCGTTGCAGGAGGAGCTGTGAACAGGTGTGGGTTTAAAACTTGTGTGGGTGAAATTCTCAGCCTGGGCCAAATGAGACTGAGTCCCAACGCCACACAACACCTGTTCTGAGACGAAACAATAGGAGTCTAACAGTGAATCGGATGCAGTGTAAGTTTATTGTAGAGTTCAAAAGGCATACAACAAACTGAGTCAGGTCCCGGGGAGTGACTGACTCCTTCTCACAAAGCACCGGTCTTTATACACGTTTTCTCAAAAAAAGATACACATTACTTTGTATGTGGGGCGTCTCTGCCAGCCCATCTTCACAGACCCCTCTCATCGCTGGTTTAGGTTACGGCATTATTGTCTAGTTCCTTTACGTTTACCATACGTCGTCACCAATATTTACTGCCCTGCTAAGTGGTGGAGCAAGATATATCACAACTTTGGAATATTTCACCTTCTCCATATATTATGACTGACCACAACACTCTGGCAGAGGCGCCATTCTTTTCCCATATATTATGACTGACCACAGCACTCTGGCAGAGACGCCGACCTTATCTCACATGCTGTCCTATATAGGGCCACACAGGCCTTTTCTTTCTGAACAAAGAGAACTTGATGTTTCTTGCAATACAAAGGATTGTATAGTTATAGCCGTTAATATAAACGATTACATTGATTCACCCTTATAATAATGAATACATAATTGTTACATTGTTTATCATGGTTGCTACAGTGGTTATCTTAAAGAAGAGCAACATTTCTCCAACACTTGTCCAGGGCAACTTGAATGGAAATACACAAAAAATCGCAACAAACCCTTTGTTGATGTGACTAAACCTGTTTCCATCAACCAGAATCATTTTACCCTAAGCTAATCACCTCATTCCAGCGAAAACATTTCTTAATGCAAATCAGCCCAAATGATTTGATGCGAAATTTAAGCGTTAATTTGCATTAAATAGTTGTATGGAAACCCAGCTAATGTTGTGACAACATTAGGCTATGTTGTGGGTCATTCCATTCCATTGCAAATTATCCTTAGCGTTTCTTGGATGTTCAGTACAAATTCCAACCCAATCCAGTGAAAAATAAGCAATTGGTGAGACTTACAAAGAATTGCAAAAATTATGAAATTTAGCTCCAAGGGCCAAACTTCAAAAATTCAGAACTAAAAAAGTATTTGGAGTAGAGCTATAGGATTTTGTAGGATCCCATGAATTTTTTCAAGAAAATCCATGACATGAACTGGGCCTAGGTGATTGGTGTGGAACAACCCTTGTGCATTTGTTGTGACAGGGCATGTGTTTTATAAGTGTGCCTGATGGATAAAAATACGGCAGTTTTTTGTGGTTTACTACATATTCCATTTCAATGCAAACAAAGAACTGAAGATTTGACTGGCTTGGTGACTGAGTATGTGTAATGTTACAATAATCTACGATACTGTGCTTTTTGATTCAGCAGCTTTTTGATTATTTTCTGCCAAACCCTTTCTCTGCTTTCACATCCTATCCCTCTCACCTCCGTTCTGTTCCCACTCTATCCTTCCCATCTTTTTTCGCCCCCTAGAGTCCATTTCTGTCTTACAGCATAACAAGGATACAACACATCCCCTCTTCTTAAGTAACATAAATACCAAGAGATAAAGAGATACCTAAAAGGTCTTTGCATGCCAAAGAATAATCAACCATTTGCCCTTACCCAACTTGTGCTGATACCATGTCAACTCAAAGAATCACTTAAGTAGTCTCAAACTACTAAAACTGAACTTCAAAATAATTTTACTCAAACTGTGGAGAACATTATTTTAACTGTCCCTGTAGAATGTTATGTTCATTCTATACCGATACCTCTCTCTTTACTTTTCTACATTACATATTCCTTAGTCCATACTGGTGGTCCTCTGATGCTGACCTCTCTTTGACGAGACTGTTCTGGCGGAGCCCTCATGTCTCCCTGTCTGTCCATTTGACCCCCCCCATATGAAATTTGGAGTGGTAGCATGCTTGGTTGTTCTGTATACCTGAAGAAAATCTGTGATGAACATCACCCTCTCCTTTCCCTCAATTTGTGCTGTCTGCAGGCTGTCTTTCAGACTCCTATTAAACCATCTCAATTTCTCCATTGGCCTGCAGAAAATATAAGGAAGATCTCTTGTGTGTGATGCTCCTGTCCCTTAGAAACATCTCCATTTCTTGTGAAATAAGTTGACTGCCAATATCTGAGACAAATTCTCTGGAATTCTCTTCTCTGCTGAACACCGATGAGAGGAACTGAATCACCACTGCAGAAGTAATGTGGGGGGGTGAATGCCACCTCTGGCCAATTACTGTAATAATCAATAAGAGTGATGGCATACCAGCAACCTGGAGCAGCTTTCTCAAACAATCCAACTATATCTATAACTACTTTTTCCCATACAGCAGCAGGGAATAGGACAGGTGTAAGAGGCATGGTGTGTGTGACTGCAGTCTTGTCATGCTGCTGACAGATGTAACAGGCCTTGATCGCCGCTTCAACTTGTTTGTCCATGCCCGGCCACCAGTAAAGGTCCCTGAGTCTGTTTGGTTTGCACTATGCCTTTATGTGTATCATGAGTGAGCTGAATCAGTTGAGGCTGTATACTCTCAGGAGCAAGCAGTCTGTAATGCCCTTTCATGACACATCCCTCGATGACAAACAGTTCAGTCTGTACTTTATAAAACGGTGACAGTGATGGATCCACACTCTTGCCTGTTCTGGGCCACCAAGTGAGTATTAGCTCACGAAGTTTAGCCTGCACTAGGCATGCCTGTGGCTTTGAACTCCTCAGGGGAGACAGCTGCTAGGCCTGTGATAAGTGCTACCACCTTGATGTCCTCCTCAGAGTGATCCATCACAGGTAATGGCAGCCTAGAGAGACAGTCTGCCATCACGTTGTCTTGTACTCATTGTCATAATTAAATGACAGCAACTGTGCTGACCATAGTGCCACTCACATGCCAGCTCTTTCGAGGCCCTTCGAGGAGAGCAGTGTGAACCTCCACCCCCACAGGTAGGTCCTCCATTTCTCATACACACCCATACACACGCCAGAGCATCCTTCTCCGCTGTGGAGTATTTACGCTCAGCTGACGACAGGGTTACATGATGCAAATGCCACTGTTCTCTCAATAGTCCGATGCATCTGTAGTGACTGCCGTAGCCGGTCTGGGTCAAACACAGTCAGAGCAGGGCTACTGACCAGGAGCTGTTTCACTGCATCAAAACTTGTTTCTATGTCATCTGTCCACTCAAATGCAGCTGACGCCCGTAGTAGGCTGTGCATGGGCTCTACACTGACACATAGTTTGGAATGAACATTGCATACCATTAGGTGAGCCCCAAAAAAGAGCGGAGACTGGAAACATCTTTGGGCGGGGGTGCACTCAGAACTGCTTCCATTTGTGATGGATCCAGCTTTATCCCTTGAGTGGAGATTGTGTGTCTCAGGAATTTCAGTTCTGTTTGTCTGAGTTTGCATCCATGTTCAGCTTCAAGCCAGCGGCGTTGATGGCCTGCAGCACAGCTGCAAGGGTGCGATCATGGACTTCACGTGATTCACCTACAACAATCACATCATCAAGGTCAGGGATTTTCAACCTGTGGGGCCTGCCCCCTGGGGGGCACAGAATTAGATTTTTAGGCACAAACCTAGACAAAGCGGGGGGGGCATGTTGAAAACCCTTGGTCTAGGTAACAGTGAGCTCTGCCTACTCCTCTTAGTATGGAAGACATCATGCATTGAGAGCAGCTTGGCCCTGATGCCAGTCCAAAGGGAACCCTTTTAAACCTTAACAGTTCCTCATGGGTGAGTTATGTTAGTGATGTTAGGTCCCTACTCTCTTCATGGGGGAGCACCTGGTAGTATGCGCTCTGTAAGTCCAGTGTTGAAAATACTGTTCCTCCCTGTAGTTCAGAAAAAGTTTCCTCAATATGTGGGAGAGGAAAATTATCCATTACAATGGCCTTATTTGGTTCTCTCAAGCCCATGCATATCCATATTTCCTTTCCTTCCTTCCTTGGTGTCATAACAATGAGAGAAACCCATTCAGATAACTCAGTGGGCTCTATGATGTCTTGCATCTGAGGTTTTTCCAACTCTGCACTTCTCACTGCAAACGGTAGGTGGCGCAGTTTCTGTTCTGGCACCACATCTGGGCAGACTTTTATTTTGTGTACAAAGTAAGGTAATGCCTGTTTTCCCCTGCCACCAGTGAGTCGGTTGCCCAGGCTGCAGAGGATGTTGTAGTTTTTACCTCTCCATTAACTACATTCATCTCGATCTAAGCAAATAAGTCTCATCCTAATATTGCAGTACCATGCTGTGTCACATATTTCCCCCTGAGTGGTATGGTTGTTGAATGACTGTTAAAGAATTTGGCTGCCCCCATAACTCTTCAGTTTTAATGCAGGCTTCCATAGTCGTGCATTTGAGAACAGTTCATAGCACAACAAGTAAGGGAGGATTGACGCTCCCGATCCTGTATCCAACATGAGCTTCACCTCCCTTTCACTGTCACCTGAGCCAATATGCACTTTATTCTGTCCATATTCTGCTCTGAATCAACCTTTAACACAGTCACTTCAGGCACAACTTCGATATCTGCATTTTCGTGTATCTCATACACATTTTTAGGCCCCCTGTATACTTTGGCAAAATGACTCATTTTCTTGCAATTATTGCAGTGTACCATTTTCGCAGGGCAACTTGGATAATGAGCTTTGTGATCTGGCGATCCGCATCTGTAGCACACCATTTGTAATGTGTTTTGGATCCTCATGGGTGTGGTTCTCGTTCCTCTGGCCTGATCTGTCCTGTGGATGTCAAGCAGCCGAAGTAACTGCCTAAACAGCGGTCGTTGACACCGTTATTGTGCCCCTATCCATTATCTTCTCGTCTGCCGACACAGATTCAGATAAACTAGCAATCGAAATTGCCTTCTCCAGTGTAAGAGGCACCTTCAGCAGCAATCATTCTCTGGTACGATTGGAGTTTGCTTTTTCCACCAGCTGATCCCTGATCATTTCTGAAAGACTAAACAGGGCTAAACCAAAACCTGACCAAAAGACGGGGGAAACAAGAGAAACAGGGAAACAGAACACAGACCTGACACTAGGGGGAGTCAACGAGATGAAAAAAGGGGACCGAGAGGGACCAGAGCGTGACACTATCATTTACACAGAGTGTCATTTATCCAGTCTGTCACTTGCACAAACTCATTGATCCATACTGTCACTTACACAGACTATTATTTGTCCAAACTGTCATTTATACAGTCTGTCATTTACACTGACTATCATTTACACAGAATGTCATTTATACAGACTGCCATTTACAATCCTGTCGTTAGTCTGTCATTTACTTAGACAGTTGTTTTCAGAGACACACACTGTCATTTATCCAGACTGTCATTCACACAAATACAGATTTAGTATCTCCAATTCACCTGACTTGCATGTCTTTGGACTGTGGGAGAAAAGTGGAGTTCCTGGAGGAAACCCACACAGCCACGGGGAGAACATGCAGCATGGCCGCCTGGGACCTTCTTGCTGTGAGGCGTCAGTCAGTGCTACCCACTACACCATCATGCTCCCTTTTGCTTTAACATTTAGTTCTAAAAGCAGAAATATTTTTCCTGACATTAACTTCATTTACAATTTAGCTTAAAAACTTCGATGGCTTTAGTTATCTAGCTAGCAAAATATTTCATTATAGCCTAACATTAAATCTGTTGTTATCATTTTGCTTAGAATTTAAGAATGTTAACCAGCAGTTAATGTAAATGTGATATGGTAGCGTTAAGGCTTGTACGCTTACTGTAGCACCAAATAAAGATGCAATGTTTCTAAAGCAAGTGGGTGTTCTATTCGCTAACATTCTGCTTCTTTTGGGCAAAATGACAGTAATGTATAGAATCAAGGTTAACATTATAGTGTCTACATGCAAAACTGTTAGAACTAATGATAGATGGACTGGCTCTTTAGCTTTGAGCCAGCGGGGTATATTGGCCAGCTAACTGCTTGTAAGTTAATAATGCAGCGTAATATAATTAATTCTCTTTGCATTACATGTTTTACTGTTTGTTAAAATTACCTTAATGTTTAGGTATTTGAATTCTGAATGTTTGTATCTTTCAGGTGGGGGAATTAAAACCACATGCTTTGTAAGTTTTGCAGTTTTACTGCAGACAAAGACAAACTCATCAGAAACAACCAGCTTCATCACAGGAGACCTCATCATGTGTGTTAATTCCGACTGTGTTTTTGTCTTCAAAATGCAAGGAGCTTTAAAATCTCATCTTTCAATATACCATCGCAAAAGTGTACCTGTCAATCATAAATCTCCTTTCAAATGTGTATATTGCTATTTTCAAGAGATATGTTCTGAAACAGATGTTTTAAAACATCTTAGAAATCACCTTAAACTTCAGAAAACAATTCGATGTCCTTTTTTGATTGTGAATTTAAAACATATAGCTATAGAGATGGCGGAGCTCTGAGAACATCGCGAGACAGCGGGTGAGACTGAACATGGCAGCGACCCTCTTCTAAACTCCTAGCAAACTGAAACACTGCAGCCAAACTTCAACCCCGGTTATTCTCATTACTCCATTGCCAACACTGAATCGTCCAACTCTTCAACCCTGGAAAACCTGTTCACATTCATCGACGATTACTTCTACAACCTGTCCATAATGGCAACGAAACCCAGCAAAAAACAACCGAGACCAGACTGGTCTACCGAGACGGAGGAAGAAACAACCACAATCGAGGTCAGTGTACTGCGCTCCATCAACAATAGACTCTCAATATTGGAATTATTACACGCAGACATCAAAGAGCTGAAATCCAGTCTCGAATTTTCTCAAATACAAATTGAAACGCTACAAAAAGAAAACAACGAACTAAAAGGAACCGTCAAAATTCTAGACACTCAAATTACTAACCTTGTGAACGAAAACAAAGCAATGAAAGACACAGTCTTGGATCTCCAGTGCCGCAGCATGCGCGACAATCTGATTTTTTCCGGAAATCCAGAACGAACGCCAAACAATCCACCAATCCACCAATCCAGCCGCCATCAAACAATTCATACAGTCAGCCCTGAAACTACCACCAGATACAGTTAACAACATAACGTTTCACAGAGTTCACCGCCTCGGCGCAAAACACACCAGCAATGACAGACCAAGAGCCATCGTCGCAAAATTCGAACATTACAAACAAAAAGAACTCGTTAAAAGCAAAGGAAATGAACTGAAAGGGACAAGTTACGGCCTCAACGACCAATTCCCTAGAGAAATACAAGAAAGAAGAAAAAAACTTCTCCCGATCTTGAAGCAATTTCGGGAGAAGGGAAGACGAGCGGCTTTATCTGTGGACAAGCTGTACATCGACGGGAAACTCTATCAAGATCGCAACATCACCACTTGGCTTTAGTCATCCAATTCGTAACGTGGAACATCCGTGGGATTAGTTCGCAAGCAAAGAAAACTAAAATTATAAACCATCTGATTAAATTACAAGCAGACATATGCCTTTTACAAGAAACTCACATAACAGAATCCGAAGATCAGAAATTGAAAACTCCACAATTTACCCAAGTATACTCATCAACTTACAACTCCAAGAAAAGATTCGTCTCAATTTTAATAAACAAAAAAGTTCAATTAATCCATAATACCACTGTTGTATAAAAGGGCCATCAGTTGAGAACCTCTGCCTCAGAAGACAGTGCTTAAATGGTTGTCCAAGGAAAGTATAACTCAGATTTATATACACTTACATAATTTCATCAAGTAATCATGTAACATCACCATCTATATTCAGTCCGTTAACCCTCTCAGTATTTTTCCCATTAAACACAAGTCCTTTCAGTCAGTTTAATCATTTCACACTACCAATTTCAACACGTTAGATAACCAATGCACTGTGCAAGTTCTGTGTTTTTCCATCAGGCTGGCAGAGCTCCCCCTCCCCCCGATGCACCCCAAAGTCAACAAGTTGCACCCATAAACTTCTCGTCCAGGTCAGGATTAGCCAGCTGACCTGTCCATCCAGGCTGCCCTCTGACCTTACGACCAATAGGGTTAAAGATACAGGTCAGCATATATAAGACTCGCATCCCCCCCGATCGTCAGATCAACCCCCACTCCGGCGAGAAGAAGTCAAAACCTGGACAGTTTACGTTTATGCGGTGTGCGTCAGTGACGATTCAACCACACACACACCCACACACAAATATACACCCAAACCAGACCATACCAACCAAACCCCCTTTTTTGTAAGTTCAAGTGTGCTCATGTCGTGCTGTGCGTTTTAATAAATATAAAAAACCCAAATTGGATGCTTGGATTGTGTTCTGACCGACACCCCACGGTGACAGCAAGGTCCCTGAAACAGCGCAAAGGCACAGTGACACAGGGAGCAGCACACCTAACACTGCACTCTCAGTCACCCTCCTTTTCAACTGTCACTGACCCTGAAGGACGATATGTTATCATCAACGCCACCATTAACAACAACTACACTAATGCTAATATATATGGACCCAACACTGATGACCCTGCTTTCTTCCACACATTTTTCGACTCACTATCTAATTTATCAGATTCTACAGTCGTAATTGGAGGTGACTTTAATACAGTTATTAATCCCACTTTGGAAAGATTTTCTACAACAGCTAATTCCAGAAACTGGCACTCCACTGAAATATTAAAACAGTACATGAATGACTTTGGTCTTGGCGATAGTTGGCGACTGAAAAACCCATCACTCAAAGAATACTCACATTTTTCCCCACCCCATCAGTCTTTCTCTCGTATTGACTTTTTTCTCACCAGTAAATTGATTATATCCGACATTGCAGATCCCAAAATTCATCCCATCATAATCAGCGATCATGCTCCTGTATCATTTAATCTAATCACCAAACAAGTCAAACAACCTATATCCAGATGGAGATTTAACACTTCCTTGCTTAAAGATCCTGACTTTAATACATTTTTCATAAAAGAGTGGGCATCCTTCATGGAAACTAATGACTCTCTGGAAATCTCATCTACCCTACTTTAGGAAACAGCGAAAGCAGTATTGAGAGGAAGAATTATATCATACTCATCATACAAGAAAAAAAAGGAACGAGAACATGAAAATATTCTTGAGCAAAAAATTAAAGCACTGACTAACACACATGCTAAAAACCCCACAGAGCAAATTCAAAAGGAACTGACAGAAACTAAATCACAGCTCAACCATATCATAAACAAAAAACCCCAATTCCCGATACAAAGACTCAGACATGATCACTTTGAACATAATAACAAATCAGGAAAATATCTGGTAAATCAACTCAAACGAAATAAAGAAAAATCATTTATACCAGCTATAAAGAATTCCATAGGAAACACTATGCAGTCACCCCAAGACATAAATGACGCATTCAGAGAGTTCTACAACAAATTATATACACCTGACAAAGAACCCAATTTAATAGATATTAACACCTTCCTCAGTAATATAGAACTTCCCCGACTTAATAAGGAACAAGCAGATGAACTGGACACACCAATAACACCTAATGAACTCCACAAAGCAGTTAATAAGATGCCAAACAATAAAGCTCCAGGACCTGACAGCTTTCCTGCCGAATTTTATAAACATTTTTGGAATACAGTCTCACCACTGTTGCACAGAATGGTACTCAATATTAAACAAAACTCAGCAATCCCACCTCACATGAACACTGCCCTCATCTCAGCACTACTGAAACCTGAAAAAGACCCAACTCTCTGTTCCAGCTACCGCCCCTTATCGCTCATCAACACAGATATCAAAATCATCAGCAAAGCACTAGCCACCCGAATTGAAACTGTCATCCCATCATTAATCCACTCAGATCAAACTGGCTTCATTAAAGGAAGACACTCTTCAAACAATATGCGCAGATTACTTAATCTAATTAATGTATCAAAACAAAACAAATTGAAAACAATAATAGTATCATTAGATGCAGAAAAAGCTTTTGATAGAGTAAACTGGAAATTCTTACTTGCAACACTACACAGACTTGGTTTCGGAGAGTCATTCCTCCAGTGGATACGAATTCTGTACAGTTCACCAATGGCCACAGTTGTTACTAATGGGTTAACATCACAGAGCTTCACACTGCACAGGGGAACCAGACAAGGATGCCCACTCTCTCCATCGCTTTTTGCCTTATTCATCGAACCTCTCGCTGCTGCAATACATCAAAACAACAACATTAAAGGAATCCAAACCCTCCACACTCACCACAAGATTAGTCTTTATGCAGATGATGTATTGCTTTATTTACAAGAACCACCTAACTCTCTACAAGAAGCCATCAAGGTTATTAACTCATTCTCCGAGCTCTCAGACTACGCTATAAATTGGACCAAATCAACAATTCTACCTGTATGTGGTGATGATTGGAATGCTGCAGCTCAAAACCCACCTCTTCCCATTCTTACTGGAAACATTAAGTATCTGGGAATTAACATCTCCACCAGACTGTCAGAGTTGTTCCACCTAAACTTCACCCCATTAATAAAAACAGTAGAAGACGACTTAAACCGCTGGATAAATTTACCTCTCTCATTAATTGGCAGAATAGCAACTGTAAAAATGATCATATTACCAAAAAT
The DNA here is from genome assembly GCF_902362185.1 of Chanos chanos. Classification (NCBI taxonomy): domain Eukaryota; kingdom Metazoa; phylum Chordata; class Actinopteri; order Gonorynchiformes; family Chanidae; genus Chanos; species Chanos chanos. The sequence continues at coordinate 22,444,287 of NC_044502.1, forward strand.
CAATTACCTTTTCACAATGATTCCAACCCAGCCCACCACTAAATGGTTCAACTCATTAAACTCCATAACAAGCAAATTCTACTGGAAAAATAAAACACCGCGAATCAAACTGGCCACATTACAGAAACACAAAACTCAAGGAGGATTAGAAGCCCCAAACTTCCAAAATTACTATCTGGCAAATCAGCTACAATATATCACCAATTGGATTTACCCAAACCAGCAGAACAACTTATGGTTAGAAATAGAACAATCAGAATGTAAAGAAATATCAATATCTGACCTCCCGTTTCTCAGCAACAAGATAAAACACCATAACGGCTTTAATAACACAGTAATTTCAACAACTCTGACAGCCTGGTGGAAAATTAACAAAATCTTCAAATCTGAAATGAAACCCTGTAAATACACTCCAATTTGGCACAACCCTGACTTTCTACTCAACAAGACACCACTTATCTTCAACACATGGAAACAAAGGGGTATCACGCACCTCCACCATCTTTTCCAGAATAACATATTCAGCACTTTTCAACATCTGGTCCAAACCTACAACATAGGGAAAGAACAATATCTTCAATACCTTCAATTAAAGTCTATTTTAAAATCCAAAATCAGTTTATCAAATAAGTTCAAGTTTATTTAGAGCCCAATATCACTGTTTACAGTCTCAAAGGGCTTTACAGGCCACAACAGTTAAATCAAAATATGACGGCACCCCCTGACTTAATCCTCATGGCGGGCAAGAAAAAACTCCCCAAAAACCCAAGAGGGAAAATGGGAAAATGGGAGAAATCTTGAGGAGGACCACAGAGAGAGGAGACCCCTCCTTAGTCAGACAGGTGTGCAATAGGTGCCGACCACGTGGGCAGTTACAACTGAAAGTAAATTGGGGCATGAACAAAGGGGATGGTGATGTAGACAGGAGGCTGACGGGGGATGGAAGATGATAACACCAGGATGGATCAGTCCACAGGGCGGGAGGAGTCAGGATCACTGGTGTCTCAGGAGTAGCATGTGTGGCTCGACAGAGAGAGAGAGAGAGAGAGAGAGAGGGAGAGAGAGAGAGAGAGAGAGAGAGAGAGAGAGAGAGAGCGAGAGAGAGAGGCACATTGTTAGATGTTCATTTCCACATAATGGTTAAGGTAAATATACATCGTGTGCCGAGTGCAGGCAGGGACTCCAGCAAGACTAACTAGTACAGCATAGCTAAAAGGGAGAGCTAGAAGGTAATATGGACATGATGGCACTCTGGGACACAAGGCGGCCACCCACTCCACAGTCAACAAACCTGAGTGAACATGTTAAAGTGGGGGGGGCGAAATAACAACTTACTACCTCCCCCACTTGTAGAAGAAATCAAAAAATAACCAACCAGAAGAAAATTCTTTCAAAATTATACAAACTAATATCCACCACAGACTCAACAATCTCCATTCCAATTAAAGCATGGGAAAAAGACCTATCACTTACATCTGATACTGAATTCTGGACCCAAATCTGCAGAAACACCTTTACAATGAAAAAAAAAATACCAACCTACAACTCATACAGTACAAGGTAATACACAGAGCACACATCACTCAGCACAGGATGTATAAAATGGGACTCACAGACTATGACACATGCTCACACTGCTCACTAAACATCCCAGATAATTATCTCCACTCAACCTGGCTATGCCCCCCAACTCAACATTTCTGGCAACAAGTCATTGACAAAATTTCTCTTATTATGAGCTGTAGCATTCCACTATCACCATCCCTCTGTCTACTCGGAGATCTCTCAGTAATTAAACCACCAATCCAGAACCCAGAAACTATACTCATCGCCTTAACTATCGCCAAGAAAACAATCCTCCTAAACTGGAAAACTAGGAATACATTAAGCATCACACAATGGTTAAACCTCCTCAAAGATTATATATCCATGGAACAAATTTCATCCCAGAAATCTCACACTTTGAAAACATTTGGGGTTCTTTTATGAGTTCACTAGACTTCCCTATTAACTAACTCCACCAACACCAACACCAACACAAACACACACACACACACACACACATTACAGTCCCCCTACGAAATCTTACGTCCTCCCTTTCATCATCTTGCACTCGGATCTCGTACCTCCCACATCCACACACATACTTCCCCATTACTTCCACACAACCCATTGTATGCAATACTTGGTCTTGTCTTGTTATGTCAGTCTGTCTGTCCGTCCACCTGCTTAGTTTTGTCATGTCCCATTATGGCCAGTGATGTCAGTCTGTTAGTCTGTTTGTCTGTCTGTCTGCCAGCTTAGTCTTGTCATGTCTTGTCATGCTTGTGTTTTTATGTGCCTGACTGTCCTTTTGCTTGTTGTTGGTGGTGGAGGGCCAAAAAATAAATAAATAAATAAATAAAACATATAGCTATTCAACCCTCAGCTCGCATAGAAGCAGAAATCACAAAAAAATATAAAGTAAAAGACTTCAGAGCTGTGATTCAGTGACATTCCCCACAGAATACTCTGACAAAGTCAACAAACCTAAGATCATTCCCATAGCAACTCTTTCAAAAGGGTCTATTTGGGGAAATGCTCACGAGAATTGGTCGTTGTTGCGACTGCTTTCTCTCGTGATTGGTGGCAGTGTTCCAGTGAGCGAACCATTATGGGAAATACTGATGGATCTGAAAGAGATACATTATGTTACTTAGTCATTTAAGCTGTCAGATCACTGCTTACTATTTACAGGCACATTTCCTAACTTTGTCTTAAAAACGAAAAATCATGTTATTAAGCATCACAGACACCTCATACGCTGTGCGGACCATGCAATTTGAAACTAAGCATGGTCTCTTCACAAAAGTTGCCTGTAATGCACATAATATGATGAATGTGCTGCTTTTTTTAGCTACAAAGCATCAGCAGTTGATGGCATACCATTTGGATGGGCAAAGTCTCTTTAAGTCTGACCTTAACATTGAGAAATTAAAAGCTGTTCAGATGTCATTTTTGGACATTGCACGGAGATCTGCCTTAAGAAAATTGACACATGTTGACACCATCTCTATCTCTAGTAAAGTTCAACTATTTGTGACAGAATATGCTCAAGACATGATTATCAAAGCTGGGCATTGCTGTACACAGCCAGAGTTTTTCAAGATATTGAGCATCGTAGTCTATTCTGACAAAGTATCATTCCTGTCAAAAAAGCTCACAGCCTGGTGCTTATAGGTCTTTTGCACTTTAGGACAGCAACTATGGTGAGGTGATTGTTCTTGATGCTGATAACTTTAATGATTAATATCCTTTGACAGCTTATTCTGTTGGAGGAAAGCTCTGGGTGATGCCAACACTCATGTTCACTAGAGAAAATGATAAGTGTTTTTTAGATTGTTTTAACCTCATAACTGATCAACAGGTCATGATGGGGCATTTCAGGTTAACAAAAAATGCCTTATGTTTCACCTTGTTTCACAGGCACTGCTGCTCCGCATTGTGATCTCTACTAATGAAGCATGGCGTGTTCAGCTTTCCCAAGTGCCAGAGTCAGTGGATGCCCTCACTGATGTTATAAAAGAAAAACTACAGCTTCAAGGAGATTTGTTACAGTCTGAGGACCCTGATTTCCAAAATGCATTTTGCAATTTGTCAGAGATCTCAGAATTACCCCATGATTGTGCAGTCCTACACACCAGTTGGAAAAGTACATCCCAACCTGAAGAATATGATTGTTATTCCCTTGGGTCCATATTGTCTCTGGACACTGCAAGCCTAAGGTCCTCAGGAGGCCCTTCATACAGCCCCTCACCCACCATCTCAAGGTATTTACGCAGTGTATCAGAGTGGCCTTCTCCATTTCCTATCCCCACTCTGTCTCATGATGTTGAACTTAAGTTAAGAAAAGGGAATGAGTCTTATGAAAAGACCACAATAGGCAGTGATGTGACAAGAGACATAAAGATGGAAACTCTGGACAAAATTGCTCAAGTAGCTTTTGACATAAAGGCTTAACCTGATCATCATGAACTTGAATCCATTGCTTCTTCTTTGATTTGCAAGTACCCTTGCCTCAAAGAGCCTGGTAAGGCAAGGGTTATGAGGGATGGCTGGTCAGCATTAAGAACATGCTCAACAGTATCCGAGCAAAGCTGCAAGAGGCAGGTTTTCAATGAAGTCTCTGTAAATGTAGCAGGTTAGGCTTTCCTCCCCCTTCCCTGCTCCTTTAATTGTCTCCATTCTGGCATTGGCTGATTAGTAGGCCTCTTAATCACTGGGCGGTCCCCTCTAGCATTATATCTAGGCAGGTGACTGTTTCCTGGGTGAACATCTCTGCCTCTTCTGCTGAACCTGGCTTCTGTGTTGGCGGTGTGGTCTGGAATTTAGGTTGGCTGTTTCAGTTGTTGCTTTCTCATTTGCATCTCCAATGATTTGAAGGTATGCTCTTGTTTTTCTCTGTGTATTGTGCGCCAAGGGCATGAGTAATGTTACATCTGCTTTTTTGTAGCATACTTGGGTTGTGCTGTTGATACAAAGTAGTGTTCTGTTCTGAGGCAGCTTTGGTTTAAGGTATGTCTGCTAAATTGTTAGCCTCATTCCATCTCCCTTTTTTTGGCTTGGAAGTAATGCGGTTCTCTCTGCTCTAGCCCTCAGTGTCATTTCTGTGGGCTGTGGCTTTTGCCGCTCATGATTTCCCTGTTGGGGAAGCTGTGTTGGATGGGACGTTCTTTTTAGCTAGATTTTGACTCTCTTGATCCCAATGTTTGTTTGGTTTAACTTAAGTGTGGGTTTGTTATGATTACTGTCACACTGGATTGTTATTGTGTGGATTACACCAAATTTGGACTGAGGATCAAGGTGAGTAGAAACTGCTGAGGTTAATTGGCGGTCTTCTCAACATTTGGAGTGAGCTCTGCAGCACTGTGGGCAATTTTGCTTTCAAAACACTTTAAAACAGGTGACACATCTAAGTTTCTACATTTACATTGCAAGTTTAAATGTAGTTAGTTCAGAAAGCTAGAAGATGCAAGAGATTTACTTGAATTTTCTCTAAAAGGAAAAAAATCACCAAAAAGGCTTCTGATTACTTTTAATTATTAAACTGATGGTATGAATGAAATATAACTTACCACTTGTCTCTGACAACTTTTTAAGTAAGGTAGAAAAATGTTTTTAAAACCATGCCTCTTTACTGCAAAGTGTTCCCTCTACAGGATCTGGAAATTTACAGCAAGAAGTTAACTAATATTTATATATATATATATATTGGCCCAATCTGACACCCGCCGTGTGATTAAACTGCAGCAAACTCCTGGGGTGAAGCTGGCATTGTCCAATGGAGTGTGGACCTAGGATGGAGTGATTCAGGGCAATGTGAGTCCAGGCCATGGCTGCAATGTAACCAATCTGTCTCTTGTTATTTATTTTCTGAATGAGCACAGTAAACTAGGACCATGGTAGTATTAACACAGCCAACAACAATATGGCAATAGTGAAATTCCTAAAGATACAAATGAGATCTACATGCCTATATTTGGTATTAATGAATGCTAATCAGAAAAGCCTGTTGTGCTGACATAGCAGCATATACATTTGATAAAGACTTTTCAAGAAAATAAGACACATTGGAACTCAAAAGTTCCATGTATTCATTAGCAAAAACTTGAAACTAAATAGAAAATAAGAGCTAAACATGGCACTCAGATGATGCAATTGAATGCATGAAAATTACATTGCATCAAAACCAATGTGAAGTCTGGCAGTTTTATCAGCTAGTTTTGGTGTTAGAAGGAAGGCAACTGGCTCTCTTGCATTTTGTCCACCATTGCACTTCAGTGGAGAGATTTTTGGTAATTCACAATCTTCCTGTATCCATAACAAAGTTTCTTTCTATAAACTGAGGTAAAAACAAATAGACTGCCTCTTTCCACAGACTGCTTCTCTGCTGTGATGGCCCCAGACAGCTGTCCACTGAACATTAGATCAGTTATAGCAGCTTCTATCTGCTTTTGAATTGCATTTTAAAACGTACTTTATAAGCTTACTTTTTTTTTTTTTTTTTTTTTAAAGGTTCAACCACAATCTTTTTTTCTGCTGTTCTATTTTAATATTACTTTTTTCTTGTATGTTCTTACTGTTAGCCATCTTTTTTCAAACTCCTAATTTCTTTGTCAATTTGTGTTAAGTTTGAAAAGTGCTAAATAATTCTAACAAAAGAAAATGGAAGAAAGCAGCAACTACAACAACAACTGCAACGATGATGATGATTGTAAAATTCTTTGAATTTCTTTCTTTTTTTTGTGGGGGGGAAAAAAATGATCAAGAATAAAAATAAAATTGATTGAACTTTAAAAGACTGAACTTTATTGATTTATATTGTTTCGTTTCAGAGAGAAAATATTTTCATTTGTAGTTCTGTTCACACTGTGTTTCAGTCTGAAGACAGTTTTAAATATTAGTTTTACTCTCAGTTCTTCAGACCCAGAATCAAACTTATGGTGTCAAACAAAGTTATCCGAACAGTTATGATATAGCAATAATTGCCCTCGTGTTGTTTTACAATACAGCTTTAAACCGTAAATTCAGTCTCTCATAAAGCTCCTTATCATTTGAAATGCCCAGGTACTTTTACTTTGATATTCGTGTAGATTCGTTAGCAGCCATAAGCAGACTCAGCCTATGTATTAAGTGCAGAACAGAATAGGGAGATGAATTGACCGGGATTGCCCCTGTTTAATTTTTCGTAAGGACACATTTCTGTCGTTTTCAGGGGCAGATGTCCGTCAACAAACAATACGGTCACTTCTGATAGCGTCATGAGGAAGTAGCCCGCATAACGCATCCTCCTGAACTACGGTCAGAGGAAGCAACCGATATGCCTCGGAGAAAGGTAGGAATGCGAGTTTGACCTAGTATATAATGGAGATCTTGATAAGCATCTCCGTGTAATACCCACAAGTTATTAATTATATCACCGTGTTCAAGTGCAACACGCACGTTTAATAAAGACATAGTTGCCATTGAAAAGGAAAAAGCTAAATTTGTCAATACAGACGAGCTGTGAAACATTAATGTTGATCGTTACGTTCAGTTACACGTGATTTTAATTATCTGCCTGCAGTAGTGCAGTGGTGCGGGCCGGCGAACCAGAATGTTCTGTGACTGAGAAATAAAACTGGGGACATACTTTAACCCTGAATGTGAGGCCTTGTGAATTGGTTGAATAGATTCACAATGTTCTGAAGACAAAGTGAGAGATTGTGGTAATCCTACCACTTCATCTGTGTATTCCAGTGCAGAGTAACTGACCGTTATACCAATGGTTTAATCATTTTGGTCATATATTCCATATATTCTAAATGTTGAAATGCTGTAAAATAAAACTGGATTTTAAAGAAAAAGTTATTCATTGTTTTAAATTAACTGACAAATACAGTTCATAAGAGAAATGCTAGACGTAATGTAATAATGCAGGTCATTTAGGAGACATGGTCTAAGCCTTCACAAGGTCTTAAACAGCGGCTGTTTTCCATAATGTGTAATTCTTTTAAATTAAAGGATGCTCTGTCAGCACTATTTGTTCACTATTTCTGTGCATGCTTTGTAGCACACCTGTGCATAATTTCATTGTGTTTTGTCAACTATTATCTTCAAATGTTCACTGTGGTCACATACAGCTATTGGTCAGTCTAAGTTGGTTATTCAGTTTTGACATTTTCATTCTGTCTGGGCTGTGATTGGTCAACATATGATTTGGGAAATGGTGGCTGATTACTTTGTGGATACAAATGATAACCTGCAGAAAGGTGTTTTTTTGCCACCTCAGTTAGTGAAGGCTGTATTGTGAGGAGTGATGGTCTGTTTGGCTCCAGCCTTTGTGAGGACTGTGCTGTCTGTTCGAGAGTGAGTGGCTGGCTCAGGCCTGGGCGGGGGATTTTATGGTGGGGAAATGTTGCTCGTGGTGCTATTGTGTCTTGTGCTAGTTTGTCTTCACACTGGAGTTTCTAGTGAAAATTCCTGTGAATGGCTTTGTTCATGAGCTCCATGCATGTTGCCAATACCCAGGGTGTTTTCATGAACGAAGAAATGCAGGATCAGAATCTGAAGGCAAGAAAGATGAAAACAGAAAACTGATTCAGTGAAAGAAAAACCATGGATGTGGTGCTTGAGGTAGAGAGACCAGAGACAAAGATGCTAACAACAAATGATATCAACAACTGGAAGTGAATTCGAAGAGAGGCATATAAGGTGGGGAAGAGCTGATATTGCCTTTGACATTTAAATAAGTAGTCAAATAAAAATGGGCCCAGCAGATGTTCCTTTATTTTTTGCCCAATGATTAAGCCTGTGATTAGAGTGCAGTATAAACTGATGACCATTAGATCTGCCAGTAAACGTTGTGCCTGTGTGTCAGTATGAATCACTCCAATTTGGGTCTCGGAGAGAAAAGATTAACTTTGTGTCCCTGAAAATGCATTGAAAGAGTTGCACTGAGTGAATTATATTTACATTCAAGGAATAGGCTTTATCTCTACTAGGGAAATACACAGCAAATATGAGTTTACAGCATTTAATCCTACACATTAAATTTACGTTTACGTTTCGTTTAATTTATTTTCGTTTAGGTTAACCTAACTGCTACCATTATTTCACAATTCGTATAATTCATATCAGGGATTGATTTAGGCACGGGCGACATTTTGCCAGGGGCGGCAGGGGACGCCCGCACAAAAGAAATTCAGAATGGTGGCATTTGCGGAATCGGTTTTCTATCGCTCATTTGCACATCACGTCAATGATATCTTGTCACCGTGGGTCAATTTACCTTGTCGGGGTTGGCGCACTGATTATAGTTTGTGAGCTACTTAGGCTATTGCCCAGGAAGGTGTCCCACTCAGAAGTACGAGAGAGGGAGGGGTTCGGTTGACCTCACTGGAAGCCCGATGTAGGGAGAGCAGGGGAATCTATTATGTAGCGCACCTCTAACTTCGATTTTACTAATTGCATTAGTACTGTACAGTCGCACTACGAAATGTTAAACCACAATTCATTCATAATACTATGAATATTTAGTTTTACAGGCATATTGTTGCATTTTTTCTGGTTTGCGCGAAATCGTTAAGAGTAATTTAAAAACAGTCTGCACCTAGTTCGCCGGAGGCGGGACTTTTGGCTCTCAGAATATCTATGTTAATGAAGACCGTCCACATTATGCCGAGAGCGAGAGGTTAACCATTGCAGCAGTAATATTTACAATACTGTCACTTTAAGACAGTTCCGCTTCTCACGTATACGTTCATTAAGTCTGGCTTTAATGAGTTTGTTTTTGGGGTTTTGATGGCAGAGCAAACTGTTTTCTTACCGTAGTTGCGCATCGTAACAGGAATAGCTTAACTTTAGGTTTTCTCCTGTCAGAGTTTTGTTTCGATTTATTTCTGTTGTGTGTAGTATAAAAATAAACGCCTTTATTTTTACCGTTTTACTCGGAGGCCTGTGGAAGTCTTTCATGCTACGAGCTTATAGATACGAGTTAAGCAATGTTGCATCAGCCATGAGGTGAAAAACATTTAGCCCCTCATAGCACAAACATGTTCTCACTCGTAAGCAAAGGAGCTCGTAGCCAGTCCAATCCACGGTATTTTAGGATTAATGTTTGACTCCCGGTGTCGTATGAAATATGGAACGGCATGAAATCTGGAACGGGTGCATCCGGTTAGCCATTTTCACAGAGGCACCAAATTGTGAAACGGCTGTTAAAGATACAACATACTTACAAAAAGTAAAGTGTGAAAGAATGAAATCCCACTTTTATGGTGTATCTAATCCCTTTACAAAATGTTTGGCTAACCGAGCTGCTAATACAGATAAGCGATGCTTTGCCCCTATACCTTGGCTCAATAAACTGATTGTAGACGATACGATATGGGATGTTCATTACATGTCTATATGAACAGAATTATTGTCGTGAATTTGTAGTTTGGTAGTGTGTCTAGCGATTAGGTATCGTGTTGCTTCTATATTTTAATTAATTGATTTTCCCACTTTGATTTTGCAATGCACCGTTGTATTGTCGACAGAATTTGATGTATTTCCTGTGAAACTGGCTATCCGTATGCATGAAGTGGTTAACTGGATGTACCTGTTCCAGATTTCATGCCGCTCCATATTTCATATGAGACCGGTTATGATGTCACTCTGTATCACCGGCCAATCTTGTGTCTAGATCGCAAGGTACGTAACTTGATAACGTTAAGAAGGGCGAGGCGTACACTAGCTGTCCAATGTATTTTGTTGATTTAGGAAATCGGAATGACCAACCCCTCCTGGAATCGCAACCTTATCGTGGTGGAGGGGTGAGCCCCTGTGATCCTGGGAGCTGTGCTGCCTGGAGCATGTAGCTCCTGGTAGGGTCACCCAAGGCAGAGAGGTCCCAGGTGAGGGGCCAGGCAAAAAGCGATTCTGAAAGCCCTTATGATCAACGCCCACATAGAAACAGGCACCTCGCCTGGAATAGGGAGACCGGAGCTCCCTCCTGAAGCCAGGCCTGGGAGGGGAGCTCGTAGGCGAGCACCCGGTGGCCAGACCTGCCACGGGGTCCGGCCGGGCTCAGCCCGAATGAGCCACGTGGGGCCGCCCTCTCGTGGGCCCACCACCTGTGAGGGGAGAAATAGGGGCCAGGTGCGATGCCACATGGGTGGCAGGATGGGGCGAGGGCCCCGGCGGACCGGACTTACGGTACAGAAACTGGCTTTTGGTACATGGAATGTCACCTCTGTGGGGGGGGGGGGGGGGGGGGGGGGGGGGCAGAACTTGTGCGAGAGGTCGAGCGATACCAACTAGATATAGTTGGGCTCACTTCTACGCACAGCCTTGGCTCTGGAACCAAACTCCTGGATGGGGGCTGGACTCTGTCCTTCTCTGGAGTTGCCTGGGGTGAGCGGCGATGGGCAGGTGTGGGGTTACTTGTTAGCCCCCGACTGAGCGCCGCTGTGTTGGAGTTTGTCCCGGTGAACGAAAGGGTCGCCTCACTGTGCCTTCGGGTTGCAGGGGGGAAATCTCTGTCGTGATGGCGTACGTGCCGAACGGCAGCTCGGAGTACCCAGCCTTCCTAGATACACTGGAAAGTGTCCTAATGAAGACACCATCTGGGGACTGTAGTTCTACTGGGAGACTTCAGTGCTCACGTCGGCAATGATGGAGAGACTTGGAGGGGAGTGATTGGGAGGAACGGCCTACCCGATCTGAACCCGAGTGGTGCTTTGTTGTTGGACTTCTGTGCGAGTCATGGATTGTCCATAACGAACACCATGTTCAAGCATAAGGCAGCTCATAAGTGTACCTGATACCAGAGCTCCTTAGGCCAATGGTCAATGATCGACTTTGTAGTTGTCTCATCAGACCTGCAGCCGTATGTGCTGGACACTCGGGTGAAGAGAGGGGCAGAGCTGTCAACTGATCACCACCTGGTGGTGAGTTGGATCAGATGGTGGGGGAGACTGCCAGACAGACCTGGTAAACCCAAACGCATAGTGAGGGTGAACTGGGAACGGCTGGCTGAGGACCCTGTACGGAAGATCTTCAACTCACACCTCCGGAGGAGCTTCTCCCTGATCCCGAGGGAGGCTGGGGACATGGAGTCCGAATGGACCCTGTTCAGAGCCTCCATTGTTGAAGCGGCAGCTTTGAGCTGTGGCCAGATGGTCGTCGGTGCCTGTTGTGGTGGCAACCCAAGGACCCGGTGGTGGACGCCACCGGTGAGGGAAGCCGTCAGGCTGAAGAAGGAGGCTGAGAGGTACCGGCATGCCAAAAGGGCTGAGGACCCCACATGGCCAGAAAAGGAATGACACTCCCCACAGTCATGACACTTTCAAATCAGGAAAATAACTGAAAAGAATTATATGAAGTTAAAAGTACACATGGAATCTAATGGTTGTTTTGATTAATTGAATTGGTTTACTCTATGGATTTATAGCATTAATACCTTTGTATTTACTCCCTATCCATTTTTAAACTTGAGTAGACTCACTTGTTCTTAGGATAATTTTGCACATATTTCTGTTCCACCTGATCTTTGTGTTTTGTGTGTGCAGAGAAACACTGGGAGCAGCTCTGATGGCACAGAGGATTCCGATTTTTCTGCTGATTTGGGGCACACTGACAGCTCAGAGAGTGATGCCAACATGTGCCGAAACACACGCCTCACACGTGCTTCTGGTCGACTCTCTGAGAGCTCACAAGGTCTGTTCCTGTTTTATTTTTAAATCACGTGTGCCATTTTGTCTGCTAGGCCCATTCTGGACTCTTGATAACACCATACCATTCATTCATGAAGATAAGAAAATTAAATTCTTCAGAATGAATGAATTTATAATTCATAATATATATGTATGTATATAAGATAAACCCATGTCTGCTGTAAACTTATATTTACGTGTGTGTGTGGATATTCAGATTTATTACAGATATGGATGTATGATTTATTTCAATATTTGTTTTAATTACATGATACTGTTCCATATTTTTGGTTGGACATAGTAAACATAGGAGCTATTTCCTGAGACTGAGTAGTACTCTCATATTTACACATCCATATATCTTTGCATTTGCCCATTTACAGAACTAAATAGTTACTCACACAAATTGACATGAACTGGAGGGTTAAGCAGAGGATCGCTCCTCATTATGGAAGTCTCAAGTGTGAGTCTGAGGTGCTTGTTATCTATGGCAGATAAGGTCACGGGTGCTTCTGGTGCCTGAGTATATCTTTGCCCGAGATGTTGTTTTCTTTAGTCGCAGTAACATCTTGTGTGGGAGCATCTCCTCTCCTTTCCTTCTTCATCTGTAATCATCACTGAATAAAAGAGGACATCATCAAAAACCATTTCTGAGCTTTTTATTATTTTTAAAACACAAATGCCCAACGGTGGTGTGGTTAGTCAATTCTGTGTCCTAGCTGGGGGATCAGAGAGAATGCAGTTGATCTTTTTTCCATTTTGTGGGAAATTCCCTTCCTCACTACTTGCCTGGAGACACTGACTGTGGGTTTAAAGTGTGAAAAGATAAGTAATGTCCATGAGCAATTGGACATCTCAAACTGTGGAGACAGTGGGGGGAAAAACTGAAGCTTTGGGTGATCTTTATCATTTCATCAAACATGTATTCACAAAAATAACATTAAGATTTCAACAAATTCGCTTTTTTTATATGTAATAAGTTATATGTAATTTTTTTTTCATAGTCAAACCTAAATTCAAACATAAGACCTAAATTCCAAACACAGGACATAAACTCAAATGTAGGACACAAACTGAAGCATAGGGACTAGGCTCCACAGGTTTAAAACACAAACTTGTATGTTTAAAAAATGTCTCTGTGCAGAGTCAAGCCTTGTGCGAAACCCAGAGGCCTTAGCCACCATAGAGGCAGCTGCCTTCGCTACCCGACGGATGACTCGTAGTCAACACCAGGGGGCCCAGGCTGCTTCAAAGAAGTACACACTGTGCCAAAGCCGTTCCTCAGGCTCAGACACAGAGGCAGCGGTGGAAGTCTCTGAACGTGGTGGGTGAATGGAGCTGTCCACTCAGTGTCCCCTGCCCCTGTCTGGCTGTCTCCACGGTCCTTCCCTCAGTAGTGCCTGCCCCATACAAAATGAGTTCTTCTTGCTTTAGCTTATTCTTTCATTTTGTGATATGAAGTTTTCTCATTTGGGCTGGACATACCTTAATAAAGAAAAGATCAAGAAGGACTTGCAACTGGCTCTAGCAGTAAAAATTGAGAATAAAAATTGATATCTAATAATATTATCAGTAAAAATGGAGAATAATACTATTAGAAATCGATTTTTATTCTCAATTTTTACTGATAATATTATTAGATATCAGTTTTTATTCTTGATTTTTACTGATAATACTATTAGACATTGATTTTTATCAGTAAAAATCGAGAATAAAAATTGATGTCTAATAATATTATAAAGTTTGGGTAATAAGATGGTCACACAGCTTACACATGTTTCTTCTTGTTTGTGATTGAGACCTTAAACGAGTCGTGGATCACGGTGATTCTCCACCCCGTACCCCCACTGGAGACGCACCGTCCCCTGAGTCGTACATAGACATGTCCAGCCCCAGTGTCTCTCGCAGCGAGAGCTTGGCTAAGGATCTGCTGCTGAAAGACTCATGCCACGACCTGTCCCACCGGCCCAAGCGCCGCCGCTTTCACGAAAGTTACAACTTCAATATGAAATGCCCAACACCTGGCTGCAACTCTCTTGGTAAAGGCCTTTGAGGTCCATAGTCTTGTGTAAAATGGTTTGTTTTCACTGTGCTGAAATGGGCTGGAACTATTTGACATGTGTCCTGTTTTTATGCCAAAGGACATTTGACAGGGAGACATGAGCGGCATTTTTCAATCTCTGGCTGTCCTTTGTATCATAACTTATCTGCAGATGAGTGTAAGGTAAATAATGGACCTAATACCAGCCTTCAACTGCATTATTGAAAGTAATTTTAGTCACTCACAGATTTTTCTTTTTACTTCGCTGTAGGTAAAGGCTAGCTCTCGAGAAAAACAGGTCGAGGAGAGAACCCTGTCCCAGCGGCAGGATGAGACCCGACCTTCTACACGGCACCTGGTTCGTCATCCTGCTTCACTCAGTGGGCTGAGTGAAATAACACTACAAAACTGATTACAGGCACCACAAAACACCAAAACAGTTGAATACTGAGCAAAACATAGTTGACTCAGCACCTCACTTTTATCAGACTTCAGTACGTGTGCTCTGAACTCCGGGGGGCATTATAGAGATGAGCAGAAATGCTGAATACAGTAAATAATATGGTTAACAGACAAATGTATAAGTGTTGTTTCCCAATGTAAAAATTCACGGTAGACAGAGCTAAATTCACAGAGTTAATTTCAGAGTGATTTTATATCCATTAACACATAGTTTGGTTAGTTAGACAATTCATTTGGTGAGTAAGACAAATTAAGTGAGATCATTTGTTTTTGCCCTCATAAGTTAGGCACTCATTAAAATTTAATGTAGACTGCTGCTTGCCATGCCTGGGGCATTAATGAAGTTTAAAACCACTGTGACTGACGTACCTTTGCATGTACACCCTCTCACAGTGAGGAAGAGATCTCTAAAACAACGGAAACATTTAAGTTATTTTAGGGGTTACAGAACTTGGTTAGATCCTGAGGCCACATAGTCTTAAAATTAAGAATTAGACACCACTTCCTTGGCAAAAGGCAACTCTGAAAGGTTTCCCCACAAAAATCTTTTTTTTTCTGAGATCACCCAGCACATGATCGTAAGACCATGTTTAAAAAAACGAAATGACCTTAATGACAATGTCCTCAATGTTTTAGAATCTTAATTATTTTTCAGTTACATATGTTCTGTTGTCTTCAGGCCGCCACAGACCGTCAGCTGAGATACAAAGAGAAGATCTTGGTGATGAGGAAAAAAAGGAACTCTGGCTCACTGAAAGACGTGAGTGAGAAACACATGGTGTGTGTGTTTGTATGAGTGTGTGTGTGTTCACAAAACATTCCTGGCCTTTCCCTGGTGTCTGTCTTTTTCTGTCACATGAGTGCTACAAGTAGAGTGAATGGTTTAGCATGGTGCATTTTACGTAGTATGAAGAAAATCAAAATTGTAGCTTCTGTATTTATCTTTTGCCAAAATCATAAGGATTCATTGTACTGTTCCAGTGAGCCTCAACTGTTTCCATTTTATATTAATGACAAAGCACAGCTACATTTGTGAGATTACATATCTATGTATCACAGTCCAGTACGTAATATGATATAATATACAATATTTGTTCTACATAACACATACATTATCAAGTCAGAGCAGTAATGATATCATAGAGCAGTGATTCTAACACTTCTGAAGGTATTGTCAGAGGATTCTAGACTTCCTTCTTCTTTTCATATGGCTAAAAAACCAAAGGATGAAAGAGACTAACATGAAGAATAATGGTGACTGAAAGGATCGGCTGTATTTGGGTTTCTACATGAAATGCAGACTAAGCTGTAAACCTGTTTGTAGGAGCGTGGGCAGAGGCATGGCAGCAGTCAGGAGCCTGTGTTGGAGAACATCACCAGTGACTATGACCTGGAGCTCTTCCGCAGAGCCCAGGCACGGGCCTCTGAGGACCTTGTAAGAGAGAAAATTCATCATGCTGTACTGTACTTTGCTCTCTCTCTTTTCTTCCTGTAAGCCCTACACTCTGCTGTTCTCTCTTTTGTACACAGTGATTTAGACTGGTAACCATTAGCACTGTTCTCACCTCACAGAGCTTTTTTCCAGTTAGAGGCTCAAGTCACATCTAATGCCATTTGCAAAATTCCTTCTATTAATATGATTTGAATCAAAGCCAGTATACAGTAAATTTGCCCTTTCTTTTAGTTTCCATCTAATTTAACCTAATATACATTTGGATACCTAATGCATCCTTTTTTCTTCATCAAGTCCTATTTTTAAGTGACACTTTGGATTTTTCAACATATACAAAAATATGCAAGTACATGTATACAAATTATAGATATATAATGCATATATACAAAAATATGCAGGTACATGTATACAGCATATAGATTTACAATGTGTATATACAAAAACATGTAGGTATATGTATACAAAATATAGATTTACATTGCATATATACAAAAATATGCAGGCACGTGTGTACAAAATATAGATTCACAATGTATATATACAGAGATATGCAGGTACATGTATGCAAAATATAGATTTGTCTTTCTGTTCACTGACTGGTGTGTGTTTTTTTGTTTTTCTGTTCACTGACTGATGTGTGTTTTTTGTCCTTATGGTCGCTGACTGGTGTGTGTTTTTGTCTTTCTGTTCACTAACTGTATATACAATGTATATACACAAAAATATACAGGTACATGTATACAGAATAAAGATTTACAATGTATATTTTTACCCTTAGTTCCACACAGCATTTTCATTGCTTCACTGTTTGTAAATTTTTCACTGTTCATTTTTCATTGTTCACTGTCTACTGTGTGTTTTTTGTTTTTCTGTTCACTGACTGCTGTGTGTTTTTGTCTTTCTGTTCACTAACTACTGTGTTTTTTTTTTGTTTTTCTTTTCACTGACTGGTGTGTGTTTTTGTTCTCCTGTTCACTGACTCATGTGTGTTTTTTGTCTTTCTCTTCACTGACTGGTGTGTGTGTGTGTGTTTGTGTTTGTCCTTCTGTTCACTGACTGGTGCATATTTTTGTGTTTTCTGTTGACTAAGTGCTGTGTGTTTTTGTCTCTCTGTTCACTCACTGATATGTGTAGGAGAAGCTGCGTCTCCAAAGCCGGGTCACAGAGGGCAGTAACATGATCAAGGCCTTAGTGTTTGGCTTCTATGAGCTGGACACGTGGTATCACTCTCCTTACCCAGAGGAGTATGCACGCCTTGGTCGCCTTTACATGTGTGAATTCTGCCTTAAGTACATGAAGAGTCAGACCATTCTGCGTCGGCACATGGTATGGCAGAGTCACCCATCACTATAACAGTCTTCTCATGTCACCACTTTCAGAAGTGTTAATTCTTTTTATTTATTTATTTTTTACCTGTACAGGCAAAATGTGTATGGAAGCATCCACCTGGAGATGAGATTTACAGAAAAGGAGCTATCTCTGTTTTTGAAGTGGATGGCAAAAAGAACAAGGTAGAAGTTATATGAATTGTGGAGGCTTTTAACATTGAAATGTTTCATCCTACACTTATTGATGTATGTGGGCATGGAGATTTTGAGGATGGTTGTGTGCGCGTGGAGATGTTGAGGGTAGTTGTGTGGGCATGGAGATGTTGAGGGTGGTTGTGTGGGCGTGGAGATGTTGAGGGTGGTTGTGAGGGATTGTGCTGCATTGTATGAGTTGGTACTCTGCAGTAGACTGAAGCCTCTGTCAACAAGTCTGTTAAACCAGTGCCATGGCAAGTCTGTTAAACTGGTGCCCTGGCAAGTCTGACTGGAGGAGAGATTTAGGGGTGTGATTGTAGTGGAGGTGAACTAGCCAAGGGCAGAACTGTGGGTAAAAGACATTCTAGCGATTGCACTTGGTCACTGAAACTTTGTTCAAGTAGTCCGTGGTTCAGTTGTGGCTTAGGGTGTATCCATAATCCTGACAATTTACACAGAGAAAAACACACAAGTATAATGACGGACATTTGTTGGGTGTAAAAGGTTCACTTGTACTTTACCCATGCACTTGCCAAGCATGTGTAGCAATGCTAATTATGCATTGTGATGTAGACATTTTACATTCCCTTAATGTGATTACATACACCCAGTATTTCATTCATTGTGAATTCAATTAGAGTAATTATTGAACTTATGACTCGGGTATATGCACATGGAATGAAAAGCCAGCAACATTACCGTATCCCAAGAAAATAAATGGTGATGTAGCAAAATGAATTGTTTTAATCAAATCAATTATCCCATTTATAAAGATACAGTGAAACATATTGAAATACCTCCAATACTTCTCTTTGATGTGAGGGCAGTCAATTTAACTCAAATTTGCACAGACTTCCAAGTCAAGGGCATTGCAGAAAATGTGCTGCTTTTCAGTCTCTTGCCAAGTGAAGTATGTGAAATTTGAGCCAAGTTTCCCTTGTTAATGCATACACAACATACAACCAGTACATCACAAGCAGTGTGTTCCACATGACCCTGTATGTGCCGGTACTAGGAACAGTCCATCTCCTCAACATGCATAGCTCTGTATTCTTTCTCAGATGTTTCTACACTCTTCAGCTCACTTTCCCTAATTAATACATCAAACTACCCTTCATATTCCTTCTTTTCCTCCAAACTGTCAGTTGAACAACTGTTCTAAAATTAATCACAGTGGTCACATGTCATAATTGTGAAGCTATCATAGCATTTTATCCTACATTGTCTTAACCGTCCCCTCATCCCTCACATTTATAACTACACTACAATCCCTCTTTAACACACTGATTCTGCAAAATTCTTCCCATTTCCCTTTCCACTACACTTATCCATCCATTCTTACATTTATAATTACTCATTTAACAGATGCTTTTATCCAAAGCCACTTCCAAATGAGGCTAAATACAATTCAAGCAGGTAGCCATTAAGGAGCTGGCTTAGATATAAGTGCCACAGCTAAGTTCGGCATTAGACCAGACACAAGTGCAAGAAAAGCTGGAGGAGGTAGAAGAGTGAATTACAGACAGATACAGGTCAGAACAGTGTTAATGAGCTACAAAAGTGTGAGAGAAGAAGCTCTCACAAAACAAGTGGGATGAAGCAATGCTAATAGTTGGGATGCTATGAATAATAATTGGTAGAACTGCTATCCTTTCACGGATGTTACTTACCAGATGAAAAACAGATGAATCTGTTGTGATAATGGCTATGGTAGTTTTTGTCATTACAGTACAATGCCATCAAAACATATTTGCCCCATTTCTGACTTTCTCGAATTTTTGTCTATTTTCAGCATATGGTCAAACTTTTTTGATAGTTCTCATTAGGGTTGCCACCTTTTATAATATAGGCTACAGTTGGCAATATACAATTAGACAATACACCATGCCCGCCTCAGGGGAAGTCTGAGGTGTAAGGAATCGAGCGATTCCACTCTGTCTAGTCTGCTCTGTTCGGACATGGGTAGCACTTGTTTAAAGTCAGACACCCCTCCATGGGCAACCGAAAAAGCTCAATGGCAAACTGTACAGGGAAAGGGCTGAGCCACTGATCATTCAGCCTAATATCTCAACAGCCTCTTTCGCTTCACCGGGGACTTAAGACATCATTGAAATAATAAGGAAAAGAAAAATACAACGACTGAGGGTGCTATTTTTACTTGTAAGCCACAAGGCAAACACTGAGTTACACCTAATGGAAACAATGATGCTGACGTGCAATCTAACTCAGCTGGTCTGTAGCTCACCACTGAAATTAAACTTCCCCACTCCGCTTGTATAACTGGTTTGATTTTACCTGATGTTATGTTATTCTCAGCACTTTGAAGACCTAGTGTAGACATGAAACGACGTGTATGAAAATACGGGACAAATTGTGCCCCTTATCGATTCAACACGGGACGCATCATTTTATTTTCCAATATAGGACGATCCTGTATTATATGGGACAGATGGCAACCCTAGTTCTCATAGTACATGAAGAGACCATGAGAGAGAGAAAATTATGACAGCTTCATACTTCTTTCATTTCTTTGGTGTGCAAGATAATCAAGTGTGCAAACATCAGGAGTAAAAATATGATTGCATCCCATGTAAATCAGCCAAATTAAGGGGGTAATTAGGAAAAACCACCACTGTAGAATTTGGCCATAGTAGCCATTCAGCACTGCCCAAGCTACTAAAACTGCCATTCTCTCTTTTGCAGGGGTGGACAGTAATGAAGTACATTTACTTGAGTACTGTACTTAAGTACATTTCGAGTATCTGTACTTGAGTGGGTTTTTTTTTTTTTTTTTGGAAACTTATGACTTTTACTCCACTACATTTGAAAGACAAATATTATACTTTTCACTCCACTACATTTCTATGAAGATTGTCGTTACTCATTACTTTAACACATCGCTTTGAAGTCAGCGGACGAATTTTCTTTTCTAAAATGCGATAGGCCATACTGTGTTTGTCACAGGGGAAAAACCAATCACAGTAAACTACTTCAATGCTGTCAGTCAAGTGCGTGCTGCATTTTGTTAACAACTGAACTTGGCGGTTGTACTAATGGCTACTGCAACAGCAGATAAAGATGATAAAGATAAAGGTTCCTCACCAGAGCACCCATGGTCATATCTTAAGTCCATGTATGAGATTTTTGAAATCAACTGGTTTTCAAGCTAACTGCGTCCCGCTGCGCTGCGTTCGCCTAACACTTAGAATCATATTCACCACAATAGATATGACATGTGACTTGAAAATCTCGATTAATATTGTGAATGTGTGACGAATCTGGTGACAGAGGCAGACCACAACTGCTACTGATAACACAGTGTGTGAACACGTACGAAAACCAGTTGGCCTTGAAAACCATTTGGGACATAACACCGGGTCCTGTGTGAATCCACTGCTGAGGCATACTAATAGCTAGCAAAAATGCAGACTTAACATTACTGACAAAAGTCCTTTCAGAAATGTATGTTTTAATCTTGTCAGGTAAACACAGTAATATTTGTAAGGTCATGTGAAGGCAGTGGATTCATGTAGGACCCAGTCCCAATAAGACGAGAGGGGCGGGAATCAAGTGGTTACGGGGGGCATCCAGCTGTTTCACATTTCAGGCAATGCTATGTAGTAGAAGTAAAATTAACCTAGCCCACAACATTATGACGTGTTCATCCTTTTAAGGCCAGTCTGGGTTAACCAAAGGCCTATTTAACTAAAGCTATGCACTGTTTTTTAAAGAGGAAGCAATCGATTCAACTGTGTCTCTACAGGCTTTGTAGCATATTCCACAAGCTTTTTATTCAACAGGTTCTACAAGCAAGTCAGTGCATTCAGTGGGTTGTTTCAGTCATTTGGCTCTGTAAATGCATTGTGGCAACAATACAACAATGTGCTGACATTAAAAAGAAAATGTACTTTTGAATACTTAAGTATTTTTAAAAGCAAGTACTCCAGTACTTTAACTCAAGTAAAAATTGAACTGAACAACTTTTTACTTGTATTGGAGTAATATTTGACCAGGAGTAACTATACTTTAACTCAAGTAATGGAGTTGTTTACTTTGTCCACCTCTGCTCTTTAGTAATCCACCTGTTAAGCTTCTATACACATACACACACCTACACAATACACAAATCCATGCTCATATGTCTTTGAGCTAGAGTCCAAGTCAAGTCTCAAGTCTTTGGTTACAAGTCCAAGTCAAGTCTTTTATGGTTCTAATTAGTGTTCTATCATCTGCTGCATCCCTGCATTGCTATATCTAAGGAATTCAGAGCATGCACTGTATTATCATCACTCCTTTATCTTTTAGCATACAGTATCCTCACTGATTAGTTGTTTGGTATATGATCACTTTATCACGCTATTGCAGTGCAATATGAAAAAAACACACAATGCAAGCTTTCCTTTAAGAAGTTAATAACTGTATTTTGCAACATTTTTGTTATTTTTTGTTCTGCACACACGGTATACATGGTGATGTTCATCTGTGTTGATTAAGTTACCTGACCATTTTTATAGTCATGGAAAAACCAGCACTCTATGCGAACAAGTTTGGCAAGCAAACAAACACTCACTCATCTTTTCAAAATATTCAGCTAATGCCAATCTAATCAAATTAACCTCCCTTAGCTACAAAACTAGTAACAAGCTAATGTTAGATAGCTGATGCTGAGCTAACATGTTTGCTAACCGTCCATAGGCACTAACGTTAACTTGTCTAAACTGACCTATCCGGGTGCATTTTGAGGTGCCTGATAAAATTTGATGTTGTCGATCCAGCATCCTTTATTTTGATACAGCACACCTTGCATTTAGCCATTCTTTTGTTTGGGCCTTTTGTGATGGCATTATAGCCAAAGGTTATCACAAATGGCACAGCAACTGCACGCGTGCTCGCCATGGTCATGGTGTTGTTGCTGCAGCTTGCAGTCATCTGTGGCCACACACATGCGTGAAGTTATGCATGATAAGCTGGATGTCATTCCCTCCATTATTATCAGACATGTCCTTAATGTGAATGCGCTAAAAAAATAAAGATTGTTCATGAGTCCCAAATCTCAAGTCCGAGTTGAGTCTCAAGTCTTTTGAGGACGAGTCTCAAGTCAAGTCACAAGTCAATGTGTGTGTGTGTGACTTAAGTGCGACTCGAGTCCAAGTCGCAAACTCGAGTCCCCATCTCTGACATGTACACACCCTAGAGATTCAACAATGGAATGCCTAGTATTCCATTTTCAGATGCTGCCATAACAAATATTCAACAGCTATTAAAGTTCTCCACAATAGCCAGCCTTTTGAAAATTATATGCATTATAAAGACATGAAGCTTTCAAACACTCTTGTAGCACTTGTAGGCTTGGCATTTTGTTATTCGACAGATAACATTTATACTTTCTTAAGAATGTGTAAATTTGTTGAACATTTGACTGTCCTTTGTTATATATATATATATATATATATATATATATATATATATATCTGAATGGGAAGTTATACAGTGTTGTGTTTGATAATGTTATAAAGGTTGGTTAATGGGGAGAGATGCAGTGTTGTGTGGATAATGTTTATTCTGTCCTCGGTATATGTTCTATATATAACTTGACAGTCAGATAACCGCCTTCCTAACATCAAGACTCTGAAGACAGTCAAGCCCTTGTCCACAGGTTTATTGACGTTGCAAAGAAGGGTGAAACTGAAACATACAAAAGCATAATCCACACTATGCTTGCTTTTAACAAGTACAGATATACACAATGTAACTATACCAATTAAATTTTAACATGAATTAAATCCCCTTTTACTATCACAGTTTGTATGTATTTATTGTAGATTTGACTTCAAATGTAATATATGGAATCATATTTAAACATGTAATCAATCATCTGTTCATTTATTTATTTGTAATTATTCCCATATGAACTTCCAATGGCCTAGGAACAATGTAGTCAGTAGCAAAAGTAACTTGTAACTAATTGATTTCTGGAATCTAACCTCACAGAATGTAACACTGACCCAAAAAATAATGATCTGCGATCACAGATAACAATAAAACAATCAGTACATACACACGATGCTACCAAAGGTATGAGATGTATGCAGATGTCGCTGGATTATCTCAGATATAATAAAACAACAGCTCTCAGCATCAAGCTCACTTATTTTCTGATTGCTGGTCACAAGACATAACTTCCTGTTACTAAAATCCTGTAATTCTTAAAGTGACTGCAACGAAATACAGAAACACATAAAGAATTACTTAAGAAAACAAAAATAATACTTCTAACACATTAACTTAATTGTAACGAAACAATGTTATAAAGGTTGATTAATGGGGAGAGATGCAGTGCTGTGTGGATAATTTTATGAAGGTTGGTTAATGAGGAGTTATGCAATGTTGTGTTGATAATATTATAAAGGCTAGTTAATGGGGAGTTTTACAGTGTTGTGTGGATAATGTGATAAAGTTTGGTTAATGGGGAGAGATGCAGTGTTGCGTGGATAATGTTATAAAGGTTGGTTAATGGGGAGTTATGCAATGTTGTGTTGATAATGTTATAAAGGCTAGTTAATGGGGAGTTTCTCTGATGGTTCATCGAACAGTATTCAACTAACCGAATTCTGAACTGGCATATACATGAGATTGTAACATAAACATGCAATTATATTCCTGCCCTGCTGGGTAAGGCCGCACAGGCACCACCAAGACTAATTCAAACCCTGAAAGCATGAACAGTGACAGAGGGATCAACCCTTCATTCTGTTCAAAGTGCTGAACTAATGTATCGAGTTCAAAACCTATTGGACAGTGAACCAAATTCCAGCGTGTGACAAATGTGTAACATGTTGTTGTTACATGTTTCTGCTGTGTGTCCCCTTTCCAAATGCAAGAATCATTGTAAGAATGACTCCTGCATTTGGAAAGGTAATTACACGCTATGGCTTGTTTCGTGTCATCTGAAAATAAGACTCACAACAGACATCACAGTATGTGTGTGGCAAAGTGTATGGTACGTTTTCCACGCTGTAAACAGTTTAATAGATTCACTGTTCACTTATTATAAACATACAGGTGATAACAAAAGGAAGGGTGGTTGCCACCCCATCCCATCAGCCATGAATAGCCTATCACCAAATGTACCGACAGCTTTGATGGTCATTGAACACTCCCACAGATAACCAGGATAAAACATGAAGTACAACAATTCATCTTTGCATGTTGCAGAATGTTTGTCTGGTTAACAACTGCATCCAAAGTGAACATTGCTGTTCACTTCACCAAAGTGTCTGATCCTGCACCGATCTCAGACACCATCCAATGAAGTCTGCCATGACTCCAGAAAGAGGACTTTCTGGGGCTTCACTCTTTGTGCCCCCAGGGGAATAGAACTTAGAACTTAGTCTCATCGGCCTCCAACAAAGAGGATTATCTAACAGAGAAGCTCAACACTGGACCATTATTAGCCAGAATGTAAGCTAACCTGCCCCGTCTCGCGTTGGCACAGGTTGATAGTTAGGTCGTCTGATGTCTGCGTTTACTCATTTCTGTTTAGGTCAAAATACTCTAAAACTTGGACAGTGCTAAGACAAACTTTACAGAAACTGTTACAAACAATTTTATCTGCTTTCCATTTTCTGTTATTTCCACTCTTTGAACGCTATTTTTATATAATTAAAATTCATTTAAAACTTCACCCATGTGATATTGTTTCTCTTATGTCATATCGGCTCTACAAACTCTAAGCATTTACATCCTTCAGTAAATGTCTGATTGAGTTGTCTGTAAGGACTGGTGCACCATAATTATAGCCAGTAGTGCTTCGACTACTGCCACCTCTCCAACGTCACCTACAATATGAATCATTTATGTGAATATAACTGGTATCATTTGTCAAATCGTTCACCAGATGGTAAGTAGTAAGACACTGTGTAGTTAATAAGATATTAATTTTGATAACTACTATTCATCTAATGTGAGGTGGGACAACTCACTTAGATTTAAATTGCTGAAGCAGTCAAACAATACTGAATAAAATGAGCTAGTTTGTTAATCAGTATGGTATGACTGTTGGTGCCAGAAGCATATTTCACAAGTAGCTTCCTGGATTTTTCTTACTTGACAGTTTCAAGGATGTACTAGGAGATAATGGAACAAACAAAAAACTTGAGAACATTCGGTTAACATTCATATTCCTGTGAGCGAAACACTGTGTTTATGTGAGAGGACAAAGGAGAATTGGATACAAGCTATCAAACAACCAGGCTGGAAACAGTGTAGCACAACAGCGGCACACAAAACAGCATCTCAGAGGGCAAAGGTGGGTTATAACAGCAGAGAACCTGACTGGGCTCCACTCCTGTCAGCTAAAAACAAGAAGAAGCAGCTCTAGTAGGCACACAGTGTCCAATATTCAGTTCAATTCAATGTTATCTGCATGGCAATTTCTACCATGGAGGTTCTCACAAAACAGCTGTACAGCATGCTGGACCAGACACCCCCACAGTGAACAATCCCAGGACAACAGTGGCAAGGAACAACTCCTCCAGACTGAGAGAGAAAGAAACCTTGGGAGGAACCAAGACTCAACAAGGGCGAGCATTCTTCTTTGGCTAGCCACAGATGGTTAGATTAGAAGTATAGTATAGCAATACTGTTGTTATACTGTTGATAAGCATATGTAGCAAAAATATGGGAATACCTTAATCCACTGAATAAACAATTTTCACAAAATCAAATTTCCTGAGTTTTGTTCTGTTTGCAGTTTCTTCACATGAGGTTGTTACTTGTTTACCAATAAATTATTGAAGTATTTAAAAGTTTGTTTTTGTCATGTTTGGTGGAGGAGACTGGATGCATAATAAAAGACTTCTAGGGACTTACAAGATTGCCAATTCAGGTTACCAAAAAGGCAGACAGATAAACCAACACAGCATAAGATAAAGCAATTCCACAACAGGAACCAAGGCCAAAACTAGGAGTATTAATTGGGATCTTAAGACTAAACTAACAAGACACAGGTGGTACTGATAATGAAGCTGACAGGTGAACTGAGGAAACCAGGAAGTAACAGATCTTAATCAAAACTAACCACTAGAAGGGGAAGGAGAGGACCAGGGCGTTATAGATTTGTTCCACTTTTATTGTGAATATGTGCTGTATTATGATTAATACTCTCTTATTATTGGAAGAGGGCTCTTTCACAAGCTACGGATATGCCTGTAAGATGTTTCTAGAATGTCAGTGCCACTCCCTATATTTACCCAGTTACATTAGCTTTTATCCATGGATGTACCCTTGTAACTATAGCATTCCCCTTGTTCACACAGTCAACAATTCCATACAAAACACTATACAAATAAACTTGAATTTGAACTTGAACTGGGAAGATGACTGGACAGTATGGGAATAATTATAACTCTCACTACTTAGTAACTATTACCTCTTGGGCTACTCAACACTTGTAGTTCAATATCACTTTTAAAGAAACTTTGTTAGTTATGCCAGTCATACACTCATTCAGTGTGTACCTGGGGATCAGCAAATGCATCCTATGAGAGAAGTTACTGTTGGTCTTCATGATCAATTTTACTTATTAAATTTTGGGGCTGTGGACTGCTTGCCTGATTACATGATTTTAGAAAGGAATCTGTCAGTATTGAGTGAGTGATGTCCTGTCCTTTGGTAATAAGACCCAGGAAAAAGTTGGCTGTGAACATCTGCCTGAATTTTTGCAATAGGCAGTATTAGGATGATACTTTTTGACTTAGAGAGAACAGTTAGGCCTTGAGAAATGCTTTGGTCCAGCTGGGCTTACTCCTATCTTATGTGATCTTGTTGTCAATGAATGGAAGTCTAGGAAGGCCATTGGAAAGCCAGTGAATGGAAGGTACCTGATGATATTATGATCTACTGATCCATCATTGCAGTCTCTGTTTGATTAAGCTTCTGTAGGAGGGGGTAATACAGTGGGTGATGGAGAAAGGCTTTCAATTGGCTTTTAATTTTAAATGGACTTCTGAATGCTTTTGCTGATAATGGAGAAAAGTGCTTGGTTGTGAGAGAGATACATGTAGAGCACTAGTACTCCACGTAGCATATACTGTTCCCTTGGCAGGGCACTTATTATTCGACATTCTTTGTGGAGGGCCAAAACACACGACAGAGTGAGTTCACATATATTTGGTTCTCCTTGTACACGGGCATTAAAACATACTGCAACACTTGTCCCGTCTGCCAGAAAACCAGTGCTGTTTGCTGGTCTGATAGACCCCTTTTTGTTTTCACTGCCAGTATCATCCATGTCTTTGCAACTATTGCAATGGATAAAAGAAAAGAAAAGCAGTGCCGGGTACCACTATATCATGGTAATCTGTGACTATGCCAATAGATTTCCGGGGGCCTTTCCAATGCATGCTATAACCACCCCGAGGTAATAAGTGGACTAAGGCTTTCCAGGGTTGGGGTACTGGAAGAGATTATGACAGACCAACGGGCTAAAATTTGCATTAATTTTGGACAATAGGTGAATGACACTTCAGAATAATTATTTAATTCAGTGAAGGAAGCACACAGTGTCTTAAGTAATATGTCAAAGACAGAAAACGCAACAAAATCAACAAAACAACTTAGAAGATTGAATCCCTTCGAGAGTATAAATAAGGAAATGCTTGACCTGTCTGTTTGAAGCTAATGTTTTTCATTAATGTGTTCATTAATGCTCAACTATTTGGAATGCCAGGGTCTTGCTTCATATAACCATCTCACAGTGCTGTGATATGTGTCTCCCATTTGTCTTTGATTAAAAAAATGTTGGCTTTGAGTTTAACATTTTTAATTAGAACATCTTTACAGGCATAGACCTTCCTAAAGAAGTGTCAGAACACTACTATGTATTGCAAGATTACAGAGAAAGATGGATTTTCACACAGGCATTAAAGAAAATAGCTTTTAATAAGGTATTGCTGTTGACTTGCATGCTTGTGCAATTTGACTTTCTGGCAATATAGTGGTTAAAATATTTATACAAAAATGGTAAAAATTTCCAACATTTATCGTGTGTGGACACTGTTTCTGAATGTGTAATATCCAGAGTATCAAATATATAAGGCCCTGAGATAAAACCTTGCCAGCAGTTAAGGTATAACTGTAATATAATGTAATAATAACTCTGAAAATGTGATACTTTCCATGATGTTTCTAATACTATTTCTGATAATGTGATACTTTCCATGACATTTCTAATATTTTTTCTGTACCTGTTCTGTTTTTTTCTGTGACACCCTGCAGTTTTGCATGATTTTAAATTATTTGCAATTTTCAGTCATTATTGCTTCCTGCTTTGTTTCAAATGGCCTGCACAGATCAGCATTCTAAAATGTTTATCCTTTTTTCCATGTGTGTATTACACCTATCTGCTTCCCTCACAGATTTACTGCCAGAACCTGTGTCTGTTAGCCAAGTTGTTCCTGGACCATAAGACCCTGTACTATGATGTAGAGCCCTTCCTCTTCTATGTTATGACAGAGGCTGATAACACTGGCTGTCACCTTGTGGGTTACTTCTCAAAGGCAAGCTACACACATATACATATACATATACATATACATATACATATACATATACACACATATTAAACACTGTCTATAGAATTCTAGTACTCATGGGTTACTTATCAAAGCAAACTACACATGCACATATACATATTCCAGTGTACACACATATAAAATGGTGTTAAAATATTTGTAACACTCACAGGCAACTTCTCAAAGACAAGCTACACATATCCAGTATCAATACAGGACTGCTGGAATGTACTACTGAGTTGTTAATAGACTATCATTTTGATTTTCTTTACGTAGGAAAAGAATTCATTCCTGAATTATAATGTGTCCTGTATACTCACCATGCCTCAGTACATGCGGCAAGGCTATGGCAAGATGTTGATTGATTTCAGTGAGTACTATACACTCAGCAATATCATTACTCCAAAAAGGGGTTTACTGTTTCTGCAGTAAGATTAACTCTCTTATCATACTGTAAGCACTGCAGTATTCAGGAGGGGAAAAAAGCTAATTTGAAAGTAGTAAAACTGTTTATAGTTATACAGCTTCACCGGCTGTCTGTTACCTTTTTCTTCTGGCAATTAGTAATAGTTAACGGTGTTCCTGTGGGATGTGTCTCTGTTTATAGGTTATCTCCTTTCTAAAGTGGAGGAGAGGGTGGGCTCCCCTGAGCGGCCTCTCTCTGACCTGGGCCTGATCACTTACAGGAGCTACTGGAGGGATGTGCTCCTCCGTTACTTACATGACTTCAAGGGCAAGGAAATCTCCATTAAAGGTGTTTTATTCAGAATAATGGTTCACATATTGTCTGTGTCATTCATGAAATTTGATTTTGAATCATACCTGTTTTTTATTTGCTTGTTTCTTTGTTCAGTAGTTATGTGGCTGAACATGTTATATAATTTTACAGTTGTGTGATGAATGAGAAAGAAAGTTTTTATGTTTTCTTAGGACGTGGACAAGAACAAATTTGTTGATGTTCTTACACTCACTAACTTTAAATCTAAAATATACAATATCATTGGGCACAGCCACTTTTATACCAAACTGTTTATAAGTGGGTTGAAAAGGGGCATGATCTGGCTCACCTTTCTGCTTGCAGAGATCAGTCAGGAAACTGCAGTGAATCCAGTGGATATTGTCAGTACCTTACAGTCACTCCAGATGCTGAAATACTGGAAAGGCAAACACCTAGTAATGAAAAGACAGGTGTGTGTTTTACTCTGAACGCTCTCAGTCAGAATAAGTAAAAAATTCCTCATGATATTTGAAACAAGTAGTTGGCTGTTTCTGGAGAGAAAAGCTAAATTTATAATATCACCCACAGGATTTGATTGATGACTGGAAGGCTAAGGAGGCCAAACGAGGAAGCTGTAAGACCATCGACCCTAACGCGCTGAAGTGGACTCCGCCTAAAGGGTCCTAGGAAGGTCCATTCTGTCAGCTCTTAATATGTTCAGCCAGGTGCAGGTGCCATAGCTAGGTGGTTACCTCTTAAAACACTCCTCAAAAAAGAAATAATATTCCCTCTGTTATGATCCAGAAGCTTGCTTAATTATTGTGTTTAATGTGGGACTGAATGCACACATGGTACCAGAGAAAAGTGAGTTCACCTTTTACTGTGACTAGTTTGCTTAATAATAGACTTTGTGTGGTTCTAGGCATAATGCTCTTCTAAGCAGAAACATGGAACTACAGCTGTGCTCAACATCTCACACTCCTCAATATCACCATAATTCCACGTGCAGCACTCATCTTTTGACCTTTTGTGGGTGCTTTTTCTGTTTCTGAGGTGCACACCATTTCTTCACTGATTTGTCCACAGGCTCATGTAACTCATGCAGAGGTCCAGCTGGTATCTAAATGAATTCCTAGAGTATGTTGTAGGAAATACCAGCATATTTCTGGAGCAGGATACTTTTCTGCTCATGCTGTCAACGATGACTGTCCTCTGGAACTGTCTGTACAGTATAAAACCTTACAATGACTCACAGTCCCTCTTTTTCATGATCAGGTTCTTTAGTTTGCTCTCTGTTATTTGGGGAGATCTGTTTATTCAGTTTGTTAGAAATTTGAAGAGGTTAATTCTTGCTACTTTGTCTGGTTATTGTATAGAGACTGTAAGGAAATCGTGGGGTATTATGAGAGATTGTGAGAGAACACGTTCACAGATATTAAGCTTTCCTTTTTTTATGTCATTATGTCATTGTTAACATGTGCAGCTGTAAATGCTGAAATTGATCATTTCCAGACAGCGTCATTTTGGTGGACAACACTGATCTCTTGAGACATAAAGAATCCAGCTATAACAGTGTGTATAATTTGTCTTTTAATTCCTTACCGGTGGCCCTGTGAAGTCTTACCTCATGTTCACATCCATCACTTAAACCTTTTGAAGTATTGTCCACTGTCCAGTGGAAACCATTCACTGTCCACTAATGTTTAACTACCAAAGAGTTCATAAAACAGAATTGTCTGCTTGCTCAGCATTGCTTGAAATATTATAAACTATTTCTAGTGTTCATCATTTGAAAATGCTTTACTAGTGATAGCAAAGTATCACCTTGTTATAAAGTGACTGTTAATTAAGGTTGGATATAACCTAATGGAAAAAATCATCTTTCACACAGTAATCAAAAGTTAATATTCATTTCCTGGCTAGTTAATGTGAGTGATGCTTTGATAAGACTCATATTTGTCATTACCTTGTATGCATAGTAATCTGTTTTAAATCATTTGTTTCAGCCTTCATAATACATGAAAGAATGACCTCATATCATATTTTTCAATGGAAACTTAATTAATGTAAGGAGTATCTTCCACAGGGTGAAAGACAGCATGATAAAGGTGAATGTGTGTGTGTGTTAGAGGTTTAAATGGTTTAGTCTGTTTGTGGTTTAGCTTGAAAGAAAACGGAACCAACTGCGAACTGAAGATTTTCTTTCTTTTTCATTTAAACCATGTGACCAACTGCTTTGACATTTTTCAGATCAATTTGTGGCTACTTCAAAATAAGAATAACAAATTCCCACTTAGTGAAGTCCAGGGATTAGATCTACTCTATTCCAGTATAAATTATATTATTCATAGTTTGAATGATGACACCATGTGTTTTATTGTTATTTAAACTGGTTACTGGGTCAGCATTTTTGTTAAAGTTGTTGTCATTGTTTGCTCAGTTACAGCATGCACATATGCCCTGATAAGCACAGTGCATACATTTTTTCATAGTGAGAAATGAAAAGAAAAAGCGTAGCAGTGTCAAATGATGATTAACATTGTTCTTAATGGTCAAAAGCACAAACAGTGTAGAATGTTCTTATATACTACGAATATGTATTCCCAAAATATTTGGAGAAAAAAAAACTTTTCTCACAACAGTTCTTGTAAGTTAAATCCACAGCTCACCTCACGTTTAGCAAACTGAACCGAGGACTACAGAACAGAAACCATTATACGCCTAATGTGCATATAGACTAACCAAGGGATGACATAATGTAAGATGTCCTAGTCAGCGTAGACATAAAAAAGATAGAGCTAAACATTTGTTCATGTCATTTGTTTGTTAATGGCTTAAGTAATAAGAATAAAGGCTAATTTGTACATTTGCACATGAACATTATTCATGTTTACTTAGACATTAGTTCTTGTTAGTTACGGAACACTTTTTGTACTTTTCGTGGTACCCTCACGTTCAGTTGTTATTTAAATTTTGCATGAAAATGGCACTTAACTTATTTTGATGGAGTGGATTCATCCACATTCTGATGTTTCTTTATATGATATGAATTCCCCCCCCCCCCCCCCCCCCCCCCGATGATTATCACAGGACTTCCTGTGTCTCTGCATTTCACCTTCCACCCATTCACACTGGCTCAACCCCCTACCCATTCATACTGACCCCGCCCCCTGCCCATTCACAATGACTCCACCCCGTGCGCACTGACTTCACCCTACTGCAGCATCACAATGTGTGATCTTTACAGATGTTGTGATGTGGCAGTCTTATGGCTGTGGAATGGGCTTCTGTGGACAGTGATAGTTAAAGGTTACATAACGGTCAAATGTTTTAGATAAATGAGTTCCACAGTCATCAAGGGCTCCTGTAGTCTCACCATGCAGATCAGGCTAGGTTTGCATGTAGTACATTTCATCATTCCAAATTCAGTTTTCCTATAAGGGTTTTCTAATGAAATGTTTACATGTCTTCTAAATTAGCCAGTCACATCTCATCATCTCATTATAATATGTGAGTAAAACCATTTGTGATGTGTGCACCTGATGTTGAGTTATAGGACAGGAGGTAAATATGTTCTATAGCACTGTTCTACTGCACTGGCATTTTGCATGTGGTTGAAAACAAACAACCTCAATAAAATATACTCTAGATTGTAAAGGTTTCACACAGACAATTAAATACACTCAGACTGTAAGTGTTTCACACAGACAAATTAATACACTCAGACTGTAAATGTTTCACACAAAGAAATACACTAAGCCTGTAAATGTTTCACACAGACAAAAAAATACACTCAGACTGTAAATGTTTCACACAGACAAAAAAAAATACACTTAGACTGTAAATGTTTCACACAGATAAAAAAAATACACTCAGACTGTAAATGTCTCACACAGACAAAAAAAAGTTGCACCACTGGCACTTTATCAGTTTTTATTAGTGTAATTATATTGACTCCTGTTTCCCACAAATTTTCTGAGTGTAACTGGCTTTCTAGATCAGAACACCCTACTAGAAAAAAACTCTTAAAGAATCACCATCCTCTCTGTATTATGAATGTTTAGTTTATATCAAAGCATGATAGTTCATAATAGTGCTCAATGTTACTCATACTGGAATATTAGACTGAAAGCAACTGTCTTAGACATCCAGACTGGCCAACCAACAGTCTGTCTGTCTGTCTAACAATGGATTTAATTTGCAAAGAGCTCCTTCACAACAATGCTTCAAGAAGCTTCACAGATACACAGACATACATTACAGAAGAAACATCAGTAATAGGGAAAAAACAGGCAATTCAAACACATCTGTTAAGAAGCAACGAAAATCCCAGCATCAGATCACGGCTGTCTTCTGTGTTAAATTACAGAAATATTGTTATTGAGATCACAGGAAAAGTCAAATCATAATTTAAAAGCAGTATGGGGCAATCTGTACAAATCACAATAGACTAATCAATCACTGCACCAGACAATAGAGCATTCAGCTTTGTCTGAAACTTTCAGATTGGCGGAAGTCCTAATTCTGTCAGGGAGTCTACTCCACAGGTAAGGGCCAAATGTGTTAGAGGTACATTTTCCCATTGTACGCAGCTTAGTCTTGAGAACCCCGAAATATTTTGCGGATCTAAATTATACCGCTCACAAATGTTTGAGCGGCGGCTGAGCGACTCGATGTAGCCCCTTTGCGACTTAAATATTCACAAAAAGGAGACGGATTTTGACAGATGGCTCTCGTCCAGGGTGCTGAATTATGTCATCTGTGTGGCCACGTTTCACGGAACCAGAGCGACGAATTTAGTGGTGCATTGAAGATTCTGCGGCCAATAGTTAAATAATCTTACTGTCTTCTGCACTAAAGAGAAAGACTACGTGTATCTATTTACAAGGAATTATAAAGACAGTTGTAGTTGTTTACGACAGCAATCAAAAGTTAGTTTGAGGAGCCATGATGCACTGCATTCATAACAAAACACGTTTAAAAATCTGCGATATGACCTGTTGGTCGAGGGTTGATCTCCCCTCCTTTGTTTTGTTCACAGCGCTTAAACACCTATTGTTAGCGCATGGATGGACCTTTTATGCATGTTGCGCCGACATATGTGGTAGATATAGTCATAACACTGCATTGTCATAACCTTGAGCTTTCTGGACGATACAGCGAATGCTAACCACTCGATATTTCGAATAATCTGTCCTCTCAAGTTAGAGATAAACGACTACATGGATGTCCGCAAACATTTGGTGAACTAAATGGAGGGGTTTTTGTTGGTGTTGTTGTTTGAGCTAAGTACCTTTTATTTAAGACCAGTGTTGGTCTTTAATAATGATGATGATGATGATAATGATGTGTATATATGCACTGAAACAAATAAGTCGATAAATTTAGCACAACGATCTGGATAATGTTGTTAATATGTTGGTGAGATTAATATTTAAAGTAATTTAATATTAGAAAGAACTTTCTGACATGGCTACTACAGTAATGTCATAGAAGGAAACAAAAAAAAATCATGCCTCGTGACGTTGTACTGTGTCCTACAAATTAGTGCACATTGTTGTCAGATGGTAGTACTGTACATAGGAGTCAAATACATTAAATTCCAAGTTCTTCGGTCGTAAGGAGAGAGGTGCGTTGTCTATAAGTTTGGACACCGGGCTCGAGACGAATCAGTTGCATACAATAGATGTTAAACTTCCCGTCATGTGATGCGGTGGGTGTGTTTACATAGCTGATGTCAACGCAGAAGACGGATATTATTACAGTGATACATAGTGGAGCTTAACACAGGTGGTGCATTACGTGAATAACCCCTCTTCTGTCATATTTCCTGCAATGTTTTATCAAACGAGTCGGAAGCCATGGACTTCTACATAAATTTGAAGGTCAATTTTCGTGGTAATGTAAAGACTTTCCTCCTCTCCGGCTCTGAGACGAAGACCTGGGAGAGCTTGGAGGCCATG
Source organism: Chanos chanos (assembly GCF_902362185.1). NCBI lineage: Eukaryota > Metazoa > Chordata > Actinopteri > Gonorynchiformes > Chanidae > Chanos > Chanos chanos. The sequence goes on from NC_044502.1 coordinate 22,480,238, forward strand.
GTGAGCGGAGAATGCCGTGCCGATGTATTAACATTTTCACATCAATTTTGATATCCGCAACGAGGATATCAAAATCGATCATTTAGAGACACACATCGATGATCAAAAAGGTCTTGTTGGAGCAGACAAGTCCTTTCAGATCTTTATGGTAATCTACCACAGAATGAAGGCTGTAAGACAGTCATTTAACAGTATGGAGCGCACAAAGACATAACCAGTGTATCTCCACCGTTTTTATTTTTGCCCCATTTGTCGCGTCAATGGTTCGCTGACTTGTTAACAAAATGTGGGAAACAGTTATTTGAGTTCCGAACCTTAATCCCTAGGTTTGGGTAACGGTGGGGTAATCTCAATGACATCGCACCGGAAAAAAAAAAGGATTTTAACACCCGCCATCTCAGACTGTCGTCAGATAAGTCTGTATAACAGATAAGCATCCTTGTTACGTTGTTTTATTGATTTGTGAAAAATGATAACGCACTAATTAATTGCTTGCAAATGAACAGGTTATGTAGGAATCACAAAACTGTTGAAAAAAGTTTCCAAGTTCCCATTGGTCTGATATCCCATAGTGACAGTGTTAAGAATAGAAGTCTGTGACTCAGGCACTGTGTTAATTCTGCAACCCGTCTGATGTGCCTAATTATCTTATTAAAGGTTTTGTTATCATACAATACAAAAAAAAAATGCTAATAAAGTAATATTTTCTAAGCAGATGCTGCTGTTCTTAGGTGAGAAAATGCATGTGAGACAAATAAAAAGTTGTCTGTTGGTCAGAAACCGATAGTTTCACAGTATTTTGTGGCGTGAGACAACACAAACAAACAAACAAACAGATGATCTATTTATGGGAGAAAAGGTTATCATCATCCTCTCAACCATTAGAGGACAGGAGTGCCTGAAGAATGAAAACTTAAAGACACATTCTGTTTTTTCATCACAGAGAGCTGGTGCTGTGTGCTGTGTTGTGGGGTAGGGAGTTAAAGGGCCCATGGGCAGAACACACTGGATGCCTAAATACTGAGCATTTTGTGATTTCTATACAGATCATCCATTTTGGGTGCGATTGGTTAGTGGTATTGTAAAAGTGGGATTGTGATACTGTAAAGTGGAGCCTGATGATTGAAAGAAACTTTGCTTACTTTTTGTGTGGTAGAGTTTGATAGTAAACATGGTGTTTGTTTTACATGTCAACAGGTGAAGAGGTCCTTTGGTTTGTGCCATCTGCAGCTGACATATTTTGATGAGGACAATGAGGAGGTGAGTTAAATAAAACACACACAGCGCTGAAATAAACAAACACAGTGAGCTAAAATATAGACAGAGAGCTGTTGCTTTTTAAATTCGAGTCAGTGTCAGGACATGCTTGCATGTGCTTGTATTATAAAATTTAGATTTGAGGTTGTTTGCATCAACTGGATGTGAAAAATTTGTTTTAAGCATGGGGCCAGTCCTATGAAAAAACAGTTTTGGAATATGTCAAACCGGGTGCTTCTTTTAAAAACAAACACAGTTACAGCCACACAGTAGCAAACCCCGTTCATTTCAATTCATACAAAGGATAAGAGTTTCTAGGCAGTGTTAATTTCGTCAACGAAAGTTGTGATGAAAAATATTCGTCAACAAACTTTTTCCACAACGAAAATGAGACAATAACTAAAAATGCACCTTTGAAAATAAAAACTGTGATGAAATATATTACCATTTTCATTGATGAACAATAACGAGATGATAATGTCAGAGACAGACAAATGGTCAAGCAATTTAGTTATGATAGGCCTATATGTTTTCATCCAGTTACGTGCATGCACTCAGATTGCATGCTTGTGATTTGTCGATACATAGTGATAGTGCTTCCTCAGCAATATTCCCACTCCTCTGGAAATCGAACGTTAAACATTTTAACTAATGTTAATTTGGCAACTCAAATCATGGCAACTCTCAGAAGAAGAAAAAGAACAGATCTGTGCACACATTTTAGCTATAATACAACTGAAAATAAAATGCAATACAAACAATGTGGGTGCAAAATTGGTGGGAAAAATACCACAAACCTCTTTTGACAAAAATTTGACCAAAACTCGTATAGTTTTTGTTTACTAAGTCTAGACTAAAACTAACAATGATCATATGGCAAAAACAAATATATATTTTAGTCAAAGGACTAAATCTAAGACGAAATCAAAGTCAAAATTAACACTGTTGGTAGGAAACGCATCCCAGCAAAAATGGCCCTGCACTAAAAAAACTAAACAAGGGCGTTTGTTTTATTACTCACTCACTCACTCACTCACTCATTATCTAAGCCGCTTATCCCGATTAGGGTCGCGGGGAGAGCACTCATAGGGCAAAAGGCGGGGAAACACCCTGGACAGGTCGCCAGTCCATCGCAGGGCAGACACATAGACAAACACACTCACACACACATTCATACCTAGGGGCAATTTAGTGTCTCCAATTCACCTAACCTGCATGTCTTTGGACTGTGCGAGGAAACCAGGGCTCCCAGAGGAAACCCACACAGACACGGGGAGAACATGCAAACTCCACACAGAAAGGACCCTGGCCACCCGGCCGGGAATCGAACCCGAGACCTTTTGTTTTATTACCAAAATAGAAGTATGTTTGCACAATATGAATGTATTGTGTTTATGTTTGTTACATGATTCATTCTTGTTTGTTTAATGTGAAGCAGCAAAAATTCTGATGAACCAGATCAACATATATTGATTCAAAGAGGATGAGTTACTTTGGATCAGTGTCACAAGTATTGCTAGCTACTGCGCATGCTCCATACTCTCGGTAGATGGGTGGAGCTTCTCAGCATGCCTTGGGGCGATGGACTGTTGTCTAGACCCAGTTCATTATTGTTCAGTTTATGTTTCCCTGTTGTGTCTATTAGAAGTTTTATGTGATTGTTTATCATATAGTCTTTGTGTTGTGTTAATTAGTACTTGTGATAGTTGTAATGTTAAGTGTGTAGCATGAATGTAATTGTCTTCATAAAAGATATACTTCCCTCCCACCATGTTAGCTGGTTGAATGTGTTGCTATTTTGTATTTAGTTTAGCCTTTATTTTGGCCTGGTTAATTAAAAGAGTTGTTACTGAAGAGAGGGCGAGTAACATATTGTCCCTAAAGGAACACCTTCCTCTCCACTTGAGTCAATTAACAACAAAAACTAATGAAACATAAGATAGGTTGTGTTTTTGTATATGTATGTAAAGTTAATCCACCTTCGGTGAAACTAAAACTAACAAATGTCATACTGAGTCATCCAACAAGACTGATACTAGTAAGACAGACAAACTATGTACTAGCTCATTTGACTAGACTTAGGCCTAGAAACATTTGGATTCAGTGCAAGGCAAATAAATTGAACTTAAATAAAATGATTACATTACATCAACAAATGTATGTTGTATTCATAGAACATAATAAAGACAGACTACTTTCACTTGATTCGTTTAGATGGAAGCGTGTGGCATGGTTAAATTGCGTTCATTCGACAAATGATTTTTTTTGAGTGTGTTGGCCAGCTGTGGTTGGCTGTGGGCAGTGTGGACTCCCCAAGCAAACCCAAGTGCCTGTCATCGGTTTTCTGTGAGCATCCGGGATTTTGACACAAGCACGCACACACACACACACACACACACACACACACACACACACACACACACACACACACACACACACACACACCAGTCCCACAGGTGGCTGCAGCATATCAGCCTGTACAAGCATGTTGTGCATAGGCCCGTGTGTGCTTATTGGAGGTGCTTTGTTGAAAGTGTAGGCTTGGGCCTTTCTGTTTAAATCCAGCAATGTGTCACACATTTCAAAAACATTCTGGCAAAGTAGTATTTGCCATTTTCTTTTTCTTCATATTTCTGCATATTTCTAAGCCTCATTTGGGTTCAGACACAGATGTTGTTCTAATAACCAGATGTCACTCTAATAACTGAAAGCCAGAAACAATAGATATTTCGCTAGGAACAAAAACGAAACCAGACACTTTGTATTTTTCAATGTTCTGGAATAGAAACATTTATTTGAAATAATGGTAACCGAATAATAACGTTATTTTTTCGTTCTTTTATTTATTACAACAAATTAAAATGTTTTCTGTTTGCAAAAACTTTGGTGCTCTGAACATCACTCAAGTCTTTGGATAGCGGACATAAATTTGCCGGCGGCAGGAGGTGATAGCGTGAAAGTGAAATGTGGTGTGGCTTCCCTATTTGCAACCAGATGCTGTTCACCCTATAAAATGTTGGTCTTAGACATTAGCTTCATCAATGTCTGATAGATAGGCTACCATGTAAAGAGAACTAATGTTGGAAATATCTCCAGTTAAGCTAAGCATAATGTGCCCCACATAGCCTACTGGCAACCTTGTTAACTGCGGCATTAAAATGACATGATTTTGTTTCTCATATTTGCCGTTTAAATGTTTGTGATTGACAACAATCGCAAAATAATCAAGTGACCGGGAAGTGGATTTCGGCTCGAGGACAGATTGGACTACAGCGCTCCTTAGTTATGCAATGCGCTTTTATAACATTTTGTAACAGTAGCGATAGAGACTATAGAGTAGATAGACTATAGAGATTTTATACCGTCCGAAAGATACATATTGCCATGTCACACAGCCCTACATGGAATGTTATTAACTGGTATTTCATTTGGCTCTGACCGGTTCGGGAACTATAATATTAAGGTGTAATGCAAAACTGGAAAGGTTAAAATACTGATTCTGTTCAGAATGAACTGATAGGGGAAAAAAAATCTGGTTTGAAGCCCTGATATATATTATGCTATTATATATGCTAATATACTATATTAATAGAATATATTGACTATTTATATAAACTATTAACTATACTATATTATCTATCAACTATACTATATTAACTAAGTATATAAAATTATATTCTCGTCAGAAATGGGTAGACTCAATTATAAGTCTGAATACCCCCAAAAAGGGGGAAAAAATGCCAGTGTTAACTATTTTCTCAATAATGGTTAATGATTGAAATGGTGAAAATCCTTATTTTTTTATGAAGAGAATGTTGTACATTTTCAGAGCAATATGAAGTGTCATGGATATTTTGGATCAAAATTCACAGGGATTGTCCCTTTGGTATACATGTTTGTATATAATTTACACATGGTGTGGTCAGATCAGCACATATTAGACCTGTAAAATGTGTTGCTGTTTTTCTCCTTTCCAAATGATCTTATCTTTTCACATTGGGATTGTTCAAGTTTTAGTAGTGCTATGAAAAGTTAGCCGGCTAACAGGCTTAAACTGACCAACAATAATTAAGGTAATGTTTGTTCAATGTATTGGATTCCTATTTTATAAAGATTATATTTACATATACTTCCCCCTCCTGTTTAAAGGATTCCTCTGTGTAGAACCTGTCATTGCTCTAGATCACAGTATGTGTCTTAGAAGCTGAGGATTTACTGCTGGAGAACTGTTCATCATTTTTCATCTCTCTCTTTCATTGCGCATGCCACCCTGAGCTCGAGGCACTGAGATGTTGGGAGCAGGAAATAAACTATTTGCACTAATCTAAATATATAAATGTTCACAATAATCAGGAAAAAATGGCCACATTTATAATATAGGCTGTGTAGTGTTAATTACTGTTACTTATGGGAATAATTGTCTAAATAGTTAGGGCCCGAGCACCGAAGGTCTACCGGAGGGCGCATGCACCGAAGGTGCAAGGCCCTCTTGTTTGTGGTTCTCATGGACAAAAAGTCATGAAATTTGGTACACACATCAGTGCTTGTGACAGTTACTCAGAGACGGAGGCTTGGCCCCGGGTGTGGCCCGGGGACTCCATAGTGCCCCCATATGGCATTGAGTCTTGTGCCCGGCATGTAGTTTCACCTGCACACACCAAATTTTGTGGGCATGTGGGTCTTCCCAAGATGAACACATTTGCAATTACATTGTATTAGCCATTCCCAACAGAAAGTGAGTTATTTTGGATTTTGTGCATTTTGACTCGCGTTACGTTTTGACATACTCCTCCTAGACCAGGGGTGGGCAAACCTTTTGATTCGCGGGCCACAATGGGTTCTAAACTTTGGCAGAGGGGCTGGTCCAGGAGCAAATACATGGAGTGTTTGTGTGAACTAATATAAATAACATGTAAAAGTCATAACATAAAAGGTTTTGGCCTTTAACAGGTAGCAAAGCATGAATATGCAAGGGTTATCGTACAAATTATTTTCAAAATGCATTTTTGAAAACATAGTAGAGAAACTTACATTCATATAAGTCATATAAGTCCTCTCCCCGCGTTTTACCTTTCAGGGACTCCATGGTCAAAAACTCTTCCGTTATCTCAAAACCGTTGTTAATCCCTCAGATAAAGATTAGGAGCTGAGCAGTGTCTTTTATGTTGTTACTTTCATCCAGTGCTAGTGAATATAACTTAAAGCATTCTGCCTTTATGTTTAATTCGCAATATGTGTGTGAGTGTGTTTGAGTGTGTGTCTGCCCTGCGAAGGACTGGCGACCTGTCCAGGGTTTCCCCACCTTTCGCCCTATGAGCGCTGGGTTAGGCTCCAGCACCCCCGTGACCCTAATCAGAATAGTGAGTGTTTAACTCGCTGGCTATATCTTCGTCAATCAGTTCTACACTGTCCTGCGTGATAAACTGATTTTTTCAAACTTGCCTTTGCTCTCCGGACACAAGAAACCTGCTGTCTCTACCATGCATTCTTACGAAAACTCGCCTTCGGAGAAAGGTTTGCTAGCCTTTGCTAATTTGAATGCCAGCAAAAATCTTGCCTTGATACTTGACTCTTAAATCGCAGTTTGTCGGTGAAAAAAATTTTGCTGAGTCTGTAAATTAGCCGTCAACCTCTGAGCTTTAGCCACCCATTCTTGCGTTCATAGCTTGCTAGTATAGTTAGCTTCGTGGTAAAGTGATGGCTGATATTGTATTCTTTGAAAACTGCAACAGTTTCTTGGCATATAGACATACAGCCGTTGATCGGACTGCAGTGAAAAAATATTTTGTTGTCCACTCCTTATTAAACACTTAGCACTCACTGTCCACTTTTCTTTTCTTTTGTCTGCTCATTTTTACAGCAGGGCTCAAAGGATAAAGCGTAGAGAGTGAAGCAGAGAGTGATAGTGAGTAGAGAGTAATACACCACATCCCAACAAAGGTCAATGTCTCTGGAGTGCGCCATCAATAATAATTTGGACAAGTTCGGCGGGCTGGATTAAAAAGACTAACGGGCCGTATATGGCCCTCGGGCCGTAGTTTGCCCATGCCTGTCCTAGACGGTTCATTGGATCCATGTCAAATCTGCTATGTATGATCTCAAGATTTTAAATTGCTGAGGGATTTTTGATATCTTGCAAGGTGTTGAAATGGTGAAATGATGAATTTATATGTCTTGCCACGCAGGACAGCAATGTGTCATAAATTCTCCATGCATTGCTTGATATGGCTCAGACTTCACAGGTTATTGGTTATGATGGTTATGACGATACCCACATGCCCAGAGTGACACCCTGGTATAGCACCACCATCTGGCAATAGAAAGAGTGGCTTTTTCACCCATCTCGGCTATAGTGCTCCTAGACGAGTCATGGGATTCATTTCAGATTTGGTGTACATGAAGTCACAGGTGTCCTGATTTTATACTGTGAAGGGATTTTTGATACGTTGAACAGTGTGGCTATGGGGATAGGATGAATTTGGGTACCTCTGAACAGATTTTTGACCAGTTTCACCAGCCTGATGAGTGACAGGATGTTTAACCAACTAAATTATGAGTTGTAGCGTGGGGGTTGTATTGATATGCTACGTCATGATGTACCCCTTAAGACATTCTGACAAGAGGAGCGGCCATGTTTGTTTAAGTGTTTTAAGCACGTTAGCCGTGCTGCTAATTTACTCATGTCAAGAGGTATTTTGCATGTTTGGTAAAAAATAACTCTTTTAATTGTGGTGTTGTGTTCATTTGGTGATTAAGTCAGGGATAATGGCGGACGAACTGTCCCTATATTAAAATTTTGGACGAGTAGTAGGCAAGCTCAGTTTCGAGTCGGTGTTGCAAATTCACCCGTGTCAGAAGGCATTTTGCATGCTTACTAAGAAACAAGCTCCGAGTGGCCTTTTAAGAGAAGCAAACATCGTATTTTGTTATTTCGGTTAATTGTGGTGTTGTGTTAATTTCGTGATTGGGATGGTTTACGAACTGTCGAAATATTGGACTTGGCGCAGGGAAACTCCGCTTCACATCATGGAATTAGCTCTGCCAATGCATTTCACTATACATTTAAGCCTATGCATTTACACCTGTGTGCGTACACAGGAAATGTTACGGTTAATCTTAAAAAGCCCAGTTGTTTTTGGTGCTACTTTTGGCAGATTGCTTGGTTTACATAAAAATTATTCAGTTGATGAGCCCAAATCCTTTTAGCTGTCGCTATGACCATGTAGCCTAATGTCATGATCCACAACACTCGTCAATTTTATCTCATCATATTTCAATAGAAAACACCGTTGTCTCAAATGAACACCATATGTATGAACGTTTAATTACTATCAGATTCAGAGTGGATGATCATTAAAGCTAATATAGTTCAAGGAACAATTAGCATGTGTGTGCTTAAAATGTAGGCTACAGCTGAAGCTGTAACATTAGGTTGCTATGGTATCTAACAGCAAATTGAGACAGCTGAGGCTGTAACATTAGCTTGCCATGCTACCTAATAGCAAACTATTCCTGTGCTGTTAGCTGGTTTAAAGCCACGTCTTCAGGCTATTGTGATATGGATTGCTAAATTAGCTTCTATTCCAGTACATGACAGTTTTAAACAATGGGAGTATGACCAGTCTGTTTACTTCATGTAGCCAACGCTTTAGGGTCATTACTTTTATTGTTCGGAAGACAAGTCGCTGCTGTCCCAGGCATGTAATGAATGACCTCGCATTATGATGTGTAACTTTTTCTATTTGTATTTTTGCTTGATCAGTGAATTGTTAATGACGTTGAACATACAGTGTAGCAAATAAAAACCTATTATTCACAGTGGTTCTGTCCACATTGCAAATGTGCTCCTAACTTTACAATCATAAACGCTGCATGTAGCAACGCGGTGTGTGGTAGTTCATTACACACTCACTCACAAAGGTTAAGCTGCACAAAATGTTTAGAATTTAAGCATTATGACTTAGCTACATGCCACAACTGTGTCCTTGTAGGCTACTGGATACACAAAAACTGGTACTTCCAATGTTTAAAACTGTTTAAAACATTTTTTTAAGCACAGGCATATTAAGTAAGGGCAATGTCTGAAAATGAGATATTACATGCAATTCAGCATCCTGCATGGATATAAAGAAAATTTGTGAGATGCATATTTACACAGCACACAAAAGGTGTTGCAGGTTGCATGAGCAGGTGTTATGTAAAGATGTTTTAGTGTATGCAGTCATTGAGCATAATGACATTTAAATGTGAAACGGTTTTCTTTCTTTTTAATAGTTTTGTTTAGAATCATGACACTGATATCTGTATTGTCTAAAGACACTCATGAACATTAATATAACAGTAATATATGTGTCTGTTTGCCAATACCTTAGCAAGTGTGGGCATATTATGGGGTTGTGTGATTTTAAGCCCGGATTCTTTTAGCTGTTGCTATGATCTTGTAATTTGGCACATACATCTGAGGGTTGTACTATGATGCAAGGTAACTGGCTTAGATGGATATCAGGCCAAGTTGCATTCCACTTGCGGTGGGTCTGCAGAGTCGGAAGGTATTCGTGTCTCCAGCGATACCAAAAATTGTCAGCAAGACTCTGCACCTGCTTCCACTGTTGTCTAAACTGGTTACTCTCTGAGAAGTTTCCTGGGGGAGGAGGGGCTCCAACCTTTTGGGTGAGGAACATAGCTGGGGTAAGTATGAGAGGAGAGTCCAGATCTGTAGAGATTGGGACAAGGGGCCTTGCATTAATTATTGCAGAGATCTCAGCCCTGAATGTGCAGAGAGAGGACTTCATGGGAGAGGGGATAAGATCCGTGCTGCATCAAAATGGAGTCCAGTATCCTTCTCACTATGCAGATCATCTGCTCCCACGCTCCCCCCATGTGGGATGCGTGGGGCAGTTTGTTCCGCAGACTGAGCGCAGCTGCTTAGAGGGACCACGGATAGCAAAAAACCTTCGCAGAGCATTTATGCAGCTTGATGTATCCATCGATTCAAGAATTGGGGGCCGAGCAGCGAAGCTGTGTAGGCACCCATTGGGTTTCTACCTTTTCTTATTATTCCTCTTCCTCTTCTTCTTCATCTTCTGGCTTGGTTGTCGATGGCAGCTCCTAGGACCGTGAGGTGAAAAGTTGTGAAATTTGGCACACTGATTGGGGACAGTTCCCTTATTCTTTTCACCTAGTTTCATGTCTGCATCTCGACCACTCTAGCGCCACCAATAGGTCAAAGTTTGAGTTGCGTTTACACACATAGCTTTTGAACTGCATGCCCGATTTTCAAAAATGGGTTACCGTTGGACTCCTCGGATCAAGCCGAGTTCAATGCATACCATGCAGTCAATTTTTGCCATATTGGATTTTTCGCCATATTGGATTTTGGGGGGAGGGAGGTTGGGGTTTTTTTTTTTTTTTTGGTATTGAAGTTTTAAAGGTTTACACAGGCCAAATGATCTTCAGACCTAGCTTCGCAAAGTTATATTTCAGCAATGGTTTGATGTATTGACACCAGACTTGGTGCACTGACTCATTGCCCCATTTTACCACTCGGGGGCAATATAATAAGAAAAAACATGTTTTGTCTCATTACTCCTCATATGTTTGGTCTAAAATCATAATTGTTATTTCAAGTCATGCCTTTTTTGATCCTGAGGTCAGGACGTGTCACCATTTCCTGTTCTGTGATCGTATTCAACGGCAAAGTCGCCAAACAGGAAGTATAGCCATAACTCAGGCCTGATTCTTAGGCAGCACAATTTTTTTTGCGGTATTTGACCACTGGGGGGCGCTGTAATAAGCAAAAATGCATTTTGGCTAATAACTGTTGATGTGTTAGCCTTAAATAACTGATTCACATGTCTGGTGATACTGTGGGAGGTCCCAAGTCCAAGACATATGGCAGCTTGTCATGTCAACATAATTGATGCAGCCGCCATATTGGACGGAAAGTTTCAAAGTTTTCCACAGGCCACAAAGTTTGACCAATCTTCCCCAAAATTGGCACAGATGATGTTCAGACCAAGCCTAACAAAATTTATTCATTGGCTTTTCGATTGACAAAAGGTTTCACCCTTTACAGCTGATCAAAATCAGTGGTGAACCCGCCAAACAGGAAGCAAGGGCATATCTCAGCAATGCTTTGATGTATTGACACCAAACTTGGAATGTGGACTCAGGACACCGTCCTGAGGATGTGCAAAAATTTTGTGTCATTTGACCACTGAGGGGCACTGCAGTAAGCAAAAATATCTTTTTGCCTCTTAACTGTTCTTGTGTTTCTGTTAGAAAAAGTGATTCTTGTGTCAGTTCATATAAAACTTGCTATCACGGTTAAAGCCACGCTTTTAACATAATCAGATCAAGTTGTCATGTAGACTGTGCCCTGCTGGGCTGATTGGCCCCCACATCGCTGCTGGTAGCTATATTTTCAATGTGCACCACTCAGGTGCTCATACAAGTGAGGAGCACAGCCCAGTGTTTGTTCTGGGCTTGACCTCACCTAGAGCTGAGACTAAGAAAGGGCCAAACACATCAAGGCCAACATATGGCAAGGCGGGGATGTACTGAGACGTTCTTCTAGAAGATCAGCCATTTTCTGGCTTTCTGTAGTCCCCCGCAGTCTTTTGCATGTGATGCGTCTCTTACCACCAGCCAGCTAGAATCCATAGGTTTGTGGAGCTCCCTCTGTGAAGAGGCAACCCTGTTGTTTCACTTGGTTGTGGTAGTGTCGTATCACTAAGGTAGAGATGTGATGGCGGCCAGGTAAGATGATGAGATTTCTTTCTTCGCTGTCTAACTGCCTGCGTGACAGACGGCCACCGACTCTGATTAGTCCATCCTCATCCAAGACAGGGTTCAACTTAGCTAGAGGGCTTTCTTGGGGATGTTTCCTTCTCTCATGAGAGCGCTGAACTCTGGACTGAAAGGATGATGATTCTTTTGGCTTGGGACAATTCATCCGGGTGGCGGGGTTGTCGACATTTGTGCCAGCCAGCACATTTGCTTGTCTGTATGCCAGAAGTGGACTGGAAGGAACGAGCCACATGGATAAGGCAAATCACTGCCCTCAGCACAGAGTCCCATGAGGAAAAATGCTTAAAGCATTCAGGGGTAAGTGGTTTCCCAATTACACTTGTGAAAGCAGAACCACTTGGGGTTGAGGACGAATTTCAATGTCTGATTCTGGGCAATTCAAAAGGTGACTTGTGTTGCAAGATGACTTTCAGGAGGTTTGTAGAGGAAGTCCGGTCCTCTCAACCACGTGGTGTTTGGAAGAGGAGAGGCAAGAACAGACCTTGAAGCATGGTCGGCAGGGTTATGTTCTGTTGGCACATAATGCCATTGTTCAGGCTTGGTAGACTGCCTGATTCTTTGGACTGGATTGTGAACATACACATAAAAGTGTTTGCTTTCATTGTATATATACCCTAACACAACTTCACTGTCGCAGTAGAACTTGACAGCATCTGGCTCCATATTGTAGGGGCTGCTAGGCCCGTAGCCCATAATTCCCTGCTCAACCTCACGGGTAATCTGAACCCATCTTCTCAACTTTCACTGTAATGGTATTGGATACAGCAGTGAAACCAGATACCAGATAAAGTGATGATGTACTTTCGCCTTAAAAACTGCCGTTGAGAGACTGAGGTCATGTGGCAACTCTGAGAACATTGTGAGACAGCGGGTGAGATCGAACATGGAGGCACCCTCCTAAACTTCCAGCAAGCTGAAACACAGCAATCAAAACTTTTTTCTGGTTATTTCCATCACTCTTACTATTTTCAGCATCGGATTACCTACCGCTTCAACCTTGCAAAATTTGTTCGACTTGATAGACGACTACTTTTACAACCCATGTATAATGGCAGCTGAGCCCAGCAAAAAGCAACCGCAACGAGACTGGTCTACAGACACAGAAGAAGAAACAACCACAATCGAGGTCAGTGTGCTCCAGTCTATTAAAAACAAATTCTCAATATTGGAATTACTACACGCAGACCTCAAAGACCTGAAATCCAGTCTCGAATTCACCGAATCACAAATCGAAACACTTCAAAAAGAAAACAATGAGCTAAAGGGAACAGTCAAAACTTTGCATACTCAAGTCACCAACCTTGCTAACAAAAACAAAGTAATGAAAGAAACAGTCTTGGACCTCGAATGCCGCAGCATGTGCGAGAATGTTATCTTCTCGGGAATACCTGAACAAACGACCGGAAGATGCAATTAAACAACTTATGCAGTCAGCCTTAAAATTACCACCAGACACCGTAAACATCATAACATTTCGCCGAGTTCGCCGCCTCGGCGCAAAAGACTCCAACAAGAAAAAAAGTCGCAAAATTCGAACATTACAAACAAAAAGAACTCGTTAAAAGCAAAGGAAAAGAATTGAAAGGAACGAATTATGGCATCAACGACCATTATCCAAGATAAAAACAAGAAAGAAGAAAAATACTTCTCCCGATCCTGAAACAATTTCGGGAGAAGGGAAGACAAGCTGTGTTGACTGTGGATAAGTTATACATTGACGGACAACTTTACTGAGATCGCAACATCACCACCTTGCTTTAGTCACCCAAGCATACAGTAGTCCACCAATATGAAAACAGAACTTAAAATTTACAACCTGCTGTCCACTGATAAAAAAAAAAGAAAAAAAAAGAATTATTATTACACCTACTGCTGACTCTACAGTCACTACCTTTCTATCCATCTCTCTCCCTCTCTCTCTGTCCCTTTCTCTCTCTCTGATTCTGCTAGACTCTCCTCCTGTGCATAATATCTGTCTCTGTCTTTTGTCTGTCTGCGTTTGTCTGTTAAGCTAGCCTAGGACATGTGTGAGGAGAAATTGTACGGTATTATAGTGATGACTGTGGTGAAGCCACTTCACAGGAATGTCAAATTTTCTATTGTTACCTATCTTATATCATCTCAGAATGTAAATCAAACACTGCAAACTAATGTTGATACACCACACACTCACCACAAATTTTTACACTCACACCTACTACAATTTTCTAACACATACAAACTTCCCCCCACAACATATAGCTTATACCCTGAGCCATATCAGTGACCTCACTCAAATTTGTAACCTGGAGTGTCCGTGGGGCTAGTTCACAGGCAAAGAGGACTAAAATTATAAACCAATTAATCAAATTACAAGCAGATATTTGCTTGATACAAGAAATCCACTTAACAGAAGCCCGAAAACCAGAAAATGAAAACCCCACAATTCAATGAAGTATACTCATCAACTTACAATTCTAAGCAAAGAGGAGTGTCAATTTTAATAAACAAAAAAGTGCAACTAATTTATAACACTACTGTCACTGATCCTGAAAGGCGATATGTTATCATAAATGTCACCATTAACAACAACAACTTCACTGTTGCAAACATATATGGACCAAATACTGACGACCCTGCCTTCTTCCATACATTCGATTCACTATCCAACTTATCAGATTCCATGATCATAATTGGAGGGGACTTCAATACAGTTATTAACCCCAATCTAGACCGATCATCTACCACCGCTAATTCCAGAAACTGGCACTCCACGGAAATATTAAAACAATACATGAGCGATTTTGGTCTTGGCGATAGTTGGCGAATGAAAAACCCTTCAAACAGAGAATATTCACAGTTTTCACCTCCCCGTCAATCATTTTCTCGTATTGACTTCTTCCTCACCAGCAACTCAATTACATCCGATATTTCAGACCCCACAATTCATCCCATCATAATCACAGATCATGCCCCTGTATCATTTAATCTAAACTCCAAACAACTCAAACAACCCATCTCCAGATGGGGATTTAACACGTCTTTGCTTCAATACATTTTTCACAAAAGAGTTGGCATCCTTCATGGAAATGAACGACATTCCGGAAATCTCATCTACCCTACTTTGGGAAACAGCAAAAGTAGTACTGAGAGGAAGAATTGTATCATACAAGAAAAAAAAGGAACAAGAACTCGAAAACAAACAAACAAAAAATCAAAGCACTAAAGACACATATGCTAAAAACCCCTCGGAGCAAATTCAGAAGGAACTGACAGAAACTAAATCACAGCTCAACAATATCATAAACAAAAAAACCCAATTCCTGATTCAAAGACTGAGACACAACCATTTTGAACACAATAACAAATCAGGAAAATATCTGGTAAACCAACTCAAACAAAATAAGGAAAAATCACTTATACCAGTCATAAAGAACTCGGCAGGACAGACCACACAGTCATCCCAAGACATAAATAACACGTTCAGAGAATTTTACTGCAAATTATACACTCCTGACAAAGAACCCAACTCCACAGATATTAACACCTTCCTTAGTAATACAGAGCTACCATGACTTAATAAGGAACAAGCAGATGCACTGGACACTCCATTAACACCTAAAGAACTCCATAACGCACTCAATAAGATGCCAAACAATAAAGCTTCAGGACCTGACAGCTTTCCTGCTGGGTTTTATAAACATTTCTGGAATACAATCTCATCACTGTTTTTCAGAATGGTACTTAACATCAAACATAACTAGAATGGTACTTAACATCAAACAGCCCTCATTTCAGTACTGCTGAAACCTGATAAAGATCCAACTCTCTGTTCCAGCTACCGCCTCCTATCACTCATCAACATAAATTTAAAAATTATTAGCAAAGCACTAGCCACCTGAATCGAAACTGTAATCCCATCACTAATCCATTCAGATCAAACCGGCTTCATCAAAGGAAGACACTCATCAAATAACATGTGCAGATTATCTAATCAATATATCAAAACAATACAAATTGAAAACAATAATAGTATCATTAGATGCAGAAAAGGCATTTGATAGAGTAAATTGGAAATTTTTATTTGGAACACTACATAAATTTGGCTTCGGACAATCATTCATTCAGTGGATAAGAATACTGCACAGTTCACCAATGGCCACAGTTGTTACCAATGGATTAACAGCACAAAATTTCACACTGCACAGGGGAACCAGACAAGGATGCCCACTCTCTCCTTAGCTTTTTGCCTTGTTCATCGAACCTCTCGCTGCTGCAATATGCCAAAATAACAACATTAATGGAATCCAAACCCTCAACACTCACCACAAGATTTGCCTTTATGCCGATGATGTATTGCTTTACCTACAAGACCCATTCAACTCCCTACGAGAGGCCATCAAGCTCATTAATTCATTCTCCCAACTCTCTGACTATGCTATAAATTGGACAAAATCAACAATTCTACCCATATATGGTGATGACTGGAATGCTACAGCTCAAAACCCACCTCTCCCAATTCCCACTGGTAATATTAAGTATCTGGGTATTAACATTTCCAACAGACTGTCGGAGTTATTCCAACTGAACTTCACTCCATTAATAAAGACAATAGAAGAGGATTTAAACCGCTGGATAAACTTACCTCTCTCATTATTGCCAGAATAGCAATCGTTAAAAAGTTCATATTACCAAAAATCAATTACCTTTTCACAATGATACTGACCAAGCCCACCACTAAATGGTTCAACTCATTAAACTCCATAACAAGCAAATTCTACTGGAAAAACAAAACACCCCGAATCAGACTTACCACATTACAAAAACACAAAACACAAGGAGGTTTAGAAGCCCCAAACTTCCAAAATTACTATCTGGCAAATCAACTATGGTATATCATCATTAGGATTCATCCAAACCAACAGAACAACTCATGGTTAGAAATAGAAGAATCAGAATGTAAAGAAATTTCAATATCCGACCTTCCATTTCTCAACACAACTATAAAAGACCATAATTGCTTTAATAATACAGTGATTTCAGCAACTCTGACAGCCTGGTGGAAAATCAACAAACTCTTCAAATCTACAATGAAACCCTGCAAATACACTCCAATCTGGCATAACCCTGACTTTCTACTCAACAAGAAACCACTTATCTTCAACACATGGAAACAAAGCGGTATCACGCACCTCCACCACCTTTTCCAGGATAACAATTTCATTGCTTTTCAACACCTGGTCCAGAAGTACGATGTTGGGAAATAACAATACCTTCAGTACCTCCAATTAAAGTCTGTCCTAAAATCCAAAATTAATTTTTCAAATAACAATTTACTCCCTTCCCCACTTATAGAAGAAATCAACAAAATAACAAGGCATAAGAGAAATCTTTCAAAATCATATAAACGAATATCCACCACAGATTCAACAGTCTCCATCCCAATCAAAGCCTGGGAAAACGACTTATCACTCAAGTCTGTCCCAAGTCTGCAGGAACACCTTCACAATGACTAAAAATACCAACTTACAACTAATACAGTACAAGGTAATCCACAGAGCACATACCACCCAGCACAGTTTGTATAAGATGGGACTCTCAGACTCTGACACATGTTCACACTGCTCATTAAACACCCCAGATAATTATCTCCACTCAACCTGGCTGTGCCCACCAGCTCAAAGTTTCTGGCAGCAAGTCATTGACAGAATCTCTCGTATTATGAGCTGTAGCATTCCACTATCCCCATCCCTCTGTCTACTTGGAGAACTCTCAGTAATAAAACCACCAATCCAAAACCCAAAAACTATACTCATCGCCTTAACTATCGCCAAGAAAACAATCCTCCTGAACTGGAAAACTAGAAATACATTAAACATCACACAATGGTTAAACCTC
The DNA here is from genome assembly GCF_902362185.1 of Chanos chanos. NCBI lineage: Eukaryota > Metazoa > Chordata > Actinopteri > Gonorynchiformes > Chanidae > Chanos > Chanos chanos. The sequence continues at coordinate 22,498,181 of NC_044502.1, forward strand.
CCCAAAGATTACATATCTATGGAAAAAATTACATTCCAGCTCCAAACCTCACACGTTGAAAAAATCTTGGCCCCCTTTATCTTCTCATTAGATTTGCCTGTAAACTAAACCCACCAACTCCAAAAGACACACAGGCACAGGCACACACACACACGCACATACACTTTGCAATCCTAACCAAAATCTTACTTCCTACCTTTCATCATAAACTCTGATATCATTCCTCCTACATAACCACATAAATTTCCCTATTAACTCTCATTTATTATATGCAATGCTTGGTCTTTTTATGTCCTGTTATGTCAGTCTGTTTGTCGGTCTGTCCGTCTGTTAGTGTGGTCTTGTCACGTCTCGTCATGTCTCGTCTTGTTTGTGTGTTGAGGTCCTGTCTGTCCTTCCACCTGTTCTTGTCATATCTCGTAATGTCTCTGTCTGTATGTCTGTCTGTGTGTTTGGGTATTAACATGGGATCAGGCTAGGTGGTGTGTTCCGTGCTGTTCACTGGACAATGGAAGACACACCTTCGGTCGCTACACAAGAGCGATCTCAAGTGAGGCTGGCATCTGGACAATTGTTAGTCTTAATTAAGTTTGGTTAACGTGAGGAAAGTGTTGTTATTTGAATCATTTGTGGTTTAGATGTACACACTGTAATTCACGTGAGATTCGATCTTAGACCGTGTGTTATGTTTTTCCTTGTTCACTATCTGTATTAGATAGAGCTAGCATGCTTTCTTTCTCTCTCTCTCCATCTCCCTCCGTCACATCACACACCTCAGCATTGGGATTTCAGGATTAGCTAAGGGTTGGGTAGAAGCTTGGGTTTAGGGCCTAGTTGAGACTAGCTCTTAAATTAGAGACCTTTTGTTTTTCTCCTTCACGCGTGCTTCTTATTGCCCATCCCCACTCTCATTGGTGCTTAGCACAGACGCTTGTGCACTGCACTCACATACCACACCTACCTCTTGACTGTGTGCCTGCGCACAGTCTCTCCCCCTGGCTCTTCCTTCTCTCTTCAGTGCGCAGCTGCATACACACATGCACGCACACGCCTTTCATCTCTCACTCCAGCCTCCACTCCACTCATACACTCATCTAATCCTACACTTTAAAACTTGCACATAGCCTCACTACATCTTATTGTCATTTATGCTTTGATCATTCTATTTGCTGCTGATTATTGCTTGTACTATATCAGTATTAGTTAATAAGAAGTGTTGATTAATTTAATAAATGGTATTTTTGGAATAAACTGTTGTCCTGTCTGTTTTGCTGCAGTATTCACTGGATGCCTCTGCCATCAAAGTACTTTAATTGCCTTCATCAACCTGGTTGCTCATGAGTGTTATAGATTTAGTAGTGTAATTGCAATACATTAGTGCATTAGTAAGACGGTAGCACCGTGTTACAACTAGATTATTCTATTAATTTTAGTAGTTTAATTATAAAGCATTAAATACAAAAATACTGGTTAATTATTTATATGAGACTGACTTATTTGAGACTGATTTGATAATCCTATTGCACCTACATCTTGTGGTGCCCCCATGTTAGGATTGCTATTGTACTTACAATATCAGTTTCATCCAGGATGAGGTCTGACATCTCTACAACTGAGACAGCTGCACAAAGTTTGAATCTTGGTATGGTGGGTTCATCTGGAGGAGTCAGCTTTGCTTTCCCCAGAACAAAGCCAATGTCACATTGTGACATCCTCATATATTTAAATGTCAACAGTGAATTTGCATTTTTGCATTTGCATTTGCATTTACCCATCCAACACACCAGTAGAGAACACATACACCAGACACAGACATTCCTTGCGCCTGGGGATGGGGGTTAAGTGCCTTGCTCAAGGGCAAGGGCACACAGCCATGGATGTTGGTCCGAACCAGCAACCCTCCGGTCATAAGCCCGGTTCTCTAACCTTTAGACCACGGCTGCCCTGAGGTAAGCTACTGCTCCAATAGCCTTAGAGGCATCTGAGAAAACAGTTCAGTGTGTTTTGCTTTCAAGGTGACTTTGAACTGTATGTTCTGCGAATATTAAGTTTATGTAGCTCCTGCAGTGAGTCTCTCCACGTTTCCCATTCCCTGCACTTTTCTTCTGGAAGTGGCAAATCCCAGTCGTCAATTTCCTTGGAGAGCTTTCTGAGCAGGAACCTCCCTTGGATAGTAACGGGAGCTACAAGGCCAAGGGGATCACACAAACTGTTTACCGTCGAGAGGATGCCGTGCCGAGTAAATGGTTTGCTCATGTCTTGTACTTGAAAGCTAAATGTGTCCATGGCTATTTCCCAGCTCAGGCCGAGATTGCGCTGAATGAGCATGGCTTCGACCCCCAGATTGAGATCTTTCACACCTTTAGCACAGTCTTCTGATGGAAATGCTGCCAACACTGAAGGGCTGTTGGATGTGATTTTGTGGAGTCTTAGGTTTGATTCTGCCAGTGATGCCTGTGTTCTTCGGAGTAGATCAACAGCCTCTGAAGCAATAGGGAACGATCTAAGACCGTCATCTACATAAAAGTCTCACCCCACAAAGTGGCAAGTGTCAGTTCCATATTCAAGCTCACCTTCCCTCGCAGCTCGCCATCCATAGATGGCGAGTGCTGGTGAAGGGCTGTTTCCAAAAACGTGGACCCTCATGCGGTATTTGATAATATCCTTGTCAAGATCATTATCACGGAACCACAGGAACCTTAAATGGTCCCTGTGGTCCACTCTCACCGTGAAACAGTGGAACATGTGCTGTTTATCTGCAGTTATAGCTACAGGCTCCTTTCTAAAATGAATCAACACACCCAGCAGGCTGTTATTTAAATCAGGTCCAGTTAGGAGGACATTATTCAGAGAAAGACCCTGGTATTGAGCGCTGGAGTCGAAGACCACTCTAATTAGAGAAGGGTCAACCTCTGCATGATCATTGTCGAATATTTTTTGGATGAAATAAATGAACTGCAGTTTCATTTCTGGTTTCTTCACCATAGTGCGTCAAAGGGAGGAGAGGCGTGTAAATGCTTGCCCCCTGTTTTTGGGGAGTCAAGGCTTTGGGCACCTGAAGGGGAGCGGGGCAACCCAGCTGTTGTTTTCATCCCTGTAGAACTCTTTGTCCATGATGTCCAGGAAGACCTCATCCTCAATGGAGAGAACAACCTAATTGTCATTCCTTGTACACTTGAAGACTGAACGGCGGACTGCCATTTTTGAGCATGTTTGTCTTGCAGCTCTGCACACTTGGTTTGTGTGAATTCCCCAAACACACATCGCCCACCAGGACCCATTCTAGGTCCAGCTTGAGAGCAAATGGGGAATCGTGGGGCCCATTTCTCTGACATCTCACCTTTTGGATCCTCAGGATGTTGCGGCCCAGCAGCAGGAGGATCTGAGCATTTGGGTCCAGTTCTGGGATTTCAGAGGCGATAAAATTCAGGTGAGGATGTTTCTGAGCCACCTTTGGCATAAGTATCTCAGTCCTGTTATCCGGTATCTGTTGCATTCAAGCAGTGTTGGGAGTGTCAGACTAATGCTGCCGTTTACAGGCTCTATCTGGAAGCCGTCAGCTCTCCTCCCAGAAGCTTTGATAACACCAGTACAGGTTTTCAGTAAGCATGGAGATGCGTGGCTATTTATGTTAAAGTGCTCAAAAAACTCTGACTTCACTAATGACCCATTGCTCTGGGCGTCAAACATTGCATACATCTTCACAGCGACCTTTGGCTTACCTTTTGGATACACTTGGACCAAGCATATTTTCGTGCAAGATCTGGCTGGAAGTGCATGTATTATTTACTGAAGGTGCTGAGAATGTGGGGTCTTCCTCCCCGCCATGCTCTGAAGAGGGGCTGGGGCCCTTTGAAGCTCAGGGCGGTGGACCTGGGTGGAGAGCAGTGATGTGGTCTTTGCTGTCACATTCTGTGCAGTTTACTGGAGTTTTGCAATTGCGTGCAAGGTGAGAGGAGGATGCACAGTACCGGAGGCAGATGCCATGGTCCATTAGGTAAGTTTTGCACTCCTCTAATGTCTTCATCCTGAAGCTACGACACTTTCTCAATGGATGAGGTTTATTGTGGATCGGGCAGTTTTTACTAAGATCGTCCTCGCTGATGGTCGAATCTGTGCTGGTGGAGGCCTTGGGGGTTACCTCCATTTTGTGGACAGAGATGGGCATTCTCTGATGGCTGTGTTTGGATGTGGGTTTCTCACATCCAAAGTTATTGCTGGGAATGGCAAAGCTGGGGTCGTTTCTGGCCTTTGCCTCATAACAGATGAAACTAGTGAAATATCAGAATGGGGGGGAAGGAAGCATTGTTTTCTTCTTTGTATTTCATGCCACGAGAGATCCACTTTTCTTGCAGATAGTGGGGCAGTTTCTCCACCACGTGGTTGATACCTCTGGCAGTGTCCAGACATGCTAGGCCAAGTAGGTAGCCATCTTCTTTCACAGCCTGGGATTCCATTAGGAGATCTCCCAGTTCTCTTAACATGGCAGAGTCTTTATTAAGGATTTCAGGGAAGCTTTCTAGTTTTTTAAAAAGAGCGTTCTCAATAATCTCAGGGACGCCATAACACTCAACTAACCTTTTCCAGGCCGTGTCTAGTGCAGCACTGGGGTCACTAACATGAACCGCAACCTTTTTACATGGTTAGAAGATTCTTTGCCTCGCCACTTGGTGAGTCGGTCGAGCTCTTCACTCGGTCCAACCCCTGAATGGCACCAACAAAGGCTGACCTCCATGCTCCAAAGGTCTCAGGACAACTGTCGAACTGCACAAGACTTGTATTTACAAGTTCGCAGTGTGCCAGGTATTTAGCAAAGTCCAACATACCTGGAGCTCCTGGATGCTGAAGCGGTGTCGAGTGTGCTCTCGTCTGGGGGTGCTCTCTCTGCCGAGAGTGAGACAAATGAGGGCTGGACACTTCTAGCTTTCTTCCACCTTGCTGTGTCGAATCACATGGCTGGGACGATTTATCAGAGGGAAGTACAGAGGAAGTTTGCGATCGGCTATGATGGGACCATCAGCTGTATGGCAAAGGTTCGTGGCTGAGAGAGATGACTCATTGTTATTTGCATCCTGCATGTCTATTGTCAGCTGTTTGTTAAAGTCCTCCATGTCTAGTGGGTCATCTCTAATCTTATTTTGTCTAACTTAACGGCATTCTCTTTTTTTGTGAACAGTGCACGCGCTCATGCAGCTTCAGCTTGTGCACATGCTGTGACTGCTTCTATGCTGGCTGATGATGCGGACTTGGATGATAATTGTGATGAACCAGAATGTCTTGAGCATGACACTGATACTTGGTCTATTGTGATCATGTTCCCCTCTGCATTGGTACTGGACTTACTTTCCTCTGCAGGGGCCATTAGTTTATCGTCTTGGTGCATGATGTCGCAGGATCTGTTTGCAGTCTCCTGCTATGAAATTTGTTTTTGCTTGTAGGACTTGTCGTCTTTTCACTGTACTGTTAAATTGGTGTTGATACACACAATGAGAACCGTACAGTTACTAGTTTTGTAATGTTTTGTAATCTGTTATTTCAGTCTACAAAGTACACATGTCGTGATTGACAAATTAAACTGCTCTAGTCGCAGTTGTAAACTCTGACAGTCGAGTCAGCCTTTTTCATATGGATCAGACTAGCAACTGCTCTCTGTCTCAGTCATTCCCTTACTTCAGCAGTTTGTGCTTTGTTTTGCAGATGGACCCTTCTGTACTAGGTGTAAAAGTTGTACTTAGGCCTGGCAGAAAGAGACCATAATCTCAAATGGAAGCAGCAGCTGTAAACGTACAGCTAATAAATTTTGCCATTTGTGGAGTTACATTTGAGAGATTAAATCCTGTTGGTGCAACCTGCCTCTACTCTTTATTTTAAAATGTAAAAATGTGTTCATATGTTTGTCTCCAACTTCATGTTTCAGGTTTCACTCAACAGCCAGCGTGAGTAAACTAATCTTTTCATTCTGGAATTAGTTTTAAATCATGTTTGCGACAGTAATGAGTATCAGCTTTTTATGCCCTGTCAGAAAAAGCTATCTACTCCTTCATTTTGTAAACTGTTTATTTGGAAGCACAGTGAGTTGATAGGTGGCCAACAGAATGTGTATTAGCTTGTTCAGAAGAGGGAACATCTTGGGCCTTTCATCTCAAGATCTGAATATTTAGAGGGAGATCCATTTTACTTGACTGACAGGTGACCTGCTTCACATTTAGAGAACCCCTGGTCCAGACATCTTAGCTTATGTTCTCCTTGTTCTTCCATCTAAAATGTTACTTTGAATATTGGTTTTGAGTCATTTATGGTATGTTTTTTGTGCTCCTCTCAGTGGAATATGAAGAGGCTCTGAAGGTAACAAGTCATAACCCCACTTATTTTGTATTTAATGCATTTTTGAGCAGGTTTCAATAATTCAACAATTTCTTTTAAGACAAATATAATCGTCTTCATCGAACAGTATACATAACCATAAGTGTTCACAAAGCTGTTTTCAAACATTTGTGTTAATAAATTTTGTTTTTAGTGTATGTTATACTAATCAGTTAATTCATTTTAATTACAGAAGTGTCCTGTTCGAGGCTCCAACCTTGTCCATTTCTGTTTTGGTTTCAAAGAGTGCCATCAGGCAGGGAAACAGGCTGCAGATGAACGTCTATGAGACAAGGAACAACACGTCCAGAGTGCCCGGATCAGCGCCAAGCCTGGCTCTGGGACCAGTCAAGGCCAGCTGTATTGCAGAATCCAAAAAAGGATTTCGTGCTCCTCAGCACTGTCCGGCCCTGGCGCAGGTTGTGAGCCGCAAAGTCCAGGCGGCTGTTCCTGAGGAGAGCCTGGTAAGAAACTGTCACAGCCTGCACCTCATTTCGGACTTTTAGTTTGATATGTCTTTGTGCTCTTGTTCTGTGTCTGTCTCCGCCCCTCACCTGTTCCTGTTTGTCTCATTATTAACCTTGTTAATTTCAACCAATCCTGTTTTGCCCTGTTTAGTTCTCCTTCTATTTAAGTCCTAGTGTTTGCCTTGTACTTTGTCTATCGTTGTTTGTGTTTTAGAGCACACTGTTACGATGCACCTTTTTGTTATCAGTTTTGTTTCAGTTTGTACTTGTATTTTGATCTTCATTTTAAGTAAAGTCCTCCGTTTTGTCACCTTCATCATTGTGTCCTTGCACTTGGGTCCTGCACCACTCCACCAGCGTGACAGAAACCCTCACAAAGTCTGCTCCACCACTCCCCGGGGGTTTAGATGCAGGTGCATCTGCACATAATACTATTTATAGAATAGTAGAGTAGAATCAATTGTAGTTCTCTTGTCCATGTTTTTTAATTAGGGCCCAAGCACCGAAGATGCTAGCTCTCCGGTGTCTACTGGAGGCTGCCTGCACTGCAGGTGCAAGGCCCTATTGCTTTCATAAGGATTATTAGGGGCCAAGCAGCTTCACTGCTGGAACCCTAATGTAATCTTCTAAATTTATTAGGGGCCAAGCAACGAAGCCACAGGCACCTATTGTAACTTTTAGTGTTCTTCATTATTATTATCATGTGATTTCGTCAGCAATCACATATTGTTCTACTCAAGTTTTATTATTATGTGATTGCATCAGCAATCACATATTGTTCTTCTTAAGTTTTATTATTAGGGGCCAAGCAGTGAAGCTGCTGGAACCCTATTGTAATTGTTAGTAAGTTCCACTATTATTAGGGGCCAAGCAGCGAAGCTGCAGGCACCTATTGTAACTGTTAGCATTCTTCACTATTATTATTAGGGGCCAAGCAGCAAAGCTGCAGGCACCTACTGTTTTTGCTCCGGTTTTTCACTATTATTAGGGGCCAAGCAGCGAAGCTGCAGGCACCTATTGTAACTGTTAGCGTTCTTCACTATTATTATTAGGGGCCAAGCAGTGAAGCTGCTGGAACCCTATTGTAATTGTTAGCATTCTTCACTATTATTATTACGGGCCAAGCAGCAAAGCTGCAGGCACCTATTGTTTTTGTTCCGGTGTTCCACTATTATCATTATTATTATTATTATTATTATTATTATTATTATTATCATTAGGGGCCAAGCGGCGAAGCTGCAGGCACCTGTTGTAACTGTTAGCGTTCTTCACTATTATTATTAGGGGCCAAGCAGCGAAGCTGCAGGCACCTATTGTTTTTGCTCCGGTTTTTCACTATTATTAGGGGCCAAGCAGCAAAGCTGCTGGAACCCTTTTGTAATTGTTAGTAAGTTCCACTATTATTATTATACTTTGTCACATGCGGGTCTATGGCAGCCCCTAGAACCCCTTGGTCGATTTTTCTGAAATTTGGCACATTGATAGAGGACAGTCCAAGGTATCCAGGCACCAAATTCGGGGTCTCTCCATCCATCCCTTTAGCGTCACCAACAGGCCAAAAATTTTCGAAAAACCTACTTTTGCGAGCTAGTCCTAGACTGTTGATCCAATCACCACCAAATTTAGTACACATCGTCTATAGAGGATCCTGACCAAAAGTTGTTAAAAGAATTTTGCTAGGTCAAAGGATATAGCCGCTGTTGTCCAATGAATTTTGATGGCGAAGGCTCCAAAAGAGGAAGTGAGCATATCTCAGGAATGCTAGGGTGAATTGATGCAAAACTTGGCCCACATCATTTAGATGTCGCATCCTGTGGCCCCACCAAGTTTCATGAAATTTCGCCACATGGTGGCGCTATAGCAGACAAGCATTTAAAAATGTATTCAGATACCCATAACCGCAAGACAAAAGCAGATATTTCAACCAAACTTCTTGTGCATCATCACAGTATCAAGCCCTACCTGTCAGCCATTTTGTTTGTCGGCCGTCTTGCTTTTAACAAATTTCAATTATTTTCAATGGGATCCCATACAAGCCCTTGATGGATAATGGAGAAATTTGGCACCCTCATAGAGCATGGCCCAAGGTATCCAGGCACCAATTTTGGTGTAATTCCATCATCGTCTCTAGCGTCACCAACATGCCAAACTCTAGAGGACATTTTTGATTATAACTTCTGAACCACTTGACGTAGCCCAGGAAGCTTTACTGTCCCTGAATCCCTGCATCTCGGGCCAGTGGGACTTGGCTCCCGGAGGGAAGCTCCAGGCCCTGGCTGAGCTCCAGGCCCCAGGGAAGCCGGCCAGTTTCCCCGACTTCCGAGCACCCTGATGGGGAGAGCTTTTCAACCGACCATGGGTCCCTGCTTCCCAAATGGGACGTCGCTTCCGGAAGATGGCTCCAGGCCCCGGCTGAGCTCCAGGCCCCAGGGAAGCTTCCCCCAGTGGGACTCAGTCCCTGGAGCTAACCTCCAGGCCCCAGGGAAGCCAGTGGTCTTCCCCGACTTCCAGGCACCCTAACGGGGGGAGCTACCGGACCGGTCCCGGGTCTCTGCTTCCCCCAAAGTCCCACCAAGGGATGTCTGCTCACACTCTGATGGACTGCTGTCTTCTTCAGGGCTTCTTCCTGTCCTCTACCTGCCGGCGCTCAGCTGCTTGGCACTGTCATTGCTGCTTGCAGCTATATTTAGGGGCCAAGCAGCGAAGCTGCAGGCACCTATTGTAATTGTTAGTAAGTTCCACTATTATTATTATACTTCGTCACATGCGAGTCTATGGCAGCCCCTAGAACCGTATGGTAAAAAGTTGTGAAATTTGGCACATTGATAGAGGCCAGGCCAAGTTATCCAGGTCCCAAATCTGGGGTCAATTCATGCATCCCTGTAGCACCACCAACAGGCCAAAAATCAAGGTACTTTTTGGTACATATTAGCTCATAACTTTTGAACTGCTTGACCTAGAGTCGTAATCTTTTCCGCCATTTTGAATTTTTCAAAAAACATACTTTTGCGAACTAGTCCTAGACCATTGATCCAATCACCACCAAATATGGTACACACCATCTACAGACCATCCTGATCAAAAGTGGTATAAAGAATTTTGCTAGGCCAAAGGGTGTGGTCGCTGTTGCCTAATGAATTTTGATGGCGAAGGCTCCAAACAGGAAGTGAGCATATCTCAGCAATGCTTGTATGGATTGATGCAAAACTTGGTGCAATTCATTGACATGATGAATATTGGGTCCCCACCAAGTTTCATGAAATTTGGCCACATGGTGGCGCTATAGGACACAAACATAAAAAATTCATTCAAATACCCATAACTCCACGACAAAAGCAGATATTTCAGCCAAACTTCTTGTGCATCATCACGGTATCAAGCCCTACCAGGAATACTATGACCCCTAGCCGTCAGCCATTTTGTTTGTCGGCCATCTTGGAATAAGTAATTTTCAATGGCAGACCATAGAAGCCCTTCATGGATCATGATGAAGTTTGGCACCCTCATAGAGCACTGTAAAAGATATCCAGTCACCAAATTTGGTGTCATTCCATAATTGGCTCTAGCGCCACCAACAGGCCAAACTCCACAAATATATTTTTGCTTATAACTTTTGAACCTTATGACCTAGAGTGGTGACCTTTGTGTCAATTTATTCCTTGGGTCATGCTGAAGAGAATGAATCCATTTCTTGAAAATCTGCCACATTGGATTGTCCGCCATTTTGAATTTTTCGAAAAGCCTACTTTTGCGATCTAGTCCAAGACCGTAAATCCAATCACCACCAGATTTGGTATGTTTCATCTAGAGAGGGATCTGAGCAAAAGTTCTATAAAGAATTTTGCTAGGCCAAAGGATATGGCCACTGTTGTCCAATGAATTTTAATGGAGTGGCCTCTAAAACAGGAAGTGAGTTTCTCTCAGCAATGCTTGCGTGGATTGATGCCAAACTTGGTCCACATCATTGCCAGGGGGATTAGTAAGTACCCACCGAGTTTCACAAAATTTGGTCACATTGGGGCGCTATACCAGAAAAATAGTAAAAAAATATAGTAAAATACCAATTACTTCAGCAAAAAGGAGATATTTCATGGAAAATTCTTGTGAGTTATCACAGTAAAGGATCCTAGTTGAGAAATTATGAACCCTCTGTGTTGTCCATTTTGTTCTATAGCCATCTTGGTATTATCCTTTTTTCCCCTGGTTTTCTATGGCAGGCCATGGGAGTGCTATGTGGTTTTCCTTGGTTTCTGCTAAAGCTCTAAGAGTGGGGGTCAGTCTGCCCACACTGTGATGGACTGGTGTCTTGTTCCACGGTGGTTCCGATTACTTGTCTGCATGGGGCCTGCAAGCTGCTTGGCCCCGGCATTGCTGCTTTCAGCTATATTTATTATTATTCTTTGTTTTCAAGACTCAGCCATTTTTCAGATGGTTCCCATGGGTGACAACTCATGAAATTTGATACACACATCAGTGCTTGTGACAGTTACTCAGGGACAGAGGCTTGGCCACGGATGTGAACCAGGGACTCCATAGCGCCCCATGTGGCATTGAGTCTTGTGCCTGGCATGTACTTTCACCTACATGCACCAAATTTTGTGGGCATCTGGGTCTCCCCAAGACAAAAAAATTTGCAATTACATTGTATTAGCCATGCTCAACAGGAAGTGAGTTATTTTGAATTTTTTGCATTTTGACATGTGTTACATTTTGACTTTCTCTCCCTAGACAGTTCATTGGATTCATTCCAGATTTGTTATATATGATGTCAAGATGTTGCAGATTTTAAATAGCCAAGGAATTTTTGATATCTTGCAAGGTGTTGAAATTGCGAAACGATGAATATATATGTCTCACCACACAAACAGGAATACATCATAAATTCTCCATGCATTGCTTAATATGGCTCAGACTTCACAGGTTATTGGTTATGATGGTTATGATGATACCCACATGCCCAGAGTGACACCCCGGTATAGGGCCACCACCTGGCAACAGAAAGAGTGGCTTTTTCACCCATCACGGCTATAGTGTTCCTAGACAGTTCATCGGATTCATTTCAGATTTGGTGTACATGAAGTCACGGATGTCCTGATTTTATACTATGATGGTATTTTTGATATGTTGAACAGTGTAGCCATGGGTAAAGGCACGGATAAAGGATGAATTTGGGTACCTCTGAACAGATTTTTGACCAGTTTCACCAGTCTGATGAGTGACAGGATGTTTAACCAATCAAATCAGTGAGTTGCAGCGTGGGGGTTGGTGTAGAGGTGCCTGCGTCATGACGTAGGCTACCCCTTGAGACACATTCGGACCCGTGGAGCGGCCATGTTAGCCTATGCTTTTTGAACATGTTAGCCGTGTTGCTAATTCACCAGTGTCAGGAGGCATTTTTCATGCTTAGTAAAAAACGAACTCTTTTAATTGTGGTGTTGTGTTACTTTGGTGATGAAATCAGGGATAGCAGCTTGCGAGCTGTCCCTGTATGAAAATTTTGGATAAGTCGTAAGCAAACTGGTGTTGCGAACTCACCCATGTTGGAAGGCATTTCGCATGCTTACTGAGAAACGAGCTCCGAGTGGCCTATTAAGAGAAACAGACATCGTATTTTGTTACCTCGGTTAATTGTGGTGTTGTGTTAATTTCATGTATAGGATGAAGGATGACGAACTGTCAAAATGTTGGACGTGGTGCAGGGAAATTCTGCTTTAAGTCATGGAATTAGCTCCGCCAATGCATTTCACTATACATTTAAGCCTATGCATTTACGCCTGCGTGTGCACAAAGGAAATGGTTAATCTAAAAAGGCCCACCTTTTTGTCCCCTACTTTTGGCAGATTGTTTCTTTCATGTGAAAATGATTCTGTTGATAAGACCGAATCCTTTTAGCTGTGGCTCTGACTATGTAATGTGCGAGGGCCCTTTATCGCTGCTTGTAGCTATATTTAATTATTGTGCTTTAACACATATGCAGTGTGTTTGATTGGATTCATTTCCCTCACATCACTCACTGTGCTTTTCCTTACAGGTGATCTTAAATGAACTCAAAGGGACCAAAGTGGAGGATAAAACACCACCAGCTTGGTTTACATCTTACATGGAGAAGGTAGGATGACCCAGCTGTCAGTGCAGATCTAATTCAAATCTATGGCCTCAGCACTGATACACAGGGTTATTTACTGGTGCACCACCATAAGCAAAATTTTTTAATAGTTTGATTAATTCAAATGACCTCCGTGGTCAGTGACCTGACAGATATTTTTCATGCAAATACACCCTGCTAAAGACACAAAAGTGAAAAAAAAAGGTTTTCTTTGGATATGCAGTTCCAAATTTTTGCTGTGCTTTCTCTAGAGACACATCACTCTCAGACAGACAGGGGTGTTCCTCTAAAGATGCTTTTTTTTTCGGAAGCTGTTAATCAGAAGGAATATGCTGTCCAGTTTAAAGAGCAGGTGGTGAGGGAGGCGGTGGAGAAGATCTGTCGTGAGTTCTCAGGGCAGTGCTGCATTCATAAGCCTGCGGGTGCAGAGGCTCAGGTGTCAGAGGTCACGTCCTCTACTCTTCCAGGAGCCCCCAGCTCTGCTCCAGCCTGCAGCAGCTGCCGTGGCCAGACCTCAGGTGGAGGATACCAGTGCAGGTGGGTGGGGCTTTAAGAGAAAAAAAACTCAAGAGCCTTACATTGTCTGAACCAGTATTATAATCATAAAACTATGTGATTTTTAGTGAATACTTCTGTAGCTTCTCCCATTGTAGTCTAAAGATATACTTAAGCAATAGCATTTGCTATTCTGAGAGTAACATATACTGTTTGTCGTAACTGTCACTGTATTTACCTGTCAAAGTCATTCATGCTTTTGTACAGTGATAGGACAATCTGTAGGACTACTGTTCAGTTTATGTGCTCAGTTCCTGTCTGTCTTGTGTCTATTCATAGTGTGTGTACATCCTGCACTCTCTGTGAGCCCTGCAGTTTCTCTCATGACCCCAGCCACAACCTCGTGAGGGCCCGCACTCCCCTGTCTATCCCTGAACATGGGTCTCCTGCTCCAGACTATAGCAGGTACCACTCTGCACACTCCTTTGGAAAAAGAAAAAATGAAAAACTTATTTGAACTAGCCAAAAGACCCATCGAGTCCACTGTAACTCTCAGAGGCATATATTCTCTGGTTTAATCAGCTGATTGTAACTAATATCACCATAAAGTGACACCGCATCTCCTTTCTGGTTATTCCACCAGGTCAAAAACAATCCTTAAAAATTAGGTATATTACATTTAATGCACAGTTAGCAGCCAAAAGAAAGAGAGTGTCTTATGTTGTCATCTTGGAGCAGTCCTCCGAGAAATTATATGGATGTCAATCATTCCAATACAAGTATCATCAGGGCCCAGATGTTCAGAAGTAATCTGATTGGATTTCAGCTATCGGATTGGATCAAATCTTGAAAATGGGTTGTTCAAAAGAAGAAAAAAAAGGATTCTGAAATCAGATTAGATCACGTAAACCAGTCTTGGTTTAATCTGGATCAAACTTTCAGTATGTGTTGTTCAAAACTTTTTAGTAAGACTGGGATACCTTTGGTCCAGAAAATCAGGATTATACTGATCCCAGCAGAAGGATGGATTCAGCTTGGATTTTAGGAAGAAAATGTAATAAAACTTTAAAATCAGTCTAATAATACAACATTTGTATTATGTACTATATATATATTTATTTATATTTCGCACTTGATTTGTTTAACCATTACAGTGATAAAGTATATAAAGTATATATTAGTCTACCTATTAAGCCTTTCAGCACAGCAAAGTAGAAAAGAAAAAAAGGATTTTGTGCCCATAAAATATATCCCCAAAACAGCTGTCAGTATCAAACAGAAATAGCATATTTAATTTTAACTGTGAAGTTAATGAAGAAGAACTCTGAACGTTGTTTATTTTGTTAACTATTGGACATTTAGCCTTTTTATGATTTAAAACATATGTTCAAAATATCCAGTGTATTTGTGAATAATGTATATTTGTGTGTTTTTATTTATTTGTTGTGGATCAGATAAGAGGTCTGACTGTTTAAAGGAAACTGAAAATGGAAGGGGATGTTTGTATTGTTTTATTGTGCTGTTTTCTGTCTCTTCAAATAAAAAAACTTAAAGTGACCCCACACTGGCTATTCTACCTGTTGTTCTTTACATAGCTAGTAGCCAACATTGTGATATGTAGTCCCATTTAGAGCACTGGCAATCCGGATTTGGTAATCTTGAAAAGTCTGTATCTGGATCAGGGTGTCCAACCCAATGCTGCTTTGAAAAACTGGCAGAAAAGTAAGATGGATTACCTGATCCTGGATAGCAAAACATGGGATTTCCAAATCCAGATCATTCTGATCTAGGTGAAACTTTTTGAACAACTGGGCTCAGAGTGTGCTTTGTGGAAATGTCATCTTTAACGTGTTTAGGTTCTACCGACGGGGGGACCGGAGTTTCCGCAAGGCGGAAAAGCAGCGTCTGAAAGCGGAGAAGCGGCAGCTGAAGGCAGAGGTTAAGGAGATCCGTAAACAGCTGAGGATGGAGAGGAGAGGCCTGCAGTGGAGTGCTGCTGATGACGGCAGCTCCTCTCCGGTCCTATTGCAGCCACGGCCCACTCAGGCTGCCAACAGCCCCAAGTAAGTGAGATCAGTGTGAATAAAATATAAATGATTAATCACTGGGGAGTGGACTGTATGGATAAATTTCTCAACGCTTCATCATGCTGCATCACGTTTTGTGAGTGTTTTTTTTTTCTTTCTTTTTTTTTTATATGGCCAGTCGTCCAAAGCGTCCTTGCCCTGTTGCGATTCCAGCCATGACAGCTGTTTTTCTGGACGAGAACTTGCCTGATGGGACACGCCTGCGCCCTGGCACCAAGTTCATCAAATACTGGAAGATGAAGAACAGTGGCCGAGTGGGCTGGAGCTCAGAGACCAAGGCACAGACACGTTCACACAACACCAGTCCCTTGACACAAGACACACACACACACACATCTAATCCTGTCCTAACACACACACACACATCTAATCCTGTCCTAACTGTGGGTAGCTTAAAATAAAGTAAAATGTAATGCTAATCTGTTTTGGGCACGTGTGAGTGCTCACAAACTGTGCTGTCTCACTTCCATGCAGTGTTCTATAAGAGTTATGATGGTAAAAGGCCATTAAAATTTAGATTTTTCTGTCTAACTCTGACATTAAACTGAATTAAGATGTGTTCTTGCACCTCCTTCTCCCATAGTTAAAGTTCATGTGGGGAAACCTGGCCGTGAACTCTAGAGAGCGGTGGCGTGAGGTCGCAGTGCCAGCTCTGCAGCCTGGCCAGGTGGGTGTGGTGAGTGTAACCCTCACTGCTCCAGCTGTGGAAGGCTCCTACACCTCTCACTGGCGCCTGGCCCACAGAGGGGAGCAGTTTGGGCCACGTGTCTGGTGCAGCATTGTGGTAGATCCTCAGGCTCCTGCCTCCATCTGTGTGGATGGGCTGCTTGTCTCACCCTGCATCACTCCACAAGTGAGTTTGTGTTGGAAATCCGATGATGATTCTGCACACACACCTATACTCCTCTTCCAGTAAGTGCACAGGTCCAGGTTCATGACACCTTTAGTAACATCAGGTCCAAATCTTCGTATGGGCAAATCCATGGGGAGCTCCCCTTGGGTGACTGACTTTCACCTTCTTGGTCCATGCATCAGTCAATCCATCAGTCATTTGAACAATCAGGGTTCAGGCACAGTTATTTTTGTACAAACTCAGGGAACTCCAGAGACTACTCAGCCTCTTATACAGTAGACTCAGTTAGCATGGGCTGAGAAACCTACAGCAACATTTCCAGTATAATGTCTAGCTCTAATACAGTGTCTCTTCAGTTCTAATACAGTGTGGCTGTGTCCGAAATGGCATACTACATACTACTCGCATACTAATTATGACGTAAAAGTAGTATGTAGTATGCAGTACGTGAAAAATAAAAATTTTGCAGTACACGACAGTTACCCGGATGATGTACTACATTGGCGAAAATTTCTAGTATACATCCCGAGCTCACTTCGCCGACTACTGCATCCCATGAAGCAACGCGGTGATTTCCAACTGTCAAAAAATTTTAAAAACATGGCGGACAGCGACCGAACCAGCTTCAACTACAACTGCAGCTGCAGTTCCGAATATAAATGTATCAGCTGCATATTTTGGTGTAATAAATCTTCATACGCTTTCTTATAGGGCTACTTTTGATACATATTTGTGGTTGTCGTGTGTTGTTCGATTTTAACAGAACAGATAGCCCGACCGATAGCAAACGTGTAGTACACTACACGAAAGTTGTCATAATTGTGTACCATACTGTATACTAGTGTGTGGAGTAGTGCGCAGTATGCAGTGTATACTAGGCTAGTATGTAGTATGTAGTACGGTAGTATGCCATTTCGGACACAGCCTGTTTCTTCAGTTCTAATGCAGTGTTTCTGTAGTTCTAATGCAGTGTCTCTATAGTTCTAATTCAGTGTCTCTACAGTTCTAATTCAGTGTCTCCTCAGTTCTAATTCAGTGTCTCCTCACTTCTAATGCACTGTCTCTTCAGTTCTAGTACAGTGTCTCTTCAGTTCTATTGCATTGTTGTCTGCATGAGTTGATCTCTGTCCTGGTTTTTGCAGGAGAAAAGTGATGTGTCCCCAGAGAATGAAGAGAGAGCTACCAGGAACCACCTCCTCATGTCAGACAATCAGACCTGTGATCAGGAGTTCTACATTCCCTCTGTTGATTTACTCACAGCTCAGGTATACAACTCCACACCTGCCTTGCTCACAGCCCAGGTATACAGTACAACTCCACACCTGACTAACTCATAGCCCAGATATACAACTCCACACCTGACTTACTCACAGCCCAGGCATACAACCAGGGTCCAAAACTAATTGTTTGGTATGTCACAGAGCCATCTTAGGCAAAGAGTCAAGTTGGTGGTTAGTGGCTGATCACCTAGTGCCAATAAATAAACGGGGGAAAAAAGGAAAAGGAACCAAACCAAAATAATAACGTATTTACACTATTTACAGAACTCTTTTCAAGGAAAAAAACCAAGGCATAAATCCTGCAAGACTCTTCCAATTATTACAACCCACACACAAAATTTACACATCTACAACAACCAACAAACATCGAGGGATGGGATGCTCGATACTGATGTTTCGAAGCTGTGCTGAGCTTTCGCAGTGCAGATGTTTTGAAACACTGCTTCGAAGCATGGTTGCTCAACGATTGTGCATTGCACTCAACACTGATGCTTTATGCTTATAAAAAAATCCTATTATTATTTATAACCTAAACGCGAATG
The DNA here is from genome assembly GCF_902362185.1 of Chanos chanos. Lineage (NCBI taxonomy): Eukaryota > Metazoa > Chordata > Actinopteri > Gonorynchiformes > Chanidae > Chanos > Chanos chanos. The sequence goes on from NC_044502.1 coordinate 22,516,374, forward strand.
CGAACTCGACCACATTGAATGACCGCCTACTCAACTGACGACCTCTGCTTACGCAGAAATACGAAATCATTCGTGTATGTACACATTCACTTGCCAACGGCCTCACATTACAGTGTGACAACAACAACAGCAAAATGGATATAGTTTTGATTTCTTCTTCTTCTTCTTCTTCTTCTTCTTCTTCTTCTAATTTCCAACAGACTTGGAAAGTGCATTGATGCCTCCTGCCGATTAAAAACAACAACATTTAATGTGAAGAAGCTTAACGTGGCTAAATGCTCCAAAACTGCAATCAATGATCACCAAATTTCTCTCAGACATCTCTTGTTCGAACGCCTCCTCCTGTCAAAATCGAAATCCTCAGAGTATGGTCATTATCTCACGTTAAGCGTTTTCCTCTCCACTGACGCCCATTACAAAGAGACAGGTTAACATGCCTTAATGTCCCAAAACAGCGATCAATGATCACCAAATTCGTCTGACATCTCACATGTTATAAGCACTATTTCTAATTTTAAAAAAAAGCAAAAGTGAAATTCAGTGACAGGGGTGACATGTTGGAAATGATTTACGTGTTTGTTTGCATATAGAGAAGGGAAGTGAGATCCGATCTCAAGTTGTCATTTGAGACATGGATCAGTTGATTACTTAAGACAGTTGTAACTTTGTAATTATTATAGCAATTACATCATCTCTGTGCAGAATATTCTCCAAAACTTGCTTAAACAGCTCATTGTTGTGGGATTTGCGCCCATGTAGACACTCAACCATTCTTAATTCTTTGAGAATGTTTAACACAAACGTGTTAAATTTCTCGCACTGTCAACTATGTTTTTTAAACTCTGTCATGTATAGTGAAACGTCAGTACGTCATTACTTTGTGTGTTGAACATGTGCGAAAACTTCCAAGTGCAGAAGACAATCTGATTGAGCGTTTACATGGTTAATATTTTCCTATTGAACGGATTATCAGAAATCTACACCACCCCTTCCAATCCGATTGAATTCTCGATCGGATTAGGGTATTTCATTCCGATCGAAGTGTTTACATAAAGCATTTTCATTCCGATTGAGCTTGAATCCAATTATTAACGGAATATTAGGCTCCATGTATATGCACCTAACGACAGACTTAAAGGTGAGGTTTGAGCTTCCTCTGTTTCCGGCTCACCAGCCGCCACTACGATGGTGTTCCACAAAGAAAGTACATTAAAGGGGCCTACACTTCATAAGCTACAAAGTAAAACCCACTCAAACCCACAAAACCCATGTGGTTATTGATCCTAATAAACATAGTAGCCTTCTGTCAATAGATTATCTTCCTAAATATGTCTTACACATGAAATTTAAATACCAACCAACTGAAATAGCCTCACAGATGTTAATAAACGCAACACAACAGAGAAAAAGAAATATTTATTGAAACACACTTTTCATTACAGTCCCAATTTACCGTCTCTGGCAATCTGAAAGCTTTTTTCATTCTTTGTTATGTGATTTCTCCAAAATATGTATTGATCATATGTATTGATAGCCTGGCTGAGCAGACGCATCCCTCTGAGCTCTACCAATGGAGTCACGACATAATAGTAATTGAATTTAAAAAAAAATCCTCTTGGATGACTTTTTCTCTTCGAACTTAGTCTAAGATTATGATAACATCCACGGCTGTGTGCCCTTGAGCAAGTCACTTAACCCCAGTGCTCCCCGGGCGCAAGGAATGCTGCCCACTGCTCCTGCGTGTTCACTACTGGTGTGTTGGATGGCGAGGACAAATTCACTGCTCACTGTTCACAGTGTGTGTATGCAATCACTTAAACTTAGGACGCCGAAGAGCATAGCTACACTACACCTATGGAGATTTCTAGCTCCAAAAAACAGAACAGAGTTAATCCAACGCCAACAAACACACCAGCAAAAGTTCACATTAGGCGCTTTCGCACTGGAGGAACTTTTCCATTGTTCTTAGAACTGTTGGAGAAAGTACCCCCTTTTTCGTGTGTTCGCACCGCAGGAACTTTCGGGTGACATAGTGCTTTTGCAACCTTCGGGTGACATAGGTGTACATTGGTCCAGACATAGGTATACGGTGATTGGTCCAGACGTAGGCGTACTGCATGCAACCACCATTTTTAAAAACCCGTGTACAGCGTTTGCCATGCAAACAGAGAAAAGAAAGAACAAGAAGAAGATAAAGAACACAACACCTAGGATTATAAAATGGACAAAAATGGCGACAAATGGACCGACAGTGAAGTTCAGGCTTTACTGAGCCTTTATTCGACAGAGAAGATTCAACGCGATTTTGACGCCTCCAAGCGAAACATAAAAATATTCGCTAGCATTTCCTCTCAGCTAGCTTCGTTGGGTGTCCACCACACAGCGAAACAATGCAGAGAGAAAATCAAGAAACTTAAGCAGGACTACAAGAAAATAAAAGACCATAACAACAAAAGCGGGTCGGATCGAAAAACGAGTAAATGGTATGGCACTCTGGACAGTATCCTCGGCCACAGACCGGCATATGCTGGAAATGCGCACACAAAGGATTCAGCAGTCAGGCTTTTGGAGGCCTCCAGCGTCCTGTGCCTGATAAAAGACATATTGGAGCAGGAGCAGTAAGACCGCAGGCAGTGCCAAGTTCAAGTGCAAGGTCTTGTAGAAATGTTGAAGGAGCAGACTGAGAGAGAGGCTGAGGAACGTGAACAGCTACGGGCAGAGGCTGCAGAGGCAAGGTGCCAGCAGGCTACTTTTCTTGAGGGCCTTATGACGATCATGAATAGGCTTGTGCCAGGGATGCAAGGCCCAACTCACCCTAAAGTGGACTGACCTGAAGTGGACTCACCCCCTTAATTTATTTGGTTGTTTTGTACGCACTCTTGTTTTTACACCTACTTAATTTATTTGCTTGTTTTGCGCGCACTCCTGTTCTTTTTTAGCACATACTTCATTCTTTTGCACTCTTGTTGTTTTGTACAAACTTTACTGTTTTGTTGTTTTGCACATGCTCTTGTTTTGTGATTAAGATTCAAATAAAGGTTTGTACAGAGATATGGTGTGGTGAAGTTATTTGTGCAGGTACTGGTGTACTGGTGAAGTCATGAAAGAAGACAAAGCACACAAAATTGGAAAACATTTGAAAAACCTTTCATTTCTGTATCTGATGCCCCCAACAACTAATAAGAAATACACAATTATAATAACTCTGATTTGAATCTTATACATCATACATCAGCCACATGGTTAAGATGATGCATCAAGGTTGCACGCACTCCAATTCCTTCAGTCTCTGCAACGGGGGGCTATAGTGGCAGATCTGGCTGGGGAAAAGGGATAGGTACACCCCACTCCTCTCTGTACTCCTTGTCATGGCTCTCACTGAGGTCGTGAAGTACACAGCAGGTTAGCACCATAGAGACTGCAGTCGTTGCGCTTCTGCAGACATCTCCATCTTCCTTTGAGCCTGCCAATGTGTTTTCAACCACAACCCTTGCCTTGCTTGTTTTGTGGTTGAATACCTCTTGCTGTTGAGTGAGGTGGCCGTTGTCCAGAAAAGGCTTCATGAGCCAGCTTGCCAGTGGATAGGCTGCATCTCCAAGGATGTAGTGGCCAATGTCTTGCCCACCAATGCTCCAGTGTTGCTGTGAAAACAGCTTTCCTCTCTCAGCCAGGTCCCACAATGTAGACAGACGCAGAACTCTGGCATCATGCAAGCTGCCAGGTTGCCCAGCGTAAACGTTCCAAAACAAACCTCTTCCATCAACTACTGCCTGCAATACAATGAAATACCAGCCCTTACGGTTGAAATGTGTGGTGTTCCTGGGGAGCCAAAATAGGGATGTGTGAGCCAATAGCCCCCTACACATTGTGGTAACCCCCATCTGTGCTCGAAGTAAAGAGCCATTTCTTTCAGCTTCTCCGCGTTTGGCATCTGAATGGTTTCAGGCAATAGGATTTCTTCAACAGAGGAGCAGAACTCTTTCACGCAGTCACAGACAGTTGAAATGCCAACTCCAAACAAATGTGCAACAGTCCTGTACTTGGCGTTACTAGCGAGTTTCCACAACGCCACAGCAGCTCTTTTTTGGAGTGGCACAGATGCACGATAATTTGTATCCATTTTCTCCAATGCAGGCTTCAGCGACGACAGATGTATTGAAATGTTGTATCCATTGGTCGTCAGTGAAACCGGGAACAACAGTTTTCCACCAGTTGTCAACTCTCCTCTGGACCCAAATGAATGGTGAACAGTGTTGTGCAATGATCCGCAGCAACGTCTGAAACACATACAATACATTTTGTTGTACATCACATCCTTTGAATTTCCTCTGAAATGTTTTTTCACATGACATGAAAGTACAAACTAACATTAAAGCTAGTTACCCATCTCCTTTGTCTGCGGCGCTGTGTTCTTCTCACAACTTTGTTGATGTGAAGTACTGCCAATTCTCGAATGAGTTTTCGCCTCTTAGCTCTTCTTCTTGCTCTTTCAATTGCATTATTCGCACGTTTCATTTCGAACTGTATCATTATCATGACACCCACGACACACAACAAACACATAGCTCTGATCACGGCATCCTCCATCTTCTTGTTGTTGTTGTTCTATGTCGCACAGGAGTGACGTCGCTATACCACCCGTCAGCTGGCTTACGTCACTTAAGTGTTCCTACTGGCGGTGCGAAAGCAAACAGAAACAAGCCCTAAAACGAATGTAGTTCTAGGGGAGGCTCCCCAGGGGGTAGTTCCTATCGAATTAGACCCTAGAACTGGTCGGTGCGAAAGCGCCTATGGAGATAAAGCAAAAGGTACGTCCTCAGAGTAAGCTACAACTACATCAATGGAAACTGTACAGAAAGTTATCGACTCACTGGGGAAATGCCTGGACGGCCGCATGGAGGACATTAGCAGTCAGATGCAGCAGCATAGCACCATGCTAGGTGCAGTAGCTAAGACGGTGTAGCTAAACTCAGAGGAACTAAAAGAATGTAAGACGAAAATAAAAAACTTAGAGAAACAGATGCAAACAATCAAAAAACAGTGACATCAAGGAACACATACTGAACCAAGAAAGATACAAAAGAAGATGGTGTCTTCGCATAAAAGGTAAAAAGGAAAAAGTCAATGAGCACGTCAGAGCGGAGGTTGTGGAGCTCCTGTGTAAAACGCACCTGACCTGACGCCAAAGATGGAAGACGCAATTGATATTGTACAGAGAGTTGGAAGGGTGATAGAAAACAGGCATCGGCAAATTATAATTCTTTTTGCTATACGAATGATAAGGGATGCTATCTGGAAGTGAACGAAAACCTCGCCAGAGGACTGGCTGTCCAGACAAGCACTGTGGCCAAAGATCAAGCAGGCAAAGAGAGAAGGCAAGGCAGCGGGATTTAGGGGCCCATACGACTTCATCGACGGCAAGCGCAACAGGGAAATGTCTACAGGTTTGAATTAAACATCTAACTTGAACTGAGCTTGCACAGTGGAAAATTTCTGATTATGGGACTTATAGCTCATGGTTATTTACCCCACCTCCTTAAGCCTTTCTTTAAAAGAAGTTACAGGCTTTTTATTTTTTTTTTTATTTCTTTAAATTTACCCAGTTCTCAGTGTTCTTTATGTATTCTGTGTTCCAGCAGAAAACTGATATTTCTTTCTCCTCATTTAATACTAGAGGACTCAAAAATTCTATTAAACGTAAAGCTGTTTTCCTGTTTTGTAGAGGACAAAGGGCAAACTGCATTTTTCTCCAAGAAACAGATGTTTATATCAGATGTTAAGTTTTGGTCTCAACAATGGGGTGACAAAATTCTTTTTAGTCATGGTACAAACCGCTCTGCAGGAGTAGCCATATGTTTCAACAGATGTCCTTGTAAAATCATAATGGATAAGACAGACAGGGACATTGGGTAGCATGTATCCTTGAGATCAATAGTGTCCTTATTATTGTTAATGTTTATAGATATAATGATGAGCATAAAAATAGAAATTTGTTGCATTAGGTTACAACAGTTATTAAGGAACTAAATGCAAACATCTCAACCGATTATATACTGGTTGGAGGTGATTTCAATTTGACTCCTGATGAGTGGATAGAAAGATGGCCATCTAGATTCTCACAAGGTCATAATAATCAAACTGTTGGGGATTCTATTAATAACAACAATTTGATAGATATATGGAGATCATTAAACAGGGACAGGAGGCAGTTCACTTGGTATAAGCCTAATGGAAAAGCCAAATCAAGGATTGATTACTGGCAAATATCAAACTCAGTCTTAAAACATGTTACAGAAACCAGTATTTCAAATAGCCCCTTAAGCGATCACTGCATAATGAATTTAAAACCAACAAGAAACAATACAGCTAGTTACTTTGATACAAAAATGGGAATACTTAAAATTCAATGTCAGAAAATATTTGATAACTTTTAGCCAAAAATTGAATGAGGAAAGAAAAGCAGATGAAGCAAAATTGGCTAAAGAATTAGTCTCATATTATTTTAAGTTAAACTGGAGTGCAAAGGATAAAGAAAAAGTCAATAACCTGCAATGTCAATTAGATGAACATTATGTCAACAAAGCACGGGGAGCATATATAAGATCCAGGGCTAAGTGGATAGAGGATGGAGAAAAAAAACATGTTATATTTCGGTAATTTAGAAAAACATAGACCTTTAGACATCATCATATTCCAAACAAAATGCTAAGTTATTTTTTCTGTGAGGAAGATTTGACAATTGAAGAATTTGATTGCACCATCAAAAAGATAGCATCTGACCGCTCACCGGATCCAGATGGAATAACAGCCAACTTTTACAAACATTTTTGGGGTGAAATCAAAATATTACTATTCCATGCAATTAAGGAATGCATTATACAAAAGGAGCTAATGACAACAATGAAACAAGGTATAATTAAATTAATTCCTAAACCTGGAAAAGACAACAGAATTTTAAGCAATTTAAGACCGATCACCCTTCTAAACACGGATTATAAAATTTTCACAACTGTTTTGGCAGCAAGATTAAAAGGAGGAATGTCGAAAACTATCAGTACAACTCAGTCAGGTTTCCTTAAGGGAAGATCTATCCATGATAATGTCCGCTTGGTTCTGGAACTTATTGATTACGGTCATTTAATTAACAATGATGACTTTATTCTTTATGTTGAACACGCATTTATTTTTGACATACTTAAACACTTTGGATTTGGCAGCAGGTTTTTAGATATGATTATTATGTTACATACAGACAGTAACAGCTGTGTGTCCCTCCGAGAGGGCACATCCCCCAGATTCAACAAAGGGAAAAGGCGTTAGACAGGGATGTAGTATTTCACCCCTCTTATTTATTGCTGTTACTGAATTACTGGCTATCCTCATAAAAAAATCCAGTATCGAGGGATTAAACATAAATGAACAAAAATTAATAATAAGTCAGTTAGCTGATGACACAACGCTTTTTGTAAAGAACAAAGAGCAAATTCCTTTAGCCTTAGTAGAGTTATTCTCTCAAGCTTCTGGTCTCCATTTGAACCTTAACAAATGTGAGCTTATGAATATCCACAACTGCTCCTATTCTTCAGTATATAATATGCCTGTCAATAAAGATACTCGATATTTAGGAATTTGGATAAGCAAATGTCCAGACTCTAGGAAGAAGAATAATATTCAAAATGTCATTGATAAATGTAAGATAATACTAAACAACTGGTTGCAAAGGGATTTGACTTTGTTTGGAAGAACGCTGAAAACAGAAATGGAAACTATATCTAGGCTGATCTATCCTGCATACTACTTAGCTGTATCTCCCAAGATGATCAAACAAATTAACAAACTAAACTTTAATTTCATTTGGAAAAATAAGCATCATTATATCAGAAAAGATTTGTTGTAAAATATGAAAAAGGTGGGATAAAAGCATTAGACTTTGAAATTATGAATGGAGTATTAAAAATTAAATGGCTTCAGTCCTTTCTAAGGAATGGTAAAGAGGTATGGTTCTCATTACCCTCACTTGTGTTCAATAAATTGGGAGGTGTAGAGTTTTTGTTAAAACCATATTTTAGGCGCATTCATGACAATTCTGTCTGTGTGCATTTCCATCAGCCGTGTTACACGAATTAAAAATGTACACTCTCCTCATCGCGGGAGGAGCTGTGAACAGGTGTCGGTTTAAAACTTGTCTAGGGCAACTTGAATGGAAACACAACAAACCCCAGGAACGCAACAAACCCCTTGTTGATGTGACTCTACCTGTTTCCATCAACCAGTATCATTTTACGCTAAGCTGATCACCTTTCCAGCGAATAAATTTCTTATCCGATTTAAAAGGTTTGATGCGAAGTTTAAGCGTTAATTTGCTTTAAATAGTTGGATGGAAACCCAGCTAGTGTTGTGACAGCATTATGTTGTAGCGTGGTAAAGCTGGTTTTATATTCGGATATTTGCTGGATATTTGGCGGTCGTGTAACGGACCGTCGGCAAATTACACATTTCATGGATGTCCGCTTTTTGACATGCTAGCTGGTATTAAAACAATATTCACTGAAAATTAATAAAATGAGCTTTACACCTAACGTTCTAGTGATTCCAAAATAAAGTGACGGACATATTGCATATTTGGAAGAAACTCTGTTTCAGGAACTTTCTTAAAAAAATATTCACTAAAAATACAAAAAATGACCTTTCTCATTCTAATGGCTGCAAGTAACTCGACATTAGAGTGCAGCACTTACTACAGGTGAGAATTTGATGAAAAGTCAAACTACAAAGAACTAAAGCCATTTTCACATATGCACTACGGACTATAACTGCAGAATCAGGTTCGCATTACTTCCGAAGTTGCCCTTTCACACATGCAGCACACAGCAGCAGATAATCCCAGTCAGATGCTTTCACACATACTCGAAATACTCCATGTAATTTTACTTTTCAGCAAATTCAGCAATTTTTGGTGAATATTTCTCCAAGAAAGCTTCTAAAACTGGGAATTTCTTATAAATATGCGTTGTGGAAAGTCAGTTATTTCGTTTTTGAATTACTAGAACGCTGAAAAGGTGATTTTATTCATTTGTAGTGAATATTTTTAATACCAACTGACATGTTAGAAGGCGAACATCCATGAAATGTGTAATTTGCAGACGGTCCCTTACACAGACGTAGCGACTGAAGGCATAATGAAAGTGCCGTGAAGCTGTTTTTGGATAAAAATCGATAGCGACAACAAATATTGTTATTTTCCTCTGAAACACCATATTATAGTGTACTTTCCTTGCCCTCGAATATGTAATTAAGCTGAAGTGCTTTATCATGTCCGAATTTAGGAAAGTTTAAAACCGAATATCCAGCGAATATCCCACCTTTACCATGCTTTATATTGTGCGTTTGTTGTGACGGCATGCGAATTTAGGAAAGTTTAAAACCGAATATCCAGCGAATATCCCAACTTTACCATGCTTTATATTGTGCGTTTGTTGTGACAGGGTATGCGTTTTTACGCTACTTCTGGTTTAAGTGAGCTTGGTGAATAGCCTAAAATGCGGCCGTATTTTGTGCTTTACTACATATTCCGTTTTAATGCAATCAGAGAACGGAAGACTGGATTGGCTTGGTTATAAAGTACGCTGCAGTTGTGATACGGGGTGCCTGACCTGTCATTCGCTTCAGCAGCTATAAAGAATGTGAAGACTATGGACCGTGTGTGAAAGTCGTGCCCGCTCACTTTTGCTGAGGCCTGTCTGGAAATAAATTTCTGGCTAAGGCACTGGATATGATGTCCTTAAAAACAATGTAATTACTACTAACCTGGTGGACGGTGGACACCGAGGCTCAATCAAAGAATTGTGAAACATAGTCAATCAACTTACGTGTTGTAGTGATGAAAGTTTTTTGTGAAGTAGGCCTCATTTATTTTGTTCACCAACGTAGATTTTTACTTGCATTTCGCGAGTTGTGGGTGCTAATTTTGGACCCTGTATACAGCTCCACACCTGACTTACTCACAGCCCAGGTATGCAATTCAACACCTGACTTACTCACATCCAAGGTGTACAACTCCACACCTGACTTAGTCACAGCCCAGGTATACAACTCCACACCTGACTCAGACCTACTGACTTGAAAATCAGATTTTACTCAGGGTCTTCAGTGCAATGCTCTGTCAGACTTGATTTCTGATATTACTTAAATCATATAATTTTGCTGTCAAGCCGTTAGGAGACAAAACTAGCATAGACTGCAGTCTGCATCTGCTCTAATTACTTATGTGTGGCAAGGCAAGACAATCAATCCATTGTAATCGTGTCTGAACAATAAAGAACCCAATTTTGGTCTGTTCTAAAGAATCTCACTGTAATTTTAATTATTTTTGTTGACTTAATTATAAAATCAAGACAAGTTAAATTATGATATCCTCTTTGTGGTAAGAAGTGCTGTACATATTTCAGCTAATGAAATTATAAGTTACATTCATAGGCACAGTTCTCTTACAGTGCCTGTCATAAGAGGTGCTTATATAAAATTCATATGAAACCCCTCCTACTGTGTCAGTGAAGTGAGCATAGAGTTAGTGTTTCATAGTGTACATTCTGTCCCTGCCCTACAGGACCTGCTGTCCTTTGAACTGCTGGACATTAACATAGTTCAGGAGCTGGAGAATGTTCCAAACAACACTCCAGCAGGTAACACCTCACACACGTCTCAGTAGTTTATGAATAGATACACCTCAGCACCAAATTACTAGGTATAAGCATGACCGGTTTTTAATGGATTTTGACATTTTACACTTTTTAATTTTAAATTTAATTTTTTCCCCTTTATTTTACCTGTGATCCTGATATTTGCTGTGTGTTGGATTGACTTCACAGGCGTTTCTCTGCCGGTGTCTGTAGATGTCACACCCTGCTCGTCTCCTCTGATTCACGACAGTTCACGGCAGGAGAAGACCTCTGTCACTCTAATTCAGGAGGAAGCAGAACTCCAGGGCGTCAGCAGCATCTTAGGTACTGAGCCACATTCAACCCCATTGCCCAATCTACACTAGTCTAACCAGCTCCAGCTTTTCACCCAGTTTTCTCTATTCCATGATCATGTAGGTGTGGCCCAAGGCCTGGAGCTGGCTGTGGTTCAGAGTCCAGAGCTGGGTGTGGCTCAGGGACCAGAGGTGGGCGGAGTTTTGGGTGAGAATAAAGGTGAGTGGAACAAATTTTGTCTGTGATACAGACTTACTTCACTGGACAATTCTAGACCTATGTGCAGATCAGGGCCAGAAAACTGGAAAGTTGGGGACACATTAGTATTTTAAATTAGAGCCATTATTTCATTCAAATAGTGGAAAAAAATGATGAAAAATAAAGCTTAAAATATGTCTAATAATATTAGGTGTAAATACTTGAGTTTAACGAATGAAAAGGTGGAAGATGGTTATTTTATATTTAACTGAAGTTAATTATCACAAATATGTGAAAATGGAAGAATAGCCTAATTCTAAATTTTAATGCAGGATTAGAGGGGCTTTATGACTTCTCATGCAGAAATTATTTCATTTCAACATTAATCCTGTCCTGGCTCTGGGGTGTTTTTAAATCCATGTGATTTACAAAGAATCTCCAGATGCCTAAATATAGTTTTCCTTTCACATTTTACTTAAAAGTTCACACTGATGTAAGAAGTAGAGAAAAATTTATGTTGTTGTGCCTATGTAGTTTCACAAATTAATCAAAAATATTTTGACTAAAAGAAAGGGGAATTTGACTTACATTCAAATAGTAATTATTGTCCAGGTCATATTTATCTCCTGACTCAATCTGAAGGATTTCCTGCCTCTGTTATCACATTTTTATTACTGAGAACGGGGCGGTCTGTTATCAGATATCTATTACTGAGGACTTGGCAGTCTGTTAGAGAGGGGAGATGGTGCTAACAGTGTCAAAAACCCTCTTTCTTTATGGTCCTAGTGTCATATAAACTATCACTTATACATCTATCATAATATAGAATAGTAAGTTAATATATGTAGTGCTTTAATATTTTGTGGGCATTATATCGCTATCTTTATGGTGGGTTTGTCTGTCTTTTCCCATAGTGGTTCCAGCACCTGAGTGCTATGTGTCTGTCAGTGAGAAGGAGGCAGGGAAAGTTGTACTGACAGTGGGACCTGCTGCTGGTTCAGTGCCTGCCCACACAGGCCAGGCAGAGCAGGACCCTGCAGGTCAGTGACTGACTGTCAAACGCACAACACGGACACTAGGTTTACACAGGGGCACCAGCACGAACATTAGGTTTACACAGGGGCACCAGATTGTTCACTGTCTCATGTCACTCAGACTGAGTTTGAAGACCTGTTCAGATTTCTGCTTTATTTGGTTATGAATTCATTTATAAGTTCTGATTCTTTCTGTGGTTTAACGCTTTATTTGGTTATGAATTCATTACCAATTTCTGATTCGACTGTGGTTTAATACTTTATTTGGTTATGAATTCATTTATAATCTCTGATTCTTCTGTTTAACACTTTAATTGGTTATGAATTCATTTATAATTTCTGATTTGTCTGTGGTTTAATGCTTTATTTGGTTATGAATTCATTTATAAGTTCTGATGCTTTCTGTGGTTTAATGCTTTACATGGTTATGAATTCATGTACAATTTCTGATTTGTCTGTGGTTTTTAATGGTTAGCTGAGGTCCAGGAGAAAATAAGTCAGCACCTTGTGCAGGAACGAGAGGAAGGGCAGAAAAAGGCAGAGAAAGTGAAGGAGGTGGGTGAGGGAAAGGAGGCACGTAGCCGAACTTCCTCGGCCTCTTCTGAGGATTACATTATTATCCTGCCGGACTGCTTCGACACCAGCCGTCCTCTGGGTGAGTCCATGTACAGCTCTGCCCTGTCCCAGGCTGGCGCTGACCTCCGCTGCCCAGATGATGAGCCCGCAGAGGCAGTGCAGACTGGGGAGCTCCCTGCATGTGCAGCAGCAAATGTCAGCGCTGATGCTTACAGCATGCTGTGTGCATCAGTGACGCTGGGCACCATTCCCCTCAGCCCAGTGATCGTGGATGCACCCCAGCCCTCTCTGCAGTCCAGGTTAGTCCCGAACAGGCGCTACACACCCGTAACCACCCCACTGTGCGAGATAGACTACAGTACAGTTCAGGTTAGTCCCAGACAGGCACTAGACACCCGCATCCACCCCACTGTGCGAGACAGACTAGAGTACAGTCCAGGTTAGTCCCAGACAGGCACTAGACACCTGCATCCACCCCACTGTGAAAGATAAACTACAGTACAGTCCAAGTTAGCCCCAGACAGACACGACACACCCACATCCAGCCCACTATGAAAGATACTCTACAGCACAGTCCAGGTTAGTCACAGACAGGCACTACACACCTGTAACCACCACAGTGTGAGAGATAGACTAGAGTACAGTCCAGGTTAGTCCCAGACAGGCACTACACGCCTGTGACCACCCCACTGTGAGAAACAGACTGTGGCATTCTCACATGCAGTGGCACACAGTAACCAGGGGGCTAGTTAATCAGTGAGCCTTTAGCCTCACTAGTCTGATTTCAGTAAGCCATAAGTTAAGTTACATGAATGTAACACATCCTTTCACAGACCTGATCAGTGTTACTTTGGTTTTTGTAGGGATTTTGGGTGACTTTTAGGTTTTCTTGGGGATTTGCAGGGACTTTGCCGAGGAAAAATGTATTGTAACACCAATCATACCAAAAAACACCTTATTTTGTTGCCCTTTGAGGATGTCACAGGCCCGACAGGTGCATTGCCTGGGTTTTTTTATTGCCTCTTGGATTAATGATCTGGAGTTATTGTTTTATTTATAATTACCTTTATGACTATTTATTATGATATTTATGATTATTTTATTTCCTCTACTTCCTCTTCTTCTTATCTTTATTGTTATTTTATTAATTATTGTCTCTGATTATTTTATTTATTTTTATCATTATTCACTTATTAAGGCCTCATACATTAACACATTGCTTATACTTCTTCTCAAGTTGGAAAAGAATAAAATATATTTGAAAGAGCCGGGTGGAATTGAGGAAAATGCAGAAGGCCAAGTGTCTTATGTCTCAGTGAACCTCATATGAGGCAGAGGAAGAGTTTAGTGACCAAAGGAGCCAAAAAAAAGACAGTTATCAATAATTAGAACAGAAACAAAGAAAACTTTGACATCACAGAGAGCAGCGCTATTGTCTAATGAGACACTCAGATACACATCTAATCCACTGTAACTACTGAACAACAAGTTTTAACCCCTTACTTAAATGAACCTGTTTCATCTCAAACAGACTTTAAGAAGTCACACTTGGTCACACTCACACTGTATGTAACGTGTGTTGAAACTGTGTCCAGACTTTTTTTTTTTTTGTCCAGCCTTATGTTCTATTCTTGTAAGGATTTCTGTGCAGTTCTGTGTGCTGAAATGTAACCAAGTGACTGTGTATACAGCACTAAGATGCACAGACAGACAGATGCTGAAGGAGAGGTCTCAGACAGGACTCTGCCCTGCCAGTCAGGACAAGAGAAAGGTGAGATCTGACACGAGTGATGCACTTTCAGATATAAACAACCTGCATCTACATCTATCTCTCTCTCTGTCTCGATGTCTACACAAACATCTGTTTACATGCATATCTTCTCTGTCTATTTACACTGTTATTTGGTTGTTAGAACAGAGTGAACCACCTTTTCCTGATGATTTACCTGAATTAATGTAATCACGTCCCATTAATGTATTCATGTTCCATTAATGTAATCATGTTGAAAAGGCATCTGCCTGGCTTACTGACTGCTTAGTTTGCATGTTAACGCTAATATCTAGTTGTGCTGCGGACACATCCAGTTTGGAAGATTGTGTTGTGTTATGTGTCTCTGTGTCCTCATCGGAGCCGAGTTTTTGTTTGAATATAAATACATGACTGCATAATGAAGCTTTGCCATTGTTTTCTGTTCTCAGATCAGTCTGAGTTGTCAGAGATCGGCAGCCCATCTGTACCTGTTGACCCAGAATCACGGGACCTCAGGTGCTGATTTAGAAGATCTGGATCTTTGTTCAGTTTTGTGTGTTTTATGTCAGATATTTGGGTAATAATTCTCGCTCTCTCTCTGTCTTAAGATCTCAAAGCATTGCTGATGGTCTTGTGAAAGGAGCGCTGTCTGTCGCAGCATCTGCTTATAAAGCTTTGTTCACTGGTCAGACTGGTGCCAACCAGGTCAGTCCACATTACACCTGTTATACCTCGGCATGAACCTCAGCCCAAATGACAGGTTCATATTACATTATATAACGTGACACCTGTTATACCTCGGCATGAACCTCAGCCCAAATGACAGGTTCATATTACATTATATAACGTTACACCTGTTATACCTCGGCATGAACCTCAGCCCAAATGACAGGTTTTGTCAATAGTACATTACATTTTTCGTTTTATTAAAATTTTCTGCAGTATTTGTTGAGATGTGAATTACATTTTTTGGGTGTACATTTGAATAAAAGGTCAGAGGGACAGTAAAAACCATTTACATACTGTCATCTAGTGGCTTTTAAGAACAGAATAGTTCTGAATGGGAAACCTGGACCTGTTGGCACTGAAACTGATTTTGGTCTGGTGCTGTAGCTTCCTGAGGATGCAGCCACGCGAGATGCCATGATGGCCGTGCTCATTGAGATGGGCTTTGGTGACCATACACTCAACCAGCGACTGCTAGAGAAACACAACTTCAACCTGCTGGACGTGGTCAGTGATCTGGTGCAGATGACGGAAAATGAATGGTTTTCCACCCACCACTGAGGGTCAGGTGGACCCCTCTGGGTCCACCTGTGTCCCCGCTCCTCCCATGTACTCTGTTTGATAGTTATCAGTGTGGCCATGCTGGTAGTGTAGGGTTCATATGCTGCAGTAGTCAGTAGGAGAGCTTAATGCCTGTTGATGACCTCCTGCTTGTAGTCTGCTGTTGTTTGTTATTGCGATAAGAGAGGCCTCTGTTGATGAATAACAGTAATGAAAACTACCAAATTGTTAAAAAACAAACAAAAAGAATCCAACATTGTGACCAGTAGTGTAAATAGGAATCATCATAGGTTGGTGTACTATGAGAAGACCTTCACAAAAGGTGGGATTTTCTTTCTAAACTACACTAACCGTCAAAGTTACAGTTTTAATTTTCATTTGAGCTAACTAAAACTACAGATTTGGTAGTTTGTAGAATATAGTACATCTGATGACTCTGAGTTGTAATGCATTTGCTTTGGTATGACTGCTGTGTCTGTCTCTGAGCATGTAGACAACATGGAGGGCATGAATGATCTTTGGCTAGAGAAATCTATGTGACTGTTTATGTAAGACTTGCTTTCTCTCTCTCTCTCTCTCTCTCTCTCTCTCTCTCTCTCTCTCTCTCTCTCCCCCTCCCCCTCTCTCTTTCTCTCTCTCTCCCTCCCTCCTTCTCTCTCTCCCTCTCTCTCTCTCTTCCTCTCACACACACCACACACAATTTAAATGTGTTCAATAGAAGGCCACTGTAATAACAGGCCTTAATTCCTAATCAAAGATGGTCCAAAATTAGTAAATATATTTACAGTGCAGATTTCATTGTTCCATGGTTCTGCTTAGCCACACGTGTGCTCTACAGTTTTTCTTCTTTATGGTGTTTGACTGTCATTGCTCCATTAAGCCATATGTACTGGGAATGAGTGGGTTTGTCTACTGGTCAGTGTTCTACTGTGAGCATTCATATCATCCCTTTTAAAAGGGTATTAATTGAAAAAGGTTTGTTTTGCCCCCCCCCCCCCCCCCCCGCGAGGACTCTTTTCAGACATCTAGACATCTGTTGAGTTTCTTTGACAACCATTTTGCCACCATTGTTTGTATTTTAAGTATGTATGCAGTAATGCAAAAGTTGAACTGAAATGGAAAAAACAATGTATTAAGACAATGAATCCCTTAGCATTCCTGAGATGTTTCTAAATATTTTCTGATGTTTAACTGTAAGACTTGACATGCTGTGTTGTCTCCTATCAGCCCACGGTTGCTTCGAAGCTGATGGGTCTGTGTTGTGATTGACCAAATGCCAATTAGGCAACAGTACTGTGATATTTAGTGGTTTTCTTCAAAACTTCCGTTTTTCTAAGATATACCTGCTAAAGTAGTGGCTAAATCCTATACTGTCTTAAGGTGGATAATTCCTAAGTATAATTTAGCCACAATATCCATTTAAATCACATGGCATCTTGGAGCATGAAAAGGCTGCTTTACATTGCAGGCTTGAGGCATATACAGTGGCTCCTACAAGTTGTCCTTTACTTATGGCAGGGCTCTGTTCCAACCACAAAGCCGTAAGTCTGTTTCGTCCTAAGTCGAAAATCCCTTTATAGTATATGAATCATATGCAAAGCCAGAGAACCAAACCCCACAAATATGGGTACTTCACAACAGCATGGCCAGCCCATATTATACAGCTGAATGAGCGACTGTTGTTACCATTACAACCAAATGTCGCTACTCTAAAATAATATAATGAGCCTGAACAGCCATGAAAGGTGCACGTGGTTGGAAGTCACATATGGTAAGTAGAAGACAATCTGTATGTGCAGTATGAGCAGTAGGTTATTTATGCTTTGAATGAAAGTAGTAATCTGCTTAAGTAGTCACAGTTTTAGGCCTCTAAGAGGTTTTTCAATTACACTCGTGTATTTGGCTCTCAGAAAAGTCATTTATTTATTTACATTATGAAATACTTGAGCTTCCTTGTAATGCATATTAAATAGAAAGTAATTTAGATTTTGATCAAATGTGCAAATTGCATTATGAATATGTTTCTTATGAGGGTTCTCTTCTACATGAGACCATTCTGTTTGCAAACCCACAAGAAATGATTTTGACAAAGGAAAACACTAAATTATATAAGGGATTATTCATTCTAAATGTACAACACTGTGTCCTGGTGAATGAAGATAACCTGAAGGAGAAAGAGGACACTTAGAACAAAAGTGTTACAGTTATCATGCAGTCCTCCATATAAACATACCATGTTAATTTTGTTTAGTGTTGAGAAGCAAGACTTTGACTCTTGGGTAAATGTGAAAATGTAATATCATTTTGCTTTAGTTTCCCACCACATTTATGTATGAATATAATACAACACACACAGGTGGGAAATCAACTGTGATGGCTATGTTACCTAAATAGCGTTTTACTCCTTAATCTGGAGGATTGTTGTTAGTGATGACCTTAGATGTTAGATTTCAGTGTCAGTGTTTCATCTGACCAAACACTCTCTCTGGTGATCATCTCCTGTTTTGTCCATCAGCATGTGTTTCCAGAAATCACATGCTACTACATGTTAACACTAATCACATGCTACAACTGTTGACATCAGTGAAGATTTTCCTGTTCATGCAGAATTAATTGTGGTTGCAGTGAATAGACTGAAACAACACTCTGTATTGTGGTAAGGAGATGGTTTGAAATGGTTTTGCTGCAGTAACCTAAGAGCCGAGCATCCTCATATTTCAGTGAGGATGTTTCATTATGTTTGGTTAGTGCTCTAGCTGCAGTGAGCAGTGGGCTTTGGAAAACAGTAGAGTTCCCATAATGAGAGCTGTCCATAGCTTTCCCTCTGTCACTTGATGGACATACATGTGATGTACAAATCTGTAATAAAGGTGAGAGTTGCTCTCCCAGTGTTCTCTGACTTGTTCTTTGTTTATTTGGATATTTAAAATGTGAATGTTTGTTTAGTATGCATCATTTCCATTCAGAACTTCAGGGCCAATTTTGTCAGTGCACGAGTCATACTTGTCGGATCACCTCAGAACCGTAGCTCAGCCACCTGTTCAGTAACCACGGTAACTTACCAAAACACTTTGTGTCGAGGCAATGTCAGTACTGAAGTCAAACATTTCCTACAGGAAAATCACATCAGTGCCTTATCACATGTCTCTGAAACTGTGTAGAACAGATTTTCAAAGAAATGAGATGTCCAGAGGGAACTGCAGCAGCAGACATGCCAAGGGTTCTGATTAGTCACAGTCACTCCACAAGCAACTACAGGTCTGTCCACTGCAGGAATGCAGCTGAGACATTACCTGCTGCATCTGAGTCTAAAAACAAAAATAAAAATAAGCGAGACAAGCAGAAAGAAAATCCTGGCAACAAAACAAAGGGAGGGAGCGAGCAGCTCAGTGAGGACAAAATCCCTGTTTTCACATGGGCTCTGTAAGTGGATCTGGGCTGTACAGAGTGATGAGAGATTCCAGATCAGGGAGAGACATTACATGGAAATGTTCAAAAAATTAGAATAGAATAATGATATATTAACAGTTATAATGGTTAAACAATAACTAACCACTTCCACTTTAAAAAGGGCTTTACTGCTTGTTAAAGTGGCTCAGATCCATCTATTGCCAGCATTGGAACAGGCAGAGATACAGGGGAAGACTCTGCACTATGTGGGACAGGGCTTTTGTTTACAGAACAGAGAGACTGACAGCATACCGTACGGCAGTGGTGTCAGAGGTCTTGCATTAAGCTAAGACCAATTATATTAAAATATTCAACAAGTCTAAGACATATCTATATATACCTTTAAAAGATAAGGTCGTATATTTGGGGATTTGTAAACATGAAAATAAACATGTTGATTTAAACTTTGATGTGATTAGTAAGGCAAAGGGAAAAAATAAGTCCATCTGAGTTAGGAGATTCATGGTTAAGTGGGAGTGTTGTGCTGTGTACAAGGATGCTGAAATGAGTTTGTCTCTCCACATGCCTGCTCGAATAAGAAAAGATCTGGATAATTATTTTCAATTTCGTACACAGGGGGATTAAATGTCACTACTTAAAAAGGGGATTTTGTATTGACCCCAAGAGCATGGTGCCCTGATGTTTGGAGATGCTGAGTAGTACCTTTGCAATTAATTTGATTTCAAGATCTAAAGAATCAAAAGAGGATGTGGAATGTTTATCATATTTGTGTTATAGTTCAGTGGCTTGCCTTGAATTGTGCCAAAAAGGGGTAACACAACAGATAAGACACATTAAATTTTCAAAAACCAGCTGTGTTGACATGGAAATGACTTATAAATCTCCTTTTCTCAGACAGGAATTACATGTGGAACAACAGGGGTATTCTATTAAAAAATAAATCACTCTTAAAACATCTTAAAAACATGTTATTCCAGTAAAGTAACTGTTAAATTGAAACCTGCTGCAGTGTATATGGCTAGCTGGTATAAACATTTGTTTCGTGCCTTCTGTGTGTGGAGTATGCATGCTCTCTCAATGGTCGCATGGATTTCCTCCAGGTACTCCAGTTTCCTCCCACAGCTGAAGACATGCAGTTTCCTCCCACAGCTGAAGACATGCATGTGAGGGATGTTAAGATTGTTCTCCCATAGCCCCTGACCAAGGCACTGACCTCAGAAAAAGTCCCCTGCTAGCCCACTCAAGCTGCTGAGTGGTTATAGGATGGATTAAATGCAGAGGATGAGTTTCCCTAAAGGAATTGATGAAGTGTAACTTAAATTTATAGCTGTTTGTTTTCACAGACATTTCTATAATCTGCTCTCTCATCACTTAACATGGTCAATGATGACAGTTTTAATGTATATCTGTCAATACCTTTCTTCCATTAGCACTCGTGTCTACAGGTGGGCGTTGCCCACCCAGAGATAAGCCTGCCCATCCAGTGATCACTAAAAAAAATCAGTTATAGCTATTTTTTGAGCGTTCATAGTTTTCTGTAATTTTGTCATTGGTCATCAGAAAATGTACTGCTTACCTATTGGCCATTTTGAAGGTGTGTGTGTCCTTAGTCTCTTTCTTTATATTACCGCCAAACCACGACATTTCTTCATCACACATACCGTTACAGACTTGATTAAGTGAACTGCGAAACCTGTTTGTTGCTAGCTGCTCTCAGCAATCCAATTAAAACTGTTTGATTTTTGTTCATTCTTCATTCATTCAACCCTTCATTCTTGTTCATTCTTTTCTCTGTTTCTTATAAGTTATATTAGTGGTCGGTTTACACGTTTTGCAAGCTGCGAGTTTCTTTTCAGTTAGCACCAGCTTACTTGGTGACAACCTTGCAACCTAATACGATAAGTTAAATTTAGCTAGCTAGGTAAATCTTAAAGCATGGATAGGTAGCTCATTAAAAAACAGGCACCCTCAACCTCAGTGCATGTTGCCTCCACTGTCGAGCCCAGCACATCGACCAACACCAAGCAAAGCGTTTCTGCCTCAGTGTTGGGGGCAGCAAACTTCTGTCCTCTGCAAAATCGAGACACACCATCCTCCAGCACTGCTGTGTCCACTCCTGATTTAAATTTAGAAAGCCCATCCCAGCCAATTTTAAGCAGTTATCCCAAGCACCCATTTGGACAAACTCTGAGAAGCTTTAGTGCAGTTAGTTATTCTGTCTCGCATGATGCCTGCTTTTGATTTGCCTGTTGCAAAATTGGTGTTTCCAGTTCCGAGCGAGAGAACATACTCACGAAACGTGGATACAATAATTGGAAGAGTGCGCTTGAATGAGACAATGGTTTCCTTAAACATGCCTCTTGTGTTCCGCACGTCAGAGCGATGTCTGCCTGAATACCAGTGTCTCACAGAGACGGGTGAAAGTATCGTGCAGCTACTGGATCAAACCCAGATAGTACCTGTTCTTCTCTATGTTAAAAGCGTAGAGAAGAACAGGTTTCTCACTGTAAATGAGTTAGCTCTCTGTGGGCACCATCAGGGGGATGGGGATGAGGCAGGTCTTTTAATTAGGCTGTTTGATTACACCATTCAAAAAGATCCCAAACTCGCAGAAATTGCAAGATGCGTCCCTGAAAATGCTAAATACACATCAAATGTCATTCAGAACGAAATAATTGAAACCCTTGCCAAAATGGTTTTAAAAGATATCAGGGCCAAATATGAGGAAGCTGACTCTCTTGGACTTTGCATTAAATGTGATGGCACCAGGGATCGCTGTAACATTGAGCTTATCAATAATAAGATCAATAATATCACAGAGGCGTGTGGTCTTTGACACAGCTAAACAGACAGAACTTCTTTGACACTGGCAGATTACCTCCATGTGCTTGGTGTGCTGAAGCCAGCCAATTCAATTCTGCAGTCACAAACAGTGGATTGGTGCACAGCAGGGGAGGTGGTAACCGCTTCACTGGGGACACTGAAGGAGATGAGATGTGAGGAGGAACATTTCTCTCAATGTGGAAATACCAATCTTCCTAGGAGGAGACGGACAGTGAACTCACAGCTTGACAGTAGTGTTGTCTTGTCAACTATTGGGCATGGTGACTCTGATGGCCAAACTAGCACTCCAAATCAGTCTTTTAAAAGAGCTATGTTTAACATTCTTGATAGAGCTATTGTGGAGATGGAGACAAGATTCTCTCAAAGAAGTGTTGATTTAATGAGGGCCACGTCAGTTCTCCTGCCAAAATCAGTATCTTTTTTTAACCACTCACTCCTGAAGCCACTCCAGGTGATTGCAGGCACAGAGCAAAGTAGTATGAGCTTGCACAGTGAAATTGCTGTGGCGAAAGTAATGTTGCTCAATAAACTGCCCACTGATACAGACCTTTCTGCAGTATGCAAATGCATTCAGGAGTACAAAGAGGCCTTCCCCATGTTGCATAGGCTGTATGTCACAGCACTCATCATTGGTGTGTCATCAGCTGCACATGAAAGGTCTTTTTCTACCTTGTCTCGCATTCTCACCCCCCTCCACAGATCAATGCTGCATTCAAGGAAAAGAGATTTAGTCATTTTGGCACACAAGACAATCATCACCAAAAATCTGGACATGAATCAGTTTGTTTCAGAATATGCTAAGGTTAACCACAGACTGCCCCTGTAATTAATTTCTATATGTGTAACCTGCGCTGTTCTGCACTCTGACTGTCCTACACCTGCTTAATCATTTATTAAGCTGCACAAAAAGGGTCAGCAAAGACAAGCATTTGAGAATGAACAATTCTGGTCCGCTGCAGCAACAGTATAACTTCCTGCTGCCTGCTGGTTACACACTAGTACAATTCTCTTTTACAAATTACTATAATAACAATTATTACTATTACAATTAAAATTATTATATTGTTACAATTGGTACTAGTATAACTGCTATAAAAATATGAAGTGTAAAAAAATAACCAAAATAACCTACATATTCTTATATTGTTATCGTATAGTGAGATTTAATTTACATCTACACAAGTCAAATATTAAGTACAAGGTGATACAAATACAATATACAGCATATAAATTACAACTCCATCAATTTCCAATGGCGCTAACGTACAACAAATTTCATTCAAGATAAACACTACACTCTAGCGGCCATGAAAAGCTACTGCATGGAAAGGCACAGTAATACCGTTATGCTAAGTAGTCATTACACAACGAATAAAAGTTATAACATACATGAAACATACAATAAATAACAACATTGATTACCTACACAAAAAGGGTCAGCAAAGACAAGCATTTCAGAATGAATAATTTTGGTCCATCTAAATGAAATATATTTACATCAAATTAACATTGTAATCAAGGTCAGTCAAGGAGTTTCAAGGTTAACTGACAAAAGTAATTAAAATTTACAATTGATCTTAAGTTATCGCCAAAACGCGATTTCTGGTGTAGTTTTTAAATGTAATTTATATAGAATTATTTACATAACATGTTATAAATTAATTAAAATATGATTTGAATAACTTTTATTGCGGACATCCTACCCTACCTACCCTACCGCAGCAACAGTATAACTTCCTGCTGCGGGCTACCCACAATGTATCTAATATAGTGTAAATGGAATAAAAAATAAAAGTCGCTGAGCCCATTTATGCAGGATTTAACATTCAATATCCGAGCTAATTAAACCCGTTACATATGCTGGAAACTGGCATCTTTGCTTCCCACAGAAATTACTCCACTGGGCTATATTTTACTTTTCTAGCTCCCCCATTCTCATCATATGTGATATGTGGTGATCCGAAAATTTACTTAACATCATCTTAGTCCTAAATGCAGCATTCAGGAAGTAGCCTGTGTGATGTAATTGCACTAAGTAGGCAAACAGAACATTTCTTTATACAGTCTCCATACTAGCTTACTCACCTTTGTCTTCTTTTATTTTTATTGATGTTTACCCTAGCTAGCTATCAATCACATTCTAGGAGTTTTACATTCCTTTACACACACCAAAAAAAAAAGTAAAAAATATATAAATATCATTCAGTCATTCATTCTCTAAGCCGCTTATCCTAACTGCTCATTGGGCGAAAGGCCAATGAGATGGGGACATGGTTGAGTGTCCGAGGTAAGATGAGGACATGGTTGAATATTATTTTTTATTTAACCAAAAAAGGAAAACTTAAGAAATAGTGATGTATGGAACAATGAATACTGGGAAAATCCGGGGAAAATTCTGGAAGCGAGGGGGTTGGACCATGCAAAAACGGATGATATAAGGGGTGTTACCATACATCCATGTTATGTGCTTATTGGATACATAGGTTTAGCACATTGATAAAATTTTAGATATAAGTAAATGATTTTCTGTTTTAGATTCAGTCACTTCCTGGGACTTGACTCAGTTTGTTGTATTCTGCTCACTACTAAATGCAATAAACTTACATTGCATCGGACTTCTGAATACTTTGACTGCTTTTTGAAACTTAGAATTCATTTTAAACTCAGCAAATGAGGTACGGCATTTAGTGTGGAGTAGGGACTCGGTCGTATCTGGCCCTGACCTGGGAGTCTCTCCCACAACGCACATACAAACATATGAAAAATAATAATAATAAAAAATGCTTCATTCTATTTGCTAATCATACTGAGCCTAGACATCGTCCTATCCTAGGTAAAACTATCCAAGTTCATCATACAAATGTTTATCATACTGGCCCTGCTGCCTGACCCTGTGCATTCTATTCCATTGTAGCCTGCTGTAGATCCAAACCAAAATTTGCTCACAAGTTTTCCTGTCTAGTTCATCATACAAATGCTCATCATAAAATCTAAATTTTACAGAGTTTAATTATTTTTTTCTTTTTCATGGGGTAATGGCCCCAGACCCCCCTACATAAATTGGAGGGTGTAATTGCAGACCCCCCCCCCCCCCAAATTAAACTACGCCCTTGTTAAGTACCCTATTGAGGAAAACATTCTTGTTGTTGCCCACACAAATAATCCAACTGCCCACCCAAAGATGACACCCTAGGAACACCTCTGCTCTGAAGACAGTTATTTTGTTGTCCACAGGTTTATAAATATAGAAAGTATGAAACTGCAACAAAGAGATGAAACTCAATATTACTGGAGCTGTCATTAATGATCTGGCACATGTGCAAGTCATTTGCCACAACATCACATAAACTTCACAAATATTACAAAACACCAACAAAAATGCATAGGTATCTTGTACTGGTACTTATACATTGAAAGCTCATGTGGTAATGGGTGTACTATGGGGATGATAGCTGATTGCAGTTAGGCCACAGATTGACCTGACATTATTCATGCAATAGTATAGAGACTGTATTTCGGATAACCAACCACACAGAAAATAATGGTTGCATTTTTTTTTACAATCTCTTATTCCAATATCCACACAATTATTCATCTCTGAATTAAAATTTTAACACCAACCCTGGTTTTTATGCGTACAATGGCATTCCCCTCTAAGAAATCTAACAACGTACCTTGATACACACCATTTCTCTGTCACCACGAGACAGTACTTAAGAGATGTCAGGTGCACAGAGAAAAAGAAAACACTACCAAAGAATTAACGCTGATCTGCAAGGAAAGAAGAAGTCGCTGGAGAGATAAGGAGACAGTAAAGTGATTAGAACTGTTAGTAATGGAGACAAAACATTGTCAGAGTCATGCAGTTGACCTGAAAATCAATACCTGAATATATGCATGAGGGTCAGTTATGACACACACACACATTTATGCAGTGTTACTTTTGACAGGTGATTTTGATTTAGTCTTAGGTTTAGTCTTCTGACTAAAATACATATTGGTTTTTGTCATATTTTAGCCAACATCATTAGTTTTAGTCTAGTTTAAGTCAACGAAAACTACACAAATTTTAGTCAAATGCATTTTTGTCACATTTTAGTCAGTTTGCATTTTTGTAATTGAATCCTTACAGTGATTTCATCAAGCACACAGATATTCAAGGGCAAGAGTGAGCCCTGCTTGTATCTAACTATGCTATCTACAGTAGGGAAGTAAGGGGCAGCCCAAATTTGGAGCTGTCCCAGTAGCTAGATAAAAAAAGGAACATTGACTTCATTCTTGATGTAATGTTTACATTCAACTAATCTATCAGTATGCACAATTCACATTAACAAGTCAAGCGAAGAAGAAGAGATAGCCATCTGCTTTAGCTAACGATGGCAAGCCTATAAGTCGATTTTGATAGAAGTCTAACTTACTTTATCATATATTTCTTGGTTGTGCACCTTCAAATGCTTCTTGAAGTTTGTGGTATTTTCCCACCGATTTTGCACCCACATTGTTTGTGGTATGTTTTATTTTCAGTTGTATTATAGATAAAATGTGCCCACAAATCCATTCTTTTTCATCTTCTGAGAGTATCCATGATTTGAGTTGCCAAGTTAACATTAGTTAAAATGCTTGACGTTCAATTTCCAGAGGAGGGGGTACTGATGGGGCAGTTCTACCAGAGTGTATCAACCTGGCCTCATGGACTCCAGCTCCACTATCAACTCCACTCCTAGCTCTCACAATCAGCACGCACAATCACCCAAATATTAGTTTCACCTGTTTTGTTTCTATTTATGCCCTGTCTGTTTCTCTCTGTTTTTGTTGGGAGCCAAGCAGCGTAAGCTGCATAGGCACCCATTGTGTTTCTAACTTTTCTTATTGGGGGCCAAGCACCGAAGCTGCGTATAGGCACCCATTGTGTTTCTACCTTTTCTCCATCTTCATCTTTTTGGGGGCCAGGCAGCGAAGCTGTGATTCTACCTTTTCTTATTATTGGAGGCCAACCAGCATAAGCTGCGCAGGCACCCATTGTGTTTCAACCTTTTCTTATTACTGGGGGCCAAGCAGCATAGCTACCTTTTCTTCTTCTTCTTTTTCCATTGGAGTCTATGGCAGCCCCTTGAACAGTATGGTAAAAAGTTGTGAAATTTGGCACACTTACTGGGGACCGTGCACTCATTCTTTTCACCCAGGTTCATGTCTGCACTGCAAGAGTTCTAGCGCCACCAATGGGTCAGATTCTGTGATGCATTTACACACGTAACTTTTGAACCGTATGCCTGATTTTCAAAAATGAGGTACCCTTGGATTCCTTGGGTCAAGGCAAGTTCAATGCACCCCATGATGTCAATTTCCGCTATATTGGAGTTTTAAAAATTTTCACAGGTCTCAAATTTTCTTTAATCTTCCCCAGAACTGATGTATAAAAACCAGACTTGGTAAATGGACTCGGGACCCCATTCTTAGGAAGCACAAAAAATCCTGCATCATTTGACCACTGGGGGTGCTGCAATAAGCAAAAATGAGTTTTGGCTAATAAATGTTGATGTGTTTGCCTTAAATAGCTGATTCAGATGTCTGGTGATAGCGTGGGAGGTCCCAAGGCCGACACATGGCAAGTTGTTATGTCAGCCTAATTGATGTGGCCGCCATATTGGATATTATTGAAAAATTTAAAATTTAAAATAAAAAAACTTTGCCCAATCTTCACCAAACCTCACAGAGATGATGTTCAGAGCAAACCTCACAAACGTTATCAGATGGATTTTTGATTTTCGAAAGTGTTCATCTGTCACAGCCATTCAAAACCGTGGGTGAAGCCACCAAACAGGAAGTGAGGACATATCTCAGAAGCACTGACTCCAGTCTTGGTCCATGGACCCGGGACCCCATTTTGAGGAAGCACAAAAAATTCTGCCTCATTTGACCACTGCTGGGGCGCTGCAATAAGCAAAAATGTGTTTTGGCTAATAACTGTTGATATGTTTTGGGTTTTTGGGGAGTTTTTTCTTGCCCGCTATGAGGATTAAGTCAGGGGGTGCCGTCCTGTTTTGATTTGACTGTTGTGGCCTGTAAAGCCTTTGAGACTGTAAACAGTGATATTAGGCTCTAAATAAACTTGAACTTGAACTTTAACTTGAACTTGTTTACCTTAAATAATTGATTCTCATGTCTGGTGATACCGTGGGAGCTCCCAAGGCACAGAAATCATACCTTGTCATGTCAGACTAATTGATGCGACCACGGAAAAGTTCAAAAATTTTTCACAGGCCTCAAAGTTTGAGCAATCTTCCCAAAAATTGGCACAGATGATGAGTTATCAGATGGATTTTTGATTTTTGAAATCATTCACCCTTTACGGTTGATCAAAAGCAGCAGCAAAGCTGCCAAAAAGGCAGTGAGAGTATATCTCAGCAACACTTTGATGTACCGACACCAAACTTGGACTATGGACTCCAGGCACCTTGTTGAGGATGTGCAAAACCAATGACCAATGACCAATGGGGGGTTCTGCAATAAGCAAAAACAACTTTTTGCCTCGTATGTGTTCATGTATTTCTCTTAGCAGAAGTGATTTTTCTCTCAGTTGACATAAATTATGCTATCAGGGTTTACATTCAGGTTTTCAGCAAGATCAGATCAAGTTGCCATGGTGACTCTGCCCTGCTGCACTGCTTGGCCCCCTCATCGTTGCTTGCAGCAATATTTGGGGGCCAAGCAGCATAAGCTATGTAGGCACCCATTGTGTTTCTACCTTTTTGTATTATTATTGGGGCCCAAGAAGCGAAGCTGCCTAGGCACCCATTGTGTTTCTACCTTTTCTAATTGGGGGCCAAGCAGCGAAGCTGCGTAGGCTCCCATTGTGTTTCTTCTTGGCCCCCGACTATCGGAAAAATGCCTCAACCCACTCCCCCCTGGCAGTTAACAACACCACTGTCACTCAGGTGGAATCATTCAAGTTCCTGGGTACCACTATCTCCAACACACTAAAATGGGACAACAACATCACCACCCTAGCCAAGAAAGCACAACAACGGATGTTCTTCCTACGACAGCTGAAAAGACTCCATGTCAGCTCACATATCCTGCTTCAGTTCTACAGGGCCACCATAGAGAGCATCCTGACTTCATCCATCATGGTCTGGTATGACTCTAAGGCCAAGCTACAAAGCATCGTACACACGGCTCAGAGGGTCGTCGGCTGCCACCTGCCCTCCATCAAGGACCTACATAGCTCCAGAGCTAAGAAACGTGCATGGAAGATTGTGGCTGATCCCTCCCACCCAGCCCACAGCCTGTTCATAAGACTCCCCTCTGGATGGCGGTACAGGTCTATCAAGACCAAAACCACACGACACCAAAACAGCTTCTATCCCAAGGCGGTAGCTCTCCTCAACACCTCAACAACTCTTGCACTGTTTGTTGTATATGTACTTATGTGGAACCACTGTGCCTTCAGTATTGACTTCGCATACCCATTACCACCTTCTGTGCCTCTGTATCAATCACTAATACCACATACCATTGACCTACTTGAATCCCACATATCATTTACCACCTAGCATTTATCTGCTCATCACACTACACACTATCCTGGTGCTGTCTGTTGTACTGTATTTTGTATTGTGTATTGCATACTGCAGATTGTACATTGTACTGTATATTGTGTTGTTGTGTCTATAGTATGTATATTGCTGGTCCTGCATCGTGCATTATATATATTATTTATTGGACGTCTTGTATCCACTGTTGTATTCCACACTGTATCGTATTTATTGTGTATTTATTGTGTACCTATTGTATTTTTTCTTGTATTTATTGTGTATTTTGTGTACCGCACGGAGAACACCAAGAAAAATTCCTAGTACGAGTAATGTACCATGGCAAATAAAAGTGATTCTGATTCTGATCTTTTCTTCTTCTTCTTCTTCTTCTTCTTCTTCTTCTTCTTCTCCTGGCTTGGGTGTCTGTGGCAGCCCCTAGAACCATATGGTAAAAAGTTGTGAAATTTGGCACACTGATTGGGGACAGCACCAAGTTTCATGTCTGCACCATGAGCACTCTAGCGCCACCAATGGGACGAATTTGGGAGTGCATCAACGCATGTAACTTCTGAACCGTATGCCCGATTTTCAAAAATGGGGTATCTTCGGACTCCTTGGATCAAGCTGAGTTCATAGTGGATTTTATCAAAAACTTTCAATAGTCTTCAGAGGCCACAAATTCTGTCCAATCTTCCTCAAAATTGGCACAGATGATCTTCTGACCAAGCCTCACAAAAGTTATTTGGCTTTTTGTTTTGCGAAATCATTCGTCCCTCACAGCCAATCGAAATTGGCAGCGAAGCCGGCAAAAGGGAAGTGAGCTCATATTTCAGCAACAATTTGATGTATAAGCACCAAACTTGGTGTACTGACTCAAGACTCCACCCAAAGGGAGTCCTAAACAAATTGCCCCATTTTACCACTGGGGGGTGCTATAATAGAAAGAACATGTTTTTGCTCATTATAATTCACATTTGGTCTAAAATCATTGTTATTTCAAGTCATGCCTTTTTTGATCCTGAGGTCTGGACATGTCACCATTTCCTGTTCTGCAATCTTATTCAACAGCAAAGTCCCCACACAGGAAGTATAGCCATAACGAAGTCACTATTTGATGTATCAAAACCAGACTTGGTACGTGGATTCAGGACCCCATTCTGAGGGGGCACAAAATATTTAGCAAAATTTGACCACTGGGGGGCACTGGAATAAGCAAAAATGCGTTTTGGCCAATAACTGTTGATGTGTTCGCCTTAAATATGTGAATGACATATCTGGTGGTACTGTGGGAGGTCCCAAGGCCAAGACATAGCAACTTGTCATGTCAACTTAATTGATGTGGCTACAATATTGCATTTTATGGAATTGCTTAAAAAATTTTCACAGGCCACAAATTTTGTTCAATCTTCACCATTTTTGGCACAGATGATGTTCAGGGCAAGTCTCAAAAATGTTATGAGGTGGACTTTTGGTTTTTGAAAGCATTCATTAGTCGCAGCCAATTCAGCAGTGAAGTCGCAAAACACTAACTGACAGCATACCTCAGCAGAGCAGTGATGTATTGACACCAACCATGGTATATGGACTTGGGATGCTTTCCTGAGGATGTGCAAAAAAGTTTGTATCATTTCACCACTGGTGGATGCTGCAGTAAGCAAAAAGAACTTTTTGCCTCGTAACTATTGATATGTATCTCTGAACAAAAGTAATTCTTGTGGCAGGTCATGTAAAATTTGTTATCAATGCTCACAGCCACGCTTTAAACATGATCAGATCAAGTTATTGTCATGACTCTGCCCTGTTGGACTGCTTGGCCCCCTCATTGCTGCTTGTAGCTACATTTTTTCATGTCATTATTTACGTTGTATTAGGTATTGTAAGTAATCTATAGATGATTTGAAGTATACGGGAGGATGTGTGTAGGTTATATGCAAATAATACACTATTTTATATAAGGGAATTGATCATCCACAGATTTTGGTATCCACGTGAAGTCCTGGAACCAATCCCCTGCGGATACCGAGCCGACTGTAATTCGTAATCTTTATATTGTTATTAACCCTTTTTCACCATGTCTTGCCCTGTACATTTAACCGAGAATATTTCATGTTTAGGAAAAATATAATAAATGAATTATTAATATTGTAATGACTAGAGGAAACTCTTGCTGATTTATTCTCACTTCCTGGCTGTTATAATGAAGCGGGTGGCTTAGGGGTCATTCCATGCCAACACACAGAATTCAGAACTTTTCCCAATTCATGTCATGGATTTTCTTGAAAGAATTCATGTTAAAACCTCTGTTAAATTCATGGGACCCTGCAAAATCCTATAGCTCTACTCCAAATACTTTTTTATCCAAGAAACCCTAAGGATCATTTACAACATGTATTCATTCAGTTGTTGTTGAATGTCAGTAATCAAATTAATAATAATAAATTACCCAAACAAAGAATCTTTAATTTTCAAAAATTAATATCTCCACTAGTTTTCACTTTCTTGCAACCAAATTTTGATTCTGTGTAGTATTAATATAGTTCTTTCACATCTAGAGGTTATAAATGTGTGCCACAGATCTTAAATATAGCTTTGGAGCTGAAAAACTCATTTTTTAAGATATTTTGACTGTATATTTTCCCAAGAAGGATTATTTTAATTTACTTGAAACTTTTTTATGGGAAAGTGTTAATATTCATTGCAGATATATAAAAAATTTAATATGTTATATTACTCCATCATTTATTATTTTTTTTAAAATAGCTCATTTTTCATACTTTTTACTGGCTGTTATATTACATTCAATGGTTTTATTTCATTTTTACTTTATTTATTTGGATGTAATTCAGATCTTGATGTAATCTGAAATCTCATATTTCCTGATTTAAGCAGAGACAGATGTTATCCACTTTATTCATCAAAGGTCAAACTAAATTTACGTGACTTAGTGCTCCCAGGGACTGGGTTTAATCAGTGTGTGAAACCTGGTCCTTTAATTGTGTCCTGTGACGGGAAAGTTCTCCCCCAAAATTACTGTTGGTAAAATAAGTCTGGAGAAGCACACCTGGGTACCGCTGGCACTCCTCGTGCATGAATTGAAATTTAACACTGCAGATTTGACAGTTCAGAGTTTTTGCCATATGTTGAATTTTCTTTTATACCACAACATTCTTAATCTTATCTTTTGCTTTTATTGTTTATGTTTTATGTTAATATTTTATCTTTACCTATATGAATCACATGTTTTGTTTTAATCATTTATGTTTTTACCTTAATATTTAGTTCCATGTAAATCTTTGACATGACGCCTTTATGACTCATATTTATGTCTGGGACCATTTAAATTCTGCCATGCTTTTCTTACATGCCTTTTATTATTAAACACTGCTTTTGAAAAGAAAGAAAGAAAGAAAGAAAGAAAGGAAGAAAGAAAGAAAAACCTGAAAAATAGCCCTGTTTAAGCACACTATATAACACCAAGTACATTTCCTTGAAAATGTCTTATTTTCTACATTTTCTTATTTTCTACAGCAGGCTTTGTTGACACCCCTGACAGCTCCTCACTGCTTCTGAGAGTATTTCAGGAATGTAATACTTTGGATGCAGTTACAGCAACAAGTTTATTTCAGTCATTGTTGTATGGGGAGACCTTGAAAGAAGAGATACTTTCAGCATCAACAAATTTCTTGGGGGCAGCTGTGGCCCAAACGTTAGAGAAGCAGGCTTGGGACCAAAAGGTCACCAGTTCGATCCCCCAGACAGGCAGGAGAAAATGTTGGTGAGAGTGAAGGAACGGTGCTTTCCCTTCCCTCAACATTCTTGGGTGAAGTGCCCAAGGCACCTAACCCCCAACTGTTCCCCAGACACTCCAGGTGTGTGTGTTCACTACTCACAGATGGGTTAAATGCAAACTCCTAATTTCCCTCAGGATCAATAAAGTATCTAAAATCAAATTCAGTAAAAAAATTTTAATTGCAATTACAGAGTAAGTAAAAGCGCTGCTTAGCTTTCATTAGTATGAACAATGAGTAGTCAGCATCCTTTCATGTATGTTAATGCAGAGAGAGGAAAACTATACAATTGAAACTACAAAACTATACAAATGAAATGAAACAGCAAAGTTAAGAACAGCTATGATGAAGAGAGGCTAAGGAGAATCGCGGTCTAAATAAAATTGCATCATTGGCACCACCTAGTGGCTAAAGACTACAAACATTGTAATGCTTTATTTTATTTCATTTTACTTTATTTTATTTTATTTTTATTTTACTTACTTAGCTTCTTACTTTGGAAATTCACTTTTGCAATTTCCTGACCAGTTAACAAATGTATTACAATTACACTACTAAATCCATAACACTCGTGAACAACCAGGTTGGTGAAGGTAATTGGGAGTGCTTTGATGGCAGAGGTTGGCATTCAGTGAATACTGTGGCAGAAACAGACAGGACAACAGTTTATTTCAATGATACTATTTATTAACACAATCACTACTACTTGGCAAACTAATACTGATGTGGTACAATCAATAATCAGCAGCAAATAGAATGATCAAAGGGTAGATGGTAACAAAATAGTGATGAGTCTATGTACAGGTATTCAGTGTGGGACTGAATGAGTGTTAGACCAGAGATGAGTGAGTGTGTGTGTGTGTGTGTGTGAGAGAGAGAGAGAGAGAGAGAGAGAGAGAGCGCGCGTGCGTGTATGTGGGCGTGTGCCCAGCTGCGCACTGAAGAGAGAGGGAGGAGTTCTTTGGAGAGAAGCTGTGCGCATGTGCACAGGAGAGAGGAGGAGGAGCGAGGGACAGAAACTGCGTGCAGGCGCACAGCTAGGAATAGGCGTGGTGGAGGAGTGTCGTGTGTGAGCGTTCTTGCTCCGCCCCAACGAAGAGGGGGGATGGGTAGCAAGAGCGCGTGCACGGGAGAGGGACAAAGGATCAAGATTTAGTCTTGACTAGGCCCTAAACCCAAACCACAGTTCAACCCTAAACTACGCCCGAAATCCCAATGTTGAGGTGTGTGTGGTGCAGCGAAGAGAGTTAGAGATATGAAAGAGAGAGAACGCATGCACGGTCTATCTAATAAGGATACTGCACAATAGAACAGCTACACATACGGTCTAAGACCGAATCAAAGTGAATCACAATGCAGATATTTAAACCACGAATGAATTCAAATAAAACACTTTCCTCACTTCTCTAAACACAAATAAAACTAACACTGCCCAGATGCCAGCCTTACTTGGGATCGCTCTTGCTTGGCGATCGGAGGTGCGTCTCCTGTTATCCGGTGAACAGCGCGTAGCACAGGTCCAGAGAAAAGTTCCTTTCCTTAGTCACTTGAAGATCTTCGGGGCTACGTTACTCGTCCGTTGATCTTTAAGGGTTTTTGGTTTAGTTCGTTGACGTTTAAAGAAATAAAAAGAGATCCGGTCGCCTTTTCTTCCGTCGAATACTGTGTGCATTACAGTGTAACTAGCCGGTAGAAGTTAAAGTTGCAACTGCGCGAGAGAAAGTAAATTAAACTTTGGTTGTACAAATATGTCGCTTCGTTGTTACTTTGTCCTTTTCTTCGGCAGAGAAAAGAGACACCCGCTGCTAGCGAGCTGCTGCTAGAGCGAGCTGCTGCTAGGGAGTTGCAGAATTGCGGAGCTGGAAAGAAGAAAGAGTTTGGAATTTTCCGCGGTTTTATGGCGAAAATTGCGTCATCACTGTATGGTAGCTGCTTCATTGCTGTATCCAATACCGTTACAGTGAAACCTGAGAAGATGGGTACAGAATACCCATGCGGTCAAGCAGGGAATTATGGGTAATATGGTTTACGGGCCTGACGACCCCTACAACCTGTAACCCCTAATGCTGGGGTTGCTAGTGTAGTAGCATTCCAACAGTTTCTATTTTCTGCCGGTGAATGTGTTGTTCTTGTTCCAGTAGCCCACTTCTCAACAAGGTGCCCTGGTTCCTCAGCACCTGATGCGGACCTTGTTGACCTTGGCAACGTCCAAGCCGGTATGACTCTGTATTAACGCACATTTAACCAATCCCAGTAAATTCTGCGCGCCCTTGTAATTTTGTCCAGTCATCGCAACTTTTCTGTAAATTTGACCAATCATTGTAGTTTTCCGCAAATTTCAGCAACCATTGCAGTCCCTTGTACAAAACGCTGAGCCATACGTCACCAAACTCACTTGTTTTATGTTGTGAATATGGAGCGTCTCACATTTACCAACAAAAATAACTTCCAAAGATATGGTGACCAGACGCCCCAGTTTGTCAGGGATTGTCCCAGTTTGAAGCTGGGTGTCCTGACAAATATGTGTAAAGCACTAAAATGTCCCAGTTTTCAACACAATTAAAACAATAATTATAACACTATACTTGTTTTCAGTGCTTATAGACATGTTTATCATGTTCTGTCCCACTCCTTATTACCTAACCTGATCAAAAAACACAAACAACAATGCACCACGTGTCTGAATTCAACAGTGATTTGTCTGTATGCGTGTCAGTCAATCAATGTGTCATTGTCAAAGTTGTTGCTATTGTAACAGGGCTTAGAGTGTTTCCCTGAATTTCTCTGTGTGTATTTATTATTGTATTTTACTAGGTCTGCATCTGTGAAGTTCAGGGGGGTATTTCAGGAAGCAGGTTTAACAATCCTGAACTCTGAGTTGATGAACCCTGAGATGGGAAACTATGAGTTTTCGGTTCCAGAAAAGCTGATCTGAGTTGGTTTGATCAACTCTGAGTATGTTAACTCTGAGTTAAGCGCGTGCATGACAATTATAAAAAGCCATCATCAATGGAGCTCCGATACTACGATTCACCATGGCAACCGGCGAAAACAAAAGTCGTTTTACTTCACCCCGCTGCAGTTAGAAATTCTGATACGTGTTTATGGCGAATATGAGCACATTTTCCAAAAAAAAAAAAGGGGGGGGGGGCAACACAATTGCATCGGCAAAGGCAAGACAATTGGCGTGGGAGAGAATTGCTGCCCGAGTCAATGCGTAAGTTTGAATGCAGAAGTTTATTCATTTAACATGTAAGCACACTTTCTTTTAATATTACAGGTGGAAGTGGTGGAATGTAATTGAATAAAATTCTATTTTCTTTTAGGGGCAATCCCATGGGCACAAAGCGCACTTGGGAGACACTGAAAATTAAATATAAAAAGATTCAAACAGGTAAGACACATTGTGCACCTCATTTTGGTTTTAACCATATTTGACATATGAAACAATGTAAATGTCATTCAGTGGCTATTTCAACTTGGAGTAGCTTTAACTCCCAACAGAATGCTGTTTTTAAGACACACTCGCCTAATCCTCTCGCCTAATATCCTGCTTAGCAGATTAACATTTGGGCTGTAAATACTCCCAGAGATTTTGCCAATTATAGTAGTTCAAAGTAAACTGAAACAGAATGTTCTTCTTCATCACAGGATGATGATGAAGACACATTGTCTGCTGCCACAGAGAGGGATTCAGAAAGGCCTACAGTGGTTTACATCTTAATATTATGTATGGTAGTTACTGATATTTCTCTCCCCATTCAAATGTTTTTACATTCTTGTGTGGAATTGAGTTTGAAATGCACATTGGAGGGATGACACGTTCTTATCCTTTTTAACAGAGTATGACTGGGCATTACAAGGAGGAGAGTCCATCAACCTCCACAGCACAGATTGACATACTGAGATGTTCAGTAAATGCCAGGTTAATTCTGCATGTAGAACTGTAGAATTTAATGTCATCCTTATGTTTTCTCAGTTATGAATTAAGGAGTTGTATAAAATGCATCTCCTGAAGAAAATGGCTAAAACTGACTGAGAAATTATGCGCTTGCAGTGGCAGATTAAATGGCCCATCTTGAAATTCAATTTCTGGAACACCAGTTAGAGGTGTGTGCATGGTCACAGGTGAATTGTTAATTGCTGGAACAATCTAAATATAGTAATTGTTGCATTTGAAATAAAGAAGACCAAATAAAATGTGACTGATTTTTCTTTATTTGACTGTGGGGGGTGGTGGTATCTTAATCTGTGAAATGATTTTGGCAAATTATGTCTCGGATGGCTCCTCCATCCAGGACATCTGCAGGGTGGATGGGACTGTCTTCCTCAGGGTGGTTCATTTGTGCGGCAGGGTGCTGCTCTCCTCCAACTGTGGCAATATTATGGAGAACAACACATGGCAAAATAATGTCACACGCCATCTCTAGGGTTACTCTGACTTTACGCAGACGCTGGAGCCGGGCTTTGAGCATGCCTATTGTCATCTCAACCCGAGCTCTAGTCCTGCAGTGGGCCAGACGGGAACATTGTTGGGGGCCCAGGTCAGGGTCAGGGTCAGGGTAAGGGCTCAACAGAGAGGGCTGGCATGGGTACTCTCTGTCACCAAGCAGGTGGCCATCAAACTCTCCTGTAATTATACAGTGGATACATTTTGAGGGTGTTAAAAGAGGGAGACAAGGGAATGATATTTGTGCAAAACTTTACTTACCATGTGCAAATCTGTTGCTCAGGGTACACTAATGATACATTCGTATATCATGCACAGAGCTGGGCCACTGGCTTCAACATTTGTGATCAAGTGTGCTGCATCACATATGATCTTGACAGTACAGAGAATGAGAAATATTGGTTGCAGTATATTGCTTTGTTATTGTAAGACAATAGTCAGTGTACCTGCACATTAATGCTGTGGAAAGACTTCCTATTCACATATTCTATTTCATTAACTGAAGGAGCAGTGATAGGGATCTGTGTGCCATCGATGCAGCCCATGACACTGGGAAACCTTGCAACATAAAAACTAACGACTGATCCCAGTCTGAGGTCGCAGCAGAATGTCATGAACACGATATAATTTAAAATATCATTACCTTTAACTGAATGATTCCACATCAGTCACCTGCAATCCTGTGTAATTCCTCTTTGATGGTACTTGGAGGTCTGACACTACGAAAATGTACAGTAGCCGTTTAAGTGCAAGGGACACTTTTTTACGGCTCTACAAACAGTTGCTTTCCCGATATACTCAGCGTCGCCAGTGTTATAAAGTAAACTCCCGTCGGCAAAAAAAAAAAGAAAAAAATGAAGAGCAAAGAATTAGCTCCGACCTAAGAGCAAGAACTCCACGGCGTCTAATATTAGAGATGTAGGCCGGAGTTGTTCAGATAAATGGTAGATTGTGATGAAAAATGGTAACGCTCGATTGTGTAGTCATCAGGGAATGATAATACATCTAATCGGGGTCTCAAAGTCCTCTCCCGACATAAGGCTATGCGAATTAATTTGGTTTCAACACCGATCGGGTTAGCGACGAAAGGAGACGGCATGTTTGACAGCTGCTTCAGGTTCAGCCGGAGGGAGGAGCTGGGGAGAAACTCAGGGTTTGTTGAAGAAAACCTGCTAGCGAGCAGGTTAGGTTCACAGAGTCAATTACCACGGTAACTGAGCCAGAGTTTGAGTTACCTCGCTTTCTGAAACGGAAAACCCAGAGTTTCCTTCATCTCAGGGTTTACAAACTCAGAGTTTTCACTAAACCCACTTTCTGAAATACCCCCCAGTTTGTTTACTGTGTTTGTTTTTGGGTTTTTTTAGTTGGCTGAAATTCAGGGAAATCAGTGGGGGCAAGTTAACAGGGCTAAGAGTGTTTCCTTGAATTTCTCTGTGTGTGAGCTCGTACTCCCCCCATGCCTCCGTGGATCTTGGGAACAGAGGTGGGCATGGCGGGGGGTGGGGCATCAGGGTCCTTTAACTGTTGGCTCTACTCACTCCTCTGTCTTTTTAAACACTGTCCTGCGGCAGAAGTCTGTTATGTCCAACTAAAAAAATGTCTATTTTGTCTGTCTATTCAATATTTGTTTTCCATATATTTCTAATATCACCTTCTTGTGTCTTGCATTTACTGAGTTATGCATAGTATGCAAGAGTTTGTCGTATCGCTTTAATTCTTTCAACATTGAATGTAGACTGGTAGCTTCCCGCGCTTGCATGCTCGAATTATAGCAAGTGTAACTGGAGGCTAATTAGCTAGCATCTGAGAATGCAGTCTACAGTGCCAAACATTATCTAATTTAAAGTAATCGGTGTCGTTTTTATGTGCATTAAATTTTTTTTATAATTTTAAATGTGGTTTACCTAGTTTGATTGACAGGAGCTGTGACGCGCCTGGCTCGCTCCGTGCCTGATCTGTGTTCATGATATATTTTCTCTATCAGGTATGCCATGAGTTTTATGGGTGGATGGATTGATTTACTTATTGTAATGTGTATTATTTATATTTCCAATGGCAGCCGGCCACAGTTGTGGCTGGCTGCAGTCCTACCCTGTTCCTGCTATAGCGCGTCGTGCTGCTCCTCTCGCTCTCTCTCTCTGTGTCTTTTTAAATACTGTCCTGCATCAGAGGAGCTGTGACGTGCCTAGCTCACTCTGTCCCTGATCTGTGTTTATGACATATTATCTCTATCAGCAATAAAAGCACACCAGACCCAGTCCAGTTGTGGCGTTACATCATTCATCATCACACAACACAACGCAGAGAGATAGCGGGAGAAAGCACTCCTGTCACACTATGACGCTTGTGGCTCTGTCTAACAGAATCTGTCAGTACGCTAACGGTTAGCACCATGCCGAAGAGAAAGTCAGTCCTTTCTTAAGACCTGTTGCGTCGTAAGACGTATTTATGTATTCATTTCATGTTTTGTTTACTGTTGTCT
This sequence comes from Chanos chanos, assembly GCF_902362185.1. Classification (NCBI taxonomy): domain Eukaryota; kingdom Metazoa; phylum Chordata; class Actinopteri; order Gonorynchiformes; family Chanidae; genus Chanos; species Chanos chanos. Next base: position 22,556,702 of record NC_044502.1, read on the forward strand.
GGGAGTTGTATATTTGTTGCTGTTGTACTGTGTTGTGTTGTGTCCTCTCTCTTTCTCTCCGCTCCTCCCTCTTACCTATTAACAGGTCGTCAAGCTCCATGGAAATGAGGGAGGGCCTATTTGTCAAACCGCACTCCCATTGGCTGAGAGGAAAGAGGCCTGGGAATATAAACAAGCCAGTCCTCTTCACTACAGACCCTTTTCTTGCGTCTCCTGACTGAGACTGTGTTGGTTGTTAATTTGTTATTGCTTTATTTGCTTCTTGTTTGCTATGTGTTTCTTTGTTTTGTATTGTATATAGAATTGTAAATAGCTTTGTAAATAGTGTGGGAAGCCCGTAGGGAGGCTGGGTGCCTTTTTGTTTTAAACCGTTTTCTCCTGTTTTTTTGGTTAGTTAGGGAGTGAGGATAGTTTGTGTCGTTAATTTTGCTTTCTTTTTAACTGTAGGTAAGTTAGAGCCCACTCCTAATAGCTAGCTAGGTGTTTTGTTTATTGTTTTGGCCTTTCCCCCTCCTGGGGGGTATTTCAGAAAGCAGGTTTAGTGAAAACTCAGAATTAGTTAACTTAGAGAAAGTAGTAAACCTCCTAATAGAAGAGCCCTATGGCTTTGTTTTGCTAGGAGAATGAAGCCACAGGACTCCTCTATTAGGAGGTTTACTACTTAACTCAGAGTTAGTTAACTTAGAGTTTAACTAAACCTGCTTTCTGAAATACCCCCCTGAAGTCTCTTTTATGTTTTGTTTTTGGTTGACGCTTCCTGTTCTCATTTAAGTTTGATAATAAAACCAATAATTACCTCTTCAAAGTTGATTATTGTTGTATTGTGGTGTACTTAGGACACTAACTTATTTAATTTAGACATTTTTTTTTGTTGTTACATTCCCTTACCCCCCTGGACAAAAGGGGGAATGTAACAGACCCCCAGAAAGCTACCCGTTTCTTCATGAAGTAGCCGGCAACAAAAATGCTGTGTTCTGCACACACTGCAGGAGCATCCCGGTTGCGCACTGCAGAAACACAGACATAAAAGACTTCCAAACAGAAGCAGTAGCTAAAAGCAGGAAGTAGCACTGTTGCGACCTACTTCAGCGAGGCAAACTCTAGTAACAGATTCAATTATAATTCAAAAGAAAAAACTATTTTTGCAATTTTCCCTTGCTCCTTCAATTTCACTGCAAAAAGCGTCTAAGGGCATTGTAACATGCACCGCAATTTTTTCGAAAAGCTGCTGTGAAATCAAGCATTTTAGGCTTAATTTAGCAACCGCTAAAAAAACGCAGTTGTAACTGTCACTGAAAAATAACTAGCCTATATTAATTCATGTAATCATGTAAATGTAAATCTCTGTGATTGTACACACACACTGTGAACAGTGAGCAGTGAATTTGTCCTCTGCATTTAACCCATCCAACACACCAGTAGTGAACACACACACTAGACGCAGGAGCAGTGGGCAGCATTCCTTGCGCCCGGGGAGCATTGGGGTTAAGTGCCTTGCTCAAGGGCACACAGCCATGGATGTTGGTCCTGGGAATTGAACCGGCAACCCTCTGGTCACGAGGTCAGTTCTCCTTTAGACCACGGCTGCCCATTAAGTGTTAATGATTAAGTGTTTGTTTCCCTCCACAGACAGACAGGGAACATGAATTAGGGATGGAAGATAGATCTCAGGGAGGGACAGATGAGGAGAGAGAAGAGAGGAGGCAAAGAGAGGAAAGTACTAAGGCAAGGAGAGCAGGAGAGGAGAGGACAAAAGACAGAGAGAGCGATGGAACAAAAAAAAAAAAACTCCAAACATAGGAAGTCTGGAGGGGACCCAGACTGGCCTAATATTCCAAGATTCAATCCTTGGTTGTACCATAAGTTACTTGAAATGGTAAGTTTCACATAAATAAAAATATATAAATGAAAATATTCTTGATGAATCTATCCATCATTTTATAGGAATGTTCTGCCACTTATGTAGGCAACATGTATTTTGCTTATCTAGACCACCCCACCCCCGGTCACACTGCCCACGCAAAACATCTATATATACACACACACACACACATACATACATTGTAGTAATTGAGATGGATGGATAACAGCATTTATTCATCAGTATTTTATATTGTAATATATATTACTGTGTATATGTATTAGATTATATTCAATGAATGACAAAACTTTTTGGAGTAAATACAAATACAGATATTGGTAGAAGTAAATACACCAAATGATCATACATATATGTCCATTCAGAGATAGTTAAATAAGATAATAATTATTTAATAGGTATTATATGACCATTGTTGATTTTGTAGGTTTTTATGATATAATGTTGTTTTATATTGGATAACCAGTGTAGAGCTACTTTTCACACTGTAGGGTGGTATTTGTCTACGTAAAACTTGAATGTGCCTTTATGTTGTGCCATTACAATCAACAAATAAAACTAGTGTTCATCCACCTCTCCAGATAGTGCGGACTGCTGATTACAAAAAACCTAGTAAGGGAAAGTCACACATATTAGAAATGGATTTCCACTAGTAAAAAATTACATTTACACTAGTTTGAATTTTTGATATCAGCATTTCCACTAGTAAAAACTTAATTCTTGATATCTCAGTATCTTATCTGCTACCGTGAACAGAGGTCAATGAAGGAAGTTTATTCATTTCCACTAGGAAGATACCAAGAATGCAGATTGTGACAAATTAAAACTGATTTTTGATATCGCTAATTCATTACAACAGATCAAAGATCTGTGACGGATATGCTCTCTTCGAATTGAAACTAGTCGAAAAAACAGACCTTGAACTCTATAATTTATAAGTTCCCAGTGATTAATGTCAAAATGGTTTGCTATACTGAATCTGCTGGAGATCATACATCAATATTGATCAGTTTGGATATCAGTTTAGAATCTGTGCACCGTACACTGTTTCAGTAGATAGACCTGTAGACTTCATACATTAAGCATTAAGTATTATCAACCTGCTTAGTTAAGATATTTGAAAACGTTACGTGAAAAGCTGTCCATACTACCCTAGTGGAAATTCCAGTTGAAAATCCAGTAGCTGGTCTATTGGGATGAATTGGTCTCAAATGGTCTGTACTGGTTTCAATTGGTTCCAATTGGGTTTTCAGATTCTAATGGTTTTCCCAGTTAAGAATACCAGTTGAAACCATTTAAAACCCATTTAGACCAACAGAGCCATGGGCAGTGGCTGCTTCACCAGTTCCACGCAGTTGAAACCAATAGGATGTAACTGGTGTTGTAACTGGTGCTATTTATTTCAACTGGAAACAATTGGTCTCAACTGGTCTAACAAACACAATACCTGCACTTGGTGAGAAAGTGCTGTAAATTGAGAATGCACTCAAAAATAATAAAATATAATGAAACGAATTGTTTGATTAATCAATTAACAACGTAAAAAGTGCACTACAGAGAATACATTCTTTGTTGAAAATGTCAAGTCATTTGTAAAACGTTTTAACCGTTAGTGCTTCTTTTAAAAATAAGGGTTCGCGAATTCAATACCTCTAGCTAACTAAGTTCTATCGCTCCTGTCATAATAACTATTAATTGGGCTATTCTAATCATTTGGAGTGGTCTGCGCTGCTAATTTCCTGATTTGAGTAGGCCTACTTGTATACCTGTTGTGTACAAAGTAAATAACTAAAGCCTGCACGCTATAGCGTCTCTTTTCTATCAAGGAGCCGTTCACACAGGACACGCCTTCTCTTTCACAAAAGCGAGGAACAAACCTGCACTGAAGGAAGTCCGACCGTAGCGGCACTACGCAGTACTGGTTACACTCACTAAGCGACGAATGTGTTACACCAATCACAAACGAGTGTTGTCAGCTCGTTTATCTTAACAGTAATTCGATTAGCTTTTGGGGGTTTTTTCAGCGACTTTGTCGACTGCGCTACTTTTGAAACTCGGTGTAATTTTCTGTGTATCGTAAGTTATAAAATGATGACACATACACTCGTGCATGTTCTTCGGAACAAAAAAACTAGTTTGAATTGGACACGCAAAGTTCATTTCCGGGCCATGGTTGCCATTTGTCGCTGGCTGGTTGTTCAAGGTAATGGGTGACGTCAGTCCCTTCCACTGTAGTTCTCTACTGTGTAGTACGAACCAGGGCCATGTAGAGAGGCTACATGGCTCTCCGGTACGAAGCTTTCCTCAACGTGCCTTTACGTGGACAATCTAAGGCTTTCGTCACTTCCGCAAAGGTTTGCGTTGAGTTTTGGAGAGATTGGTTTGCGAAGGAACTAAACTGCGCTATCGAGCTAACGTGTTGTGGATGTCTGCAACGAAAGCACAAACCGTGCTGGTACATGTGCGCTGGACTTTCGGGTTGGTTTTCTCTTCTCGTTGTGAATTTTTGGGCTGAGTGAAATATTTTCGCGCCAGTAACATTTAAGGCATGAAACCTGAGCCTGTAAATGTGTAGCATAGCGACTGCCTGTGACACCAGGAGTTTGGATTATGCTGTAATCCCTGTCGAGATTACCTCATCATAAATGTTTAATGTTATAGACAAGAGTTTGCGAGAAGGATGTGTTGCTGTTCAAGTATCAGAAAGAATTTCATTAACCTTCCATTGGAGATTACATCGCTGGATGTGTCCACTGAATAGATCAATCGGTCACCTCTTTTGAGCAGTGAGAGAAAAAAGTTTTCAAATGCTAATTTACGGTCCGGTCTCGTTTAGTTTCTTTGGACCCCCACCCCCCGATCCAGACAGGCTAATTGAGATAATTAGCTAATTCAGAAATAGATCTTAGTGTTGAGGAGATAGACTATTGTAACAAACTTTGCTCTTAAAAGTAAGGTCTGAGAAGACAGACGATTGTTGGGAGCCTGACAGCTGCGACAGACATTAACGTAGCGATTATGAAATTAATTAATAATATTACATCCTCATAGACAGAGAATTGCTTTGTTGTCGTTTTTCAGTTATACCCGCGGATTAAAGGTCGTGCTTCAAGTCTTAAATAGACAGTGTTATAGGTGATATACATATTTGACACTTAGTTTTAAGATTCTCTCACCCAGTGTGACACACGAGTTAAGATCCTTCTGTGATAGCACTACATCTGATACCTTGGCCTTTTTTCGGGAGGGGGGGGGCGCGGTGTTACATATACCTCAAAGAATGTTTGTAAGGTTAAAAGGGCAAGCGATTAGCACCGTAACTTTAAGACTTGGATCAGCGTTCTGACAGATCATTATATGACACTCTTTGTGTATCACCAGTGACTGAAACGTTAAAAAGCCAATTATGACCCCAGACCAAAGTCACTTATCCATTGGACAGAGAAAACTGGTTGACACTGTGTGGTCCTTGTTTCCTGGGATATTCCACATTCATTTCATAATGCAGAGCTCTGATTTTCAACTGAGCTACATCGTCCCAAACACACACAGAGACAGAATTGGACAACCAAAACCCAACCACAACCAAAACCCAACCACCGCACATTAGAAGTATTGTATTCACCTAAGAATTATGACTATGCCATGAGTAGACTCTGGCAAGTCTTTGTGCTGTACCTGCAACCAGAAGTTAATTTGTACAGGGGTCAAGGTGGTCCCTGCATTGTCATCGGGAGTGCTAGAGAGACACAGCCTTTTTTGACAAAGTGAATAATATTCAGTGAGTCCTTGACAAGATATTCTTTGACAAGTGGAATTTCATCTCTTGTTTAAATATTTTCAGGAGTGTGTGAGTGGATGTGTGTAATGTTGCTTTGTCTTGATTGTGTATGTAAGCTTTAATAGGATGCTTACTGTGGGGAGGATGACTGTTTAAGTAGCCTTTTTGCTGCTGAATGATGTGCTCTGCCATTAAGGTGTGTCACAGTGTGTTTAATATAGTTAGGGTGTTAAATATATATAGTGTTAGTACAGTGACTGTAAAGTGTCTTTAGGGTCTTGGTAGATAATGGAGTTTTCACGAGTACACGATGTAATTTACCACTCATTCTACCAGGTGCTGCTGATTTGTATGTTTTTAGTTTGAAATCAATGTCCAGCTGGGGCCAATATCTAGGGTATAAAAAGAATTGTTGACTGCGTAAGCTCTCTTCTTGCTTGTCGTCATTGCCTTTTGAATAGTCTGTGTTTTAGAATGAACTCCTGTCCTTCACTCTAAAGCGACTAAAGCATGAATCTATCCTAACCCAACACATTCGGTGTCATTTTAATGTGTGTGTGTGTATGTGTGTGGTTTTTGAGATGGTTTTGTGGTTTTTAAGAGTGTAGAGTGTATGGTTTGCATTTTGTATGGTTTGTACAGTTTGTGAGTGTAGTGTGTCAGATACAACCTACTGTTTGCCAGCGCCACGAGAAATGTTAAAATTGGAAGAAGTGTGGAAAGCAACATTCTTAGTGAAAAGTTTGTGAATGTATTTGACATTTGATAGATATTGAAGTGCTGAGACTGTCAAACTGTTAAAGGGCCTCAACACTTTCCTGGTTACAGTTATGTGTATGTATTAAACACGGTTCATAGTAGTAACAGAGGTCAAATATTGCAGAGGCATAAACATGACCCTTCCATTTGCCTGTTTATTGTTGTGTTTTTTAAAGGTGGATAAGAAGGTCAGCAGTCTCCAGCTCTGGATCCACTGTGCTTATGTTGGTATCAGCAGCTGTTAGATAAATTGAGGCAGACGGGAAATTTGAGTGGTTCTCTGAGATCCACTCTCCAATGGAAAGAGATGCCAGGACCCCCACTTCCCCTGTCTGCACCACCCCACTCTGTGAACCTCATCCCCATGTTCTCCCCTGTTCCTCTAGCAGGTACAGCCCAACACGCATTCTCTCACTGTCCTCTCCCTCTCTCTCTTCCTCACTGTGAATGTGAAATGTGCCGTGTCCTACAGTGGGAAGGTTCGTTTTGAGAGTGAAGCTCAGGCTGGAACTCGGAGGGTCAGATTTTTCACTGATTAGATGTAGATTTGTCAAAAGGTCTTTCACCCCATGTTTGAATTGGTAACTGATGATTATTATGGGGCAGTAAAATAATGCTGTTGGCCATGGCACATAATACATTTATTATATCTTCTTCATTTACCATTTATCTATCAAACTTTTCAGTGGGTGGCATCATGTTGCGTCCCTGTCCATTTGCCATACACTCCAAACCTTCGTCTGGCTCTAAGACTGCATGTACATTATTTCAGTACTGAGACAGCTGAGCAGCTCTGTTAAGTATTAGCCCAGAAAAAAAGGTCCTTATTGCATGGCCATATGCCACCACTATGTCAGTTTGGTCCTTATTATATGGCCATATGCCGCCACTATGTCAGTTTGGAACAGTTTACTGAAAATCACCAGTACTGAAATTATGGATCTTTTACCAACTGAATTTTACACTTCAGTACTTTCAGTGAAAAACAGCACACTTCAGTAGTGCCTAACACAGTCTAACACAGGGATGTATTTCAGTAACCCAGACTCTACATTGATACTGTATATGATGTAGACTTAGGCCTACATTACATCAGGACTTTCAAGGAATAGATCTTTGAAGATCTGGCATCATGATATAATGCAGATCTACATCAAATCTCTTTCAACACTCTTTCATGTGTTTTTAAATTAACCAAACATACAACAGCCTGTTGTTCTTTGTGTGACTGTACACTGTTTCAGATGGCATTTAGTTTAACCATGACAGATCCTGATCCTCAGTGGACTGTTCTATAGTTTTTATTCTATTTCTGCTGATATTTATTTTAAAAGACATGAAATCTAAAATGCATTTACCTTTCTTTCCTATCACAGTGTCTGAATGACATCAACGTTTCCATGCTGACCAGTTTGTTTATTAATTTATATATTTATTTGTCTCGATTCAGTTTATTAGCCAGCATTCACACTGAATCTAGCTGTATTTTGGACAGCAAATCAACTAAATTTGTTTCTAGTAATTATAAAGTAACCATTTGTTTTTGTACAGGTCCTAATTGCATATTTATCAGACATTTGTCCTCCTGATATTAGGGAACTTCTTATGCTTTAGTGCTTTCAGATCTATTACATATCTCTGGAAATGGGGTGGGGGGATCTAGAATAGGGGCACTCCTGTTGTGGTATGAAAGATTTTAGGATTGTTAATGTTATTATTGCTAATGTGCAGTGAGACAAGACGAATCAAAATTTGAAACTCTGACTTTCCTAGAAGGTATTGTCTATATATACTCATCTGAATCTGTATTTACTGACCTAATGTTTTCTTGGTTCTTATTCCAATACAAAGCAGTGATGATGTGGGTAGGAAGTCCTGCAGTCGAAGGACTGGACACCAGCGTGGAGACAGAGAACGTGTTCAAGGGCAGAGCAGGCTCAGTAGTGGGCATGTGTTACCAGAACCATCCGAAATAAATACACCTGCTGGCCCAAGAGAGACAGGCAGTAGCACGGTAATATCTCATTGTTTTCCAGTATGTTCTTGATTCTTGTTTCATTATACAAGATCTTGAATGTAGTCTTGGGTTTAGCAGTGGAAAAATTTGATGTTAAAATGATTCCTTACTTCACTATGAAGGGATGAAAACAGAATCTACAGACATGGACCAAAAACCCAGAAATGCTGTCAGACAGAAAGCAGACATTTCTGTGTATCTTGTTCAGTGGACACTAAGGCATGAGCAAATTCCAGTGTCACAGTTACCACATTGCTTGATCTCTGGCTATTATGCGGTTATACACTCTTAATTAAGTCAGTAGTATTTTACCTCAGTGTGATATTCAGTTACTCTTTTTTGGAGACATTGTCTGTGAGGAGACATACTGAGGTTGAGTTAAAGTTGAGTTGTGTCATTGAGTGTGCAAGGTCATAGGGTGGTTCAGAAATCCTAAGATTTTATTCGACACCATTAATGATATTGTGTCACCGCCTCTCTCTACATCACCCTGTTTCTGTCAATGAGTGTAATTAAGCTCCTTACCTTCTTTGTCGATAAGGTTATGGCTATTAGGTCCAGTATTCACCCTGGGACTTGTCTGCCCAGTTCTAGCCCCCATCTCCTGTTCTGGATTCTTTTCAACCTATCAGCTTAAAAGATTTGACGGATTTGATTAGGAAAATGAAGCTTCTAGCCCTCTGGATGTAATACCATCTTCTTTATTCTTAAAGGTTTTGGCGCTGCTTTATCAGCTATTGTTAATTCTTTATTGTCTACAGGATGTGTCCCTCCCTATTTTAAGCATGTTACTATCCAACCCATATTAAAGAAACCTAATTTAGATCCTTCTGTGCCCAAAACTACAGGCCTATATCCAAACTCCCATTTCTGTCAAAAATTTTAGAGAAGGTTGTGGCCAAACAACTCACTGCTGTGTTGGAGAGGCACAATATTTATGATAAGTTTCAGTCTGGGTTTTGGAAACAGCACTCTACTGAAACAGCTCTTCTTAGGGTTTCAAATGATATTTTAATGTCCTCTGATGCAGGTGATTGTACGGTGGTAGTGCTACTCAACCTCAGTTCTGCGTTTGACACAGTATACAATCATATCCTTATTAAGAGGTTACGTGACTGGGTGGGTATATCAGGCACAGCATTAGACTGGTTAACATCTTATCTCACTGACAGAAGGTTCACCTGCTCTACTGGTGACTTTGTGTCTGATTCCTCCCTACTGTCTTGTGGTGTCCCGCAGGGCTCGGTTCTGGCTCCCTTGTTATTCTCCTTATATTTGCTGCCCTTAGGACAAATTATAAGCAGATTTAATATTGTGTATCATTTATTTTGCGGGTGATATCCAACTCTACTTCTCATTCAAACCTAGTGAGGCTTTTGGGTTATCTAGGCTCCTAGACTGTCTCAACGCCATTAGGGACTGGACGGCGGAAAATTTCTTACAGCTCATTGCTGATAAGACAGAGGTTCTAATTGTTGCTCCAGGAAAGGTTGCCCCCATGATCAAGCAAAGTGTTGGGTCTCTTTCCTTTGCCGCCCACACCAACCTCAGAATTTAGGGGTTATATTTGATCAGTCCTAGTTGTTTGACACCCATGTTAAGCAGTTGACCAGATCATGTTTTTTCCACTTAAAAAGTATTAGTAAACTGAGATCTGCAGTTTCAAATACAGAACTAGAGATGCTCATACATGCCTTTATTTCATCTTGCATTGACTACTGTAATTTAATTTTCTCCTCACTATTATCTCTGCCCTCGATCATCTGCAGGCAATTCAAAATGCTGCTGCAAGACTACTCATTAGGTCAAATAAACGGTCTCACATTACCCCTGGACTCATATCTCTTCATTGGCTCCCTGTTGCATATAGGGTCCAGTTTAAAACTCTCACTTTTACTTACAGAGCACTGCATGGTCAGGCTCCTGCATATGTGGCTGATCTACTTCACCCAAATGCATCAGCTCTTAGGTCAAATAAGCTAAATTTACTGTCTGTCCCACGCACCTGCCTAAAGACCTGTGGTGACAGAGCTTTTGAGGCTGTAGCACCTAAACTGTGGAATGCTCTGCTTACACCCTTAAGGTTTTTGCTGATTCTGTGGATTCTTTTGAACAGCAGCTAAAGACGTATCTGTTTAGACAGGAGTTTGGGTAATCTGTATGAACCGTGTCTGCATTTCATGTATTTTACCATGTATTTTTATTGTTTATTGTGTATTTTATGTATTGTGTTTTTAGTTCCTTCCAGTCTTAAGCCTTTTAAACACATGGCTGGGTGGTATTTTTGTTTTATATCATGTATGTGTTTATAGTTTTCTACTCTTATTCTTTTAAGTACATGGCTGGGTGGTATTTTTGTTTGTTTTGTATTATGTTTTTAGTCTTCTTTTAAACGTGGGTTGGGTGGTCACTTCATGTTTTTTCTCACTTGTATGTTGTAAAATGCTGTTGTAAAGCACTTTGTGACCTACGTCTGTGAAAAGTGCTATACAAATACTTTTTACTTTCTTACTTCTTACAGTGTGTAAGATCACAGGGTCATTAAGTATGTAAGGTCATAGGGTTGTTGAGAATGATGGGTGGTTTGGTCATTTAGGGTGTTGCATGTCTTTAATGGGAAAACTTCCCTCTTTCCTTTATTCCATCCACTATATATGGCCATTTGTCTAGCTTAGTGATGTGACCCCAAACAATAATCACTAACGATTACGCGTTGTTTTTTATTTTTTTACTATTTTTTTTTTCTCATAACCATTCGTATCTTGTGTCTTCTTAGACAAGCTTTGCTGACCACACTGAAAGTCAAAATCCATCCTTTGAGTGAGTATTAATGTTGCTTCTTTATTCTGAAGGTGTCATAGAATGTCCTAGGTACTGGAGAATCTAAACCAGTTCATACCGGCTGTGGTATTTAATATGGAGATGTAACCAACAGACAGAGTGTGAGCAATGTAAAGTTATAACTTAAATACAAGACAGGAAGTTGAAGAATACATTGATTTGATAAAATGCTTGAATTTGAGTCTATTTGACTGTGCAGTTCATCTCTTTATATGAAGGTAGAGAAGTACCCACGGTGTATGGACTACACTCAGAACATGTGCATCTTGTATTTAAGACAAAGTGTGAATTTAGTGCGTTCAAACAAAATTTGTGCCTGTGTTTTGATTGCAGATCCACAGTGGATATGGGCCATAAGCGAAAAATGCCATCCCCCGTTACTGTGTCCAACCTGGAGAGCATGAGCAGGTCTCTGCATAAGCAGACGCTCAGTCAATCAGAGATAAAGAGGGAGTCTCCAGAGAGCCCACCGCCTGTTAAACGTTGGGTGATCGGTCCTTTCTTTCAGTCCTTTAGATCTAAGATGGCCAGCTTCACTGACATTGTCATGAGTCCCACCCGTCTCTTCAAACCCAGTGATAACCCATCCCTCACAGTACACCCAGATCCAAGGCGCTCAGATGCTGAACCCACCAATGGAGTCTTGCCACAGGCTGGGGGTGGGGTCCAGGATATGGGTGGTAAAGGCAAGGAAGACCCACGTACTCATTTATCCATAACAAAAAAACAGCCCAATACCGGTACCCCTAATCACCGTGAGATTGCAGGAAAAGTGAAGTTTGACACAAACTCAAATGACCACAGTGGTCTCGAACAGGAACGTCCACGCTGTGGAGGGCAGTCTCCAGCCAAAACACCACCGCTGAATCAGTCAGTCCAGTTTCACTCTGTCCTTGAAGAGAACGTTGAGGTTAATTCCTGTTCATCTAATCAAATGCTCAGAAAGAAAGGTCCTCTATCGTCTCAGCTCTTAAACTCTGAAAGTGCCACATGTGAATCAAGTCAGCCCAACAAGCCAGGTGTTTTTGGCAGCAGACAAGACTGGCCATTACATAGGAAACAGACTAGTAAGTGTAGTACTGCCTCAGCTTCACTCTGTTTAACTGGACACACAGAAGAAGAACACATCAGGTCACAAGTGGATTCACAAAACCCTATCAGAACAAGACTTAGAAAATTACCTAGTAAATCCTTAGACACCAGTGCATCCTATACCAAACTCATGAAAGGAGCAGACATGACTTGCAAACTGCTTGGTCAAAATCCTTCAGATGATTGTATTGAAGATGTTGCAAAAAACACAAAACATAAAGTGGATCCAAAGAGACAACGGTCTGCACCTCCTTCACATGGAGAAGCAGAGTTGACTCCACAAGACCTCTGCTCCTCAGCTGACCCCTCTAGAGAAAAAGTCCACAGGAAGCGACTAGCTAACTGTGGCACAGGAACAAGAGACAGACGAAAGAGACAAAAAGAAGCACTTAGCACAGAGACAAGACAAGAAACAACAGAGCAAAGAAACATAGCACTGAAAAATGTGGGTACAAGGGGTGTGAAACCAAAAGAGGTCATCGGAGAAGATACAACAAAAGATATCTCAGCATTAATATCAGGAACATTGGAAGAGAATCCAGCATCTGCTCCTACTTTCAAGAAGAGGAGAGCCATTTGTACTTCTCCACGAACCCAGGGTTTGGAGACAACACACACTGCATCTAACACTTCAGGCCCTGTGGATTTATTGGAGACGTCATCAGAAGGTCAGAGGAGAAGGGGAGGAGGTCAAAGAAGGCAGCAGTCAGTACACAGGACACCCTTAATGTTTTGCACTGGAGATAACCTATCCCAAGAGAAACAACATGACGGTTCAAGTGACAATAATAATTCCATCCCAACAGAACGAGCAGCTGGCACTTTGAGTCCATGCCTGGCAGAGCAGACTCCAGCAGACAACCAATTTCGTATGTCAGTCAGTGCCAAATCCCACAGGGCAAGACAGCATCAGACTTCTGAGCAGGTCAGAGAGCTTCATGCTGTTCAGATGAATGTGACAGTATTGCAGACAGGGTCTATTTCAGGAGAACCTCATGATGAAACTGCCTTCAAAGGACATTCAAACCAAGTGGGGAATGGAAACACAGCGTCTGAGCTTAAGTGCTCCACCAAAACACAGCAACACGACAGGGCAGACAGGGCAGCACATTCAATGACAGGGCAGGACAGCTTAGAAACTCTACCTCCAGGAAACACTGTTGAGGGACTTAAGGAGGAGCAGAGAATGTCCTTGCCTGTGCGACCAAATACTGCTGAGGAACAAAGGGCATCTCGGGGTCAGGGTGGGTCTAGATCTCCGTTGTGGATGAATACTGATCCTGTCAGGGGCAGTGTAAGACCCAGAGAGAAGAGAAAAGCTGATGCCTCGAAGGAGGAAGACAATTACACAAACAGGGTGTTCAAAGCAATGCCCAGACTTGAAGAACAGAGCTGTGTGAGAGAAGACAGCATCAGAAGAGAGATGTTAAATGAAGACTCAGAAGAGCAGGTCAGTAGAGTTGAGCATAAGGATGGGAAAGATAAGATGCGGAGTAGAAGAGGAACAAAAAAAGGGGACAGACAGAGGAGACGATGCAGGTCTCATTTTGGCAGTGGTTCAAAGGTAGAGGAAACTCGGGGACAGACTGAAGAAGAGACACAGGTCGTGTTGTCGGATAGCAGATCGGAGCGCCTCACGCGCAGCTTCTCCTGCCCAGAGATCACTTCTCTCCTGGACCCTGAAAACACCTCAGACACATCCCCAATGCCAGTGCCAGCCTTACATGACAGAACCCCCCCTTCACTTCCCAAAGTGTCTTCCCTCATTTCAACTACACCCCATTCTCACGTCAAATCTAAACGTGCACGTCGACATACTGTGTGTAGTCTGGAGGTGGAACGGGAGATTGCTCCTTTGTGTCTTCGCAAGGAAGTCTACCCTGCCAGCAGGACTGTTGTGTATGGCAAGCCCCCCTTCTGTCCTTCTTACCTCCACTCTCCCTCCACCTCACTCACAGCTCTGGCCTCCTGCTTCTTGTCAAGCCCCCTTGCATTCCTCTCCAGAAGATCAGACCAGAGGAGTAATCGGGCCAGTGCTGCAGGCGATCACTGCTGTGGTGTGTTCTCCTCCTCCTTGTCTGGTCTTGTGAACACTACATCAGTGTCAACCTCACACGCTCCTTTTTCATCCTCCCCCACAACCTGCCATCCCAAGAATGTCTCAACGTCCTCTGTGTCTCTCATGCCGGACCAGTGCTCTTCCTCTCTGTCACTTCTCAGGTAATCTGTTCTTACCATCCTTTCCCCTTCCATCTTTAACTCAGATTTTTTTATTTTCTTGAAAAAGTTTTAATTTAGGTTTTTAGCAGTATGTTTTTTTTTTTTTGTGACTATGGTTTGTATTTATTTGCTGTGATTTATGTACTGTGATCATGTAGCCATGGTCTGTACTAGACCTGCAAGTGTATGTATCGATGTGAATTCATGGTGTTCCAGATTTTCACGTTTGTCACAGGTCTCTTTTCCCTCGTTAGACCTTTCCACTCATTTTTAGCATGTACTTTTTGCTTTTTGCTTTGTTCCATTTTTTTTTTTATAGTTCTGGTCTCATTTTATCGTGTAGTTTTTTAATACAGCATAATGATTCCCTGAGTTTACCTCTGATAATTCTGTGGTTTGGCTTTGTTACACCAGCTTCATTAGGAGTGAACTAACTGATCAGTAATTGTTTTTTCATGTTTCTTGTGTTCAGTGATCTGTCACAGAGCCCAGTAGAGGAGAGCAGAAGGACACAGCAGCATGACTGTAAGGACAAAGCTGAAGAAAGCCGTTTGACTCTCCACCCCAGGGCCCTAACAGATGAGAAAGCATTGTCAGATTCTGAAATCAAGGTACCGTTACAGTCGGTAGTAGTTCTGACAGAATACAAGGTACCGTTACAGTCGGTAGTAGTTCTGACAGAATACAAGGTACCATTACAGTCGGTAGTAGTTCTGACAGAATACAAGGTACCGTTACAGTCGGTAGTAGTTCTGACAGAATACAAGGTACCGTTACAGTCGGTAGTAGTTCTGACAGAATACAAGGTACCGTTACAGTCGGTAGTAGTTCTGACAGAATACAAGATACTGTTACAGTCGATAGTAGTTCTGACAGAATAGAAGGTGGGTCGTGACATTGGGCAAGACAGTCTCCTTGAAATGTAATATCACTTCTGTCCACAAGGTGACGTACAGTAGTTCTTTTTTCTCCATCTCTTCATTCATCTGCTCTTTCTTTCCTCCCACACAGACAGACACCAAACAAAGGGGCAAAGTATCCTCCATCCGGATACGAAAAACCCTGCCCAAGCCACAGAACAACCTCACACCAATGGGCTTACCCAAAGCAATCAGGTGTGTGTGTGTGTGTGTGTGTGTGTGTATTTGTGTGTTTTTGTGTGCACGTGTGTGTGTGTGTGTGTGTGTGTGTGTGTGTTTGTACTTGAATCTACAGTGTCTACATTTTGTGTGTTGACAGAGTAAAGAAGAAGGTTTTCAGCTTGGAGGAGATCTACACTAACAAGAATTTCACACAGCCCCCTGAAGGGTAAGGCACCTCACTGCTACTTCTGTCAGCGTTTCTCTCCAAACTCAAGACACTCTGAGAGTGAATCAGT
The DNA here is from genome assembly GCF_902362185.1 of Chanos chanos. NCBI lineage: Eukaryota > Metazoa > Chordata > Actinopteri > Gonorynchiformes > Chanidae > Chanos > Chanos chanos. The sequence continues at coordinate 22,572,669 of NC_044502.1, forward strand.
GATGTAAAGACACTCTGAGAGTGCATGAGTGGCAGAGAAGGAGTGAAAATTGTTTGAGCTGTGTCCTGCACTGAGCAATGAGAACTGCCGTATCTAACAGCTGAATGCATGCCTTCTATGCAGTATAATGTATGCATAAACTGTGTGTAGCACTCCCAAAACCCTACTGAGGGTTGTGAGAGAATAGCTATTGGGTCTTTCTATTAAATAATTGGATAAATCCTGGGTCCCTGAACTACGGATTTCACCAAATGTAAATCAAAGTAGTGATAACTAGGCTTTAAATATGAAGGTGTTGATAAATTCCCTAATAACATTACAGTATATACACAAACCAACCAATCACACAGTTAACTGGCTTTCTTAATCACAGGGGAGTAATTATTTTCAAAAAGAGGAATACAATAAAAAAAGAACCATTTACAACCTCACCAAAACGGCTGCTTGGTTATTGGTTGGAACCGGAAAACAAAAAATGAAATTAAATGTGTGCCGTGATACATAAAAGGGCTTAAGTTTACCCTCAAAAACAAACAGAAATTCAAGGCTTAGCCATTAGTGGCTTAGAGGTTCACTCACGTGTACAAATGACAAACAATAATACCTGTACCTGATCAGTATGTCCGTGAGTCTGTCGAAACTGGTCAGTGTCCCGTCAGCCATCTGTATCCTGCTCCGAATTGTTTAGCCAATGTTGGATTTTTTTTTATGATTCTAAAAGTAAACGAACCGGACCAAAAGCGCGCTTGGAGAAAAGCTTTATTTGGTGGAGATGGTATCCTGCAGCATTTCTGTCTGCTCTGATTTTACTCAGCTTTTTCCTCTGAGAACTTTTACTGTGATCAGTTTTATACCATGAAACAAATGGCAACAGACAATAAGTTTACAATGTTGCTTAATGCAAATCAGAATCTTGGTGTTAATGCTAAAGGCCCCTTTTGTCTGTAGTGGTTGCCGTTTGTCCATTACCGGTTGTATTTTGCCTTAATCAGTTGCTCTTGGCTCCAGCTGTTACATGGTGCCAGAGGTGTTAAGCTTCCTATGCAGTAATAATAATAATAATAATAATACTTTATTCATATAGCACTTTTCATAGAAAGAATGTAGCTCAAAGTGCTTTTACATTTCAGCATATGATAGAAGAAAAAAATAAAATAGTAATAAGTAGACCACGCAATAAAAAAAGTAAAAACAAAACAAAAAAAACCAAAGATAAACCACATAATCCAAAGGGCATAAAACAGGAAAGATCATAAGACCATCAGGTTCAACAGTTCTCTTATTCTGAACCTTGTCTGTTCAGATGTTACTATAACCTTTCACCAACAATGCTGTTGAACACTAACAACTGCCCACACAGTAAGCACAAAGCTCTTATGGAGAAACTTGTCGTCTCTCCTTGACATTTTTCTGAAATATATCAAACCCGGGGTGGTGTATTCATTTTTACATGTGTTCTCTTTACTTATTTGTTCTTCTGCTGTGTTTCTCTTTTCCAGGCGGCTGGAGACCATTTTTGAGGTGCCTGTAGACAGACGAGATGGCTCTCAGTCTCTGATTGGCCCAAAGCGCATAAAGCGATTTGTTGTGTTCCCTGAATTGGGTGTGGCCAGAAAGCCCAAGAGGCCTCTGATTGGTGGCACAGCCGGGGTCGGAGGCCAGAGAAAAGTGGGGGTGAACTTGGCAGGCGGCAGGACAAGACAGGGTGCTTGGGTCACCTCCAGAGACGAGGTCCCCCTTATGTCAGTAGACCTCGATTCGCTGTTATGTTCCAAACTCGCTATATTAGATTCATTAGTTGCTTCTGACAAATAGTCTCTCGCAAAACCTGTCCACATCATTTTTTATAACTCCTTTCCTGCCCACCTCGTTTGTCAGGTAGTTTTTACGCTAAGCCTGTCCAAATAAGTTCATTTACTTGTTCATTATGCTGTGTTTTTCTCAGTTTTACTGAATGAAGGCTGTGTCACTGTTTTTGGTCAAACAGTTGATCATTGAATGTGGCACATCCATGAATGTGCATGTTCAGAATATAGTAAAATACAGATATAAACAGAATGGATTCCATGGACAGTCTTTTATCATTTCAGCCATGGTCTCAGTAACGTCTTCCCCAGTAGCGGTGGCGTTTTTCCGTCCTCCTTTTGTTATATTCCAGGCTCTCTTTCCAAACAGGGCCACGATAAAGCCCAGACTGACTGTTAGAGTAGAACATGGTGCCTTTGAAAACTGTTCTCAGGAACAGGTTCAGAGGCCTGAGGAGAGGGGCCTCACACTAAGCCTTGTGTTTTATTGCCTTTACAAAGCAAAGCAATCTCCCAATGATCCCCTTTTTAACTGTACGTTGGCAGCTTCCATATACACAGTGGTATTTTGCTGTATAATTGTTTTATTTTGCATCCTTTCTTGATCCTTCTGTGGAAGCGGAGGAAATTGACCTGATGTTATTTCATGCAGCTGAAGACAGGCCTTGTCCTTCAGTTACTGGCCTTTTTGAAATGAATGCAGATGTTTTCTGTGTAACTTTTTATGTCCAAATATATGTGTTAAGGTATTATATTTGTCCACGGAAGAGTGAGTTGTCCAGAATGTTTCTACTTTATTTGCCTATTGTTTTTGTATAGTTTGTGATTGTAATTGTCCTTCTGACAGCCCCCCCCCCCCCCACAAGCAGCTTTATCTTTCTTTGCATTGAGAAGTTGTTGATCATTTTTTTTTATTATTGTAAAGCCTTTTAAACAATGCACTGTACAAAATTACAAAAGCAAAAATAATGCAAAGGTACACTTTGTCCAGAATGAGACTAAAAATAAATCATTTCGTACAAAGTAACACAATATTGTACTGTCCTTGTTTAATCAAAGTGTTTTAATGTCAGTGTCTGACATGTGACCACGCTGATCTGTCCGTTTCAGTTCAGTCTCATAGTGCTCTCTGCTCACCATCCAAACCCATCCATGGGTAAAGTCATCACTGACCTTTAAACAGAAAGTGCTGTCTATTAAACAACATTTCTTTAAAGAAGTTTTCAAGAGTAGAACTTCAGATTATGGCAGCAATAGTAAAGTCTGGACATGATCAGGCCTTTCCAGAGCTGAACTAACCAAAGAATCCATGTTAATTTTGGAAACATGAGATGACAAATGAAAACTGAAAAATACACATTTTACAATATATTTGAAAAATAAAACATAATTAATAAATCATAATTACAACAGATTAAGTAAAAATAACTTATTCAAAGTTTCTCACAAATTAGGCATGTGATGTTCTTTGAAATCTGGAGATCTTTGCTCCTACTGGGACCAACTAAAGGCTGTTCTGTTTCTCTAACTTTTATCCTTCACATTTCAGCAAAACGTCTCTTGCCCAATTCTCTAAGATCTTGGCATCCTATACAAACTATGCATCCTCAGTGTAACCAATATGAACATCTGTAGCTACAACTAGCAAATGGTCCATTTATTTAACTGCTATTAAAGTGAGTGCCATCCTTAATGGTAGAGAGTGCATGAATATTTAATATGTTGGTTATTTCCATTACAGTTAAGCACAAACAACTTGACTATTCTAGCGTGGGGATGATTTGTCCCTTGTTTTCCAACTTTTTTTAAGAAGAACAGCGGTGTATTTTCCTTAACGTTACACACGTTCCTCTTGTTAGCTAGCAGTGCAACAATGTTTTAAACAAGACTTAAGAATGATTTCATTTAAGTACTTCGCAGGAACATTCACAGTATTGTAAAAAACATTGATCACTGGCATTGTTCTTATAGCTGACTTAGTTAAGGACTTTAGTTGAGTTGCTGAAATTCTTAAATACGCATTTCATGGGCAGAAAAGTCATTTTAAGATGACTTGGCAATAAGTTGGTTTATGGAAGTAAACAGTTTTTTCAACTTGTATAGGCTAACTGAAGATATAGTTTACCTTTTTCTGTTAACGTTTTTTGTTTAGACTGCAACCTCCTTTTCACAGAAACATAAACAGATCAGATCCCATTCCAAAAGAAATGGAGCAGAACTGAACTGGCTGGCACAGCCATTGCAGAACTGCACTGGTTGGCACAGCCCATGTGCTGATTTATTCTCACTGTGCATGGTCCATCCCACGGATCAGAGTCCCGGGCCTGTCCCAGCGACACCACAGACCTGTGACTAAAACCACAGGATTCATCTAATCCATGAACTGGATGTTTTTATGCACATAAAACATATACCCTACAGAAAAGAGTTCAGCATTTTACTGTCTACTGTACATTTATGTTGATCTTGAGATCAAATGTATCTGCACTGAAGAATAAAGTTTCGAGTTGTGCACTAAACATTAGTTTTCCAACGTTTCACTTAAATTCTACTTGGTAAATAATTTTATTCTTTCTTTCACAGTTAAGAGGTGTAACACTACCTAAATAAATACTTATAAATTACATTATGTAACTGCCAAATGGTACAGAAAAAGTTGTACTGTGGTATTTAAAAAAAGACTAAATATTTGCAAATGATGGAATATAATCTAATCTGATGAATGGGTTTCTTAAAGCATTTTGATCAGTCTCCATCCATTATCACAAAGTAACAGACACAGGCATTTATCTGTGGTTGCCATCACAACTGGAATAAAAGTATAAAAAGTGTAACAACATTTCTGGACTACTGACCAGGAAGTGTTTGCATTATGTTGCTCACTACAGTAAAACATACACAAACAGAACTGTATTTCAGTGGATGAATACCCACATTAACCTGTGCAGAATATGAGCTGGCCCTCGATCTCTCGTTCATTTCACTCACACATTGTTTTGCTGTATGTCAGTTGTCTTCAAGGTGTTCTACTGTGTGTCAGTTGTCTTCTGTTATAGCAGGTGTCTGGAGTGTCTGGGACTATTAGTCTATCAGGGTGAGCAGGTATGAGGTGAAAACTATGAGCAGTGGTGTGAGGATGAGGAGGATTAGCCATGCTACAATGGCTCCCACTCCATATTTACATGCTCGGTCAGAATATACCTGAGCCTCCACATCTCTCTGTCTCCTCCTCTTCACGTCCTCTGAGTCTCTCATCATTCTTCTCTTCTCTTGGGCCTGTCAACAGAAAAAAGTTATCATCTGAGTGCTGTTTCCCCTACAGTTTTCAAAGTTTTCTAAGGTTTTCCATGATCTGGTTATTGAAGTGTTACAGTTGCGTTTTCACCATGTCCATATCTGAGCCTTTCTGTTTAAAACTTTCATGTGTATGGGGTTTATCTTTTTGACAAATTGTCAATGCATCTGAGACCTTAGAGGACTGTCCCAGTACTATATCCCTGTGTGTCTCATGCTTTTTGCCACCAATGGGCACCTTTGAGAAGTGGTCAGTGAAGGGTAGGATTACAAACACTCAGACTCAAAGAAAGTGTACAGTTTGAGGGATATGCGGTGTGTTTTAGAGTGTGTACTAACCTTGACTGAATAAATTAAAGAGACAATGCCCAAACAGGTGAGTCCACATATGATGCTGGAGATGGCCAGTCTTCTGTGGTCTGGGTCTGAGGAGCAGCAAATGACGTGACCCCCGCACTGAGAGCTAACGTTAGCCATGTGCTCTGAGTCATCGGTACCATCTCCTGTTTTTGGTACCATTTGAAATGAGGTGTGTACACCCTGGTCATTTGCAGTGCTGTACCCAGACATTTCTGGAAGTAGGAAGCCTGAGTGGAGAAAGGCAGTAAATGAGTGATGAGCAGTATGATTAGCTGTGGATGGCACATGGCTTCTTCTGAGCAATCCATCTGACAACAGATATGGAGAAAGTATACTGCTTATTTAAACAGCTGATTCAATTTCCATAGAAATGAACTACATCCATCTCAGTAGTTTCTGGTCATGGAAACCAGTCACATCCATGTCAGTAGTTTATGGCCATGGAAACCAGTCACACCCATCTCGGTAGTTTATGGTTATGGAAACCAGTCATATAGTTACCAGTCCGTAGTTTACAGTCATGAAAATCAGTCACATCCATATCTGTACTTTATGGTCATTTCCCCTTGGTCCTGTAATTGTGCACACTGTCCAGCATAGTGAGGCTGTTTTCTTTTTTCTCCTTTTCGTTATGTACGTTCCTGTTTCATTTGCCTAATATGGTCAAGCAATTCCTGTTAGCCTTGCATAACCCACTGAACATATTCTACAGTGGTGAGAATGCGGTATTTTCTGAACGAAAATGAAATAACTCACACCCCCATTCCATCAATCGGGGATTTTCCAAAGAAACACTTTCTACATACCACGGTGTCATTACAGTATCGGGGTGTGTGTGCGTGCGTGCGTGTGTGTGTGTGTGTGTGTGTGTGTGTGTGTGATATCACAGGTACAAGAAGCCTGAAAAATGGGTACGAAGACATGTTAAAGATGGCTGTTTTGGCACCAGCTGCTGGCATTGCTAAAGAGAATGAGCAAAGCTTCTCTTTATGTGTTAAGAATACTGCAGTTACAAATTGTTACAAATAATGTCGCCTTCAGTCTTTCTCTCCCGCTTTACTCTTCACTGTTTTTTCAGCCCCGCTTTGGTTGTGTTTTTTGGCAATTCATCTCAATCCTCTGTTAGTCACATTCATGTCTTCTGGCTTTTTCTCCGTCTCCATTATCCATTGCTGAAGTACAGCAGAGCTGTGGGAGACTGAAATGTGAGCTGGATGCCTGAACATTAGAGAGATGACGTGAAATTTCTCCTGATAAGACCACTTCCTTCCCTCAGTCTCTTACTATGGCTCGGCACAGATACACAAAGTAAATGCAGATATCTCCCTGTCACTGTACTGCCATGTGAAACAAACACAGGATTGTTTGAGACAGAACAGATTATGCAAAGTTAAAGTCTGAAAACAAAAAGTCCCAAAAGTCTGGGGGAAAACACATCAGTGTCAGTTCCAAACAGTCAAAACACAGAAACTGAACTCTTGCTATGAACAACTTAATAACTTACAGACTTGTCCAAGCCTGACTCCAAGAGAAGAGCTGCTTTGGTTTTCCCCGTCCTCAGGTCAAACACTAATCCAGAGTTACACAGTGACAAACCTTTCAAAGCTCTGAAACCCCAAAGTGATGACTGGTTGATGTGTCCGTACACTCCTTGTCTCAGTTTTGTGTTGACAATAAAACTCTGATCTCTTGTACTAAATTAGAATGTTCAAAAAGCTATATCAAGAAAAGATTGCAAGATGCCATTTCCTCCAAATCTGTCAGCAAAGACCAGTCCAACTTTTAAATCACAAAGTGTTTGTATGCGCTGTGAGCTTGCCGGTAATCTTCAACTTGAGAGTGAAACACAGTTCTGGACAAGACGAAACACCCCTAAGTGACATAGTTCAACACCACGCCTATATTCCCTGGTATGTTGTCTTTCTCTCTCACTCCTCCTCTTTTACTCTGTCTCTCTCTTTCTCTCTGTCTTCTATTCTCCCTCTATCTGTCATTTATGTATTGAAACATTCCCGTTCTCTTCTCTGTCCTAACTTGTACTTTTGCATACTCTCACCACACTGTTTGTAAGAATTTTAGCTTTAAACACCCCTGTGTATTGTTTACCCTCAGGCGTCAGTCTCACTTCTCTCTCTTCTGCATTCCTTAAAAGCGTCAGCAGTATAGAATGAAAAACAAGAAAAATGAGCGTTGTGATTACCTAACACACTTCCTCCTTATCCAGTAACCTAGACTGTCTCATTGCCAAAGTGTGTGAAAAGACATCTCCACCTCCACACACACAAACGCACAGAGGGAAAGACATACTTTCAGTTTATTGTGTGGATAAATATACTTTGTTATATGAGAAGAGTTTAGGTTCATGTAAGAGTATCTCCCTCAATTTTACAGCCAACAACTAAAATTTCAGTTGGAGATCACTTACATCATAAACATTTCAACCCCAATTGGAAGTATAAAATGGAATTGTACGAGAATAGGATTGTGTGGAATCTGACAAGGGGCACAGTAATGGAATTGTGTCGAATCTGACGAGGGCCACAGTAATGCTGCTCATCTTGGCGTTAAATGTCAGAGGTGTGTCCAGCTCATAACTTCTGCCTTACTTCAGTCTCCATATATGGAAGTAAACTTTCCACTCCATATCTCGGTAATTTTCGCTGTGACGAAATGCAATGAGTGATAGTTCAAATAAAGAGAAACCTACACATGGCAACAGCACACACTGCCTGGATGTTTCCTTTTAGACAACAGAATTAACTTGCCCAGATTTAGAAACTTCATTTTACATTACACAGAAACTGCTGCAGATTTCCTTCTGGACCTTTTGTGTTCACTCCCTGATCATATGTAGTGGTATTTAACTGAATGGTGTGTTACCAGTGTTCACTGGTGTTCTTTTAGCCATGTGTTGGGCTCTTGAATGGGTGGAGTCAGATGGAAGGCAGCTCATCTGGTTGGTGTGTTAGATGGGTTCTGCTCAGAGTGGTCTGATTCGTCTGGGCTGGGGAATGAAGGGGGGGATAAAGACACCACTCAAACGTGAACAGGTGACATCTGTTGAACCCGGGGTGTTTAATATAATGGTATGGACAAAACTAGTAAAGGCAACCTAATCCAGGAGATTAGGTTTTCCCCAACAGTAGTAAGCAGTAGGTGATTTGTAAGAGGATGAGGGGGGATGCCATCACCCTTGTTAACAAAATGACCAAAATGCATCCCCCTTGTTAACCGGTCATCCCCCTATATACTCCTTAGAGTAGCATCAGTGACCATTGGCCATCCCCCCTGTTAAAAAACAACAAATCACCTACTCGTAGTAAGTATCCCTCTAGCCCACTCTGAAATCAACATTGGTAAATCAGATTTACCAGAGACCCCTCATTTCCCTTTTTGGGTCAGAACTTCTTGTCAAAAGGATTCAAAACCCACAGGAAGTTCTCAGCTGCTCCAAACACCTTCACTACTTCCAGACTTCTGCAAATCACAGTTACTGTCACATTAAAACTGTCATAGCAACAAAACAAAAACCTCAATGCAAAACTTTCCATAATGAATTCATGATGTGATTGTTTTCGATCAGGCTTGTTGCATAACCCCAAGCTGATCTTCGCTCCGGTGTGGCCTCCTATTTAATTCCCATAACCTCGCAACTGCCGATGTGTGCAGTGGAGCGCCGGTTTCAAATGCTAAACAAGTGATAAATGCGGTAGGTGGCAGTAATACTCTTACGAACGGGATTGGCAGGTTGGTTTAAGTAAGAGAAGAAGAAACAGCTGCGGACGTGGTCGCGGCAATGAAACACTACAGGAAACGATAAACACGGTGAGTAGGAAATGTAGACAAACCTCAAACTCCGTATCATTTTGGGTTTCAGCTGTAGGCTGCAGTCTTTATTTTAATGCAGATGACTACATGAATAAATGGAGGAACACAGCCTGTAATTCAAAAGATCTTGACGAAAACAATCACTGTTATAATGTGTTTTGGCACTTTTGTAAACCTATAAAGTTACAAGAATAGACGAGCAGTTCAGCCCCCAGGTCCTCTCGCTTTCTCACAATTGCACATAAAATAACTGGTCAGGTGACGCCAGATGGAGGGCAGTGAGAGCGTGATTGCAACAGAGCGGTACGGCTCGCAGGAGGGATGGGGATATCGGGTAAAGAATGGTATAATGAAAAGACAGAGAGAAGGGCATGGAAGCAGAGCGACGGGGAACTCCCTTCACTGCGTGTTCAAAGTACGTCATCAGCATTTGAACGTATAGTAGTACATTAAAACACTCTGACTCACACTACTTCTGTTAAATGTGAACACGTTTATACCGTTCCATTTATTCACTGTGGAAGTAAATGTTTTTCTTTTAGAGTGTCTTCCTGCCGCAGGGCTACCCAGAGAGTGTCAGTGAAGATTACCTGCCGTATCAATTATGGGACACGGTACAGGTAGGGCCCACAGTAAGAACTGCAGTATCAGTTATGCGACACGGTGCAGGTAGGCCTACAGTAAGAACTGCAATATGAGTTATAGGACTTCAGTGGTTCTGAGTTTTGATTACAAGATAATAATAGTAATAATAATAGCAATGATAATTATACACACGTGTGTGTGTGTGTGTGTGTGTGTGTGTGTGTGTGTGATGAGATGTGTACTGTATGGTAAATGACTAATGTAACTGCCATTACCACGTATCATTACCAATACCGTAGTCACACTTTTTTTGTCCTGCACCGATCTCCCTCCCTCTCTTTTACTCAGGCATTCTCCAGTTCTCTGTCTGGTACTCTGGCCACACAGGCCTCTTTGAGGGGTGTTGGTGTTGGTAACCAGGAAGCAACAGTTGCTGCAGCAACTGTTACCTGGTTACTGAGAGGTGTGTATGTTTACTTATGGGTGTAGTAATATCTGATGGCAATATTATTCTCAAACTTTTGTTTATTGTTTTTCTTTTTCTGACGTTGTATCTGTTGTGTAGATGGCACGGGGATGTTGGGTCGGATCCTCTTTGCCTGGCTCAAAGGGTTAGACTGAAACTGTTTAATTCATTCAGTAAATTATCATGTAGTGAGATGTACAGTTCTGTTGTAATGTGACGAGATATGTACAGTTCTGTTGTAATGTGCTCGCTCTGCTCATTGTGTTTCAGGTCCAAGTTAGACTCTGAGGCCAAGAAGTGGAGGTACCGTGTTTGACCACACACTGAGACAGGGTGGGGGGGAAGGGGTGGGGGTCGCTCGCTCTTTGTATTCATTTTTGTCCTGACTCACTGCACTATGGGATTTTTTTCACTGTCAGGCTTGTGGCTGATGTTCTCAATGACATTGCCATGTTTATGGAGATTATGGCCCCTCATTTTCCTCCATTCTTCACTCTCATTGTATGCATCGCAGGAATTTTCAAGGTAAAAGCACAGTTTCTAATTTGAGAATTAAGTGGAGCAACACCTGAAGTAAGAACAGCTACACAATACCTCTCTCTCTCTTTCTCTTTTTCTCTCCTGTTTGTTCAGTCTGTCGTAGGGGTTGCAGGTGGAGCCACACGAGCAGCATTAACGGTGCACCAAGCTCGCAGAAACAACATGGCGGACATTTCTGCCAAAGATGGCAGTCAGGTTGTGCTCACACTCCTACTCAAGATCAGCTCTGTACAGTCTGAGTCTTAACATAGTCGTGCTAATATCCAAATACACTTCAGTCTAAAATGCTGCCATGCTAATAGTCAACTACACATCAGTGTAATGTAGCCATGCTGATAGTCAACCACACATCAGTGAAATGTAGCCATGGCGATAGTCAACCACACATCAGTGTAATGTAGCCATGGTGATAGTCAACCAAACATCAGTGTAATGTAGCCATGCCAATAGCTGTTAGGAGAGCATGTGCTGTAGCAAAGCTTTCTATTCTGAGACTTTCTGAGGTCTCAGCTCTCTGTGTTCTGATGATATGTGTTTTTGATCTTGCTTTATTTGCTTGAAACTCAGGAGACCCTGGTGAACTTAGCTGGGCTGCTGGTCAGTTTAGTGCTGATTCCACTGGTCACAGATAACCCTGTGTGAGTCTCTAAAGCAGTCACAGCTGTCTTACTCCATCCCCAATCTGTTGTTTTTTTCCCTTCTAAACACAATATCAATCTCCATTTTATTCCATCTTCAGGTTGACATTCATGCTCTTCTTCCTTTTCACCGCTCTTCATTTGACAGCCAACTATAAAGCGGTTCGATCAGTTGTCATGGAGACCTTTAATAAGGCCCGCCTCTCAATAGTCCTGCACCAATACTTGCTTGATGGGCATGTGCTTAGCCCAGCAGAAGCTAATAGGAGAGAGCCTGTGTTCCTGGGTATGAAACATTCACACCAAATTGACTGTGGCTGTTTATGTCCATCTATAAAGGAGAATTCAGTGAAAACAGATACAGTGAGAGATCAGGCCTTTGCTGACATTCCGCTCTCAGCCTCATAGTTCACCTTGATTCTTGTTTTTCCTTTTAGAGTTTGGAAAAAGAACATCAGTCAGACTAGGGGTGAGTCTTCAGGAGCTAATTAAAAGGTACATAACTGTGCTTATGTTTTCACATAATAGGGAGTCATTCAAAAACAATCAGCAGCTCTTGTCAGTTGAAAATATGCATTGAATGGCATTCTTTTATTAGACCTCAGGAATTACAGCTCGCTGAGAAGGACAACACCAAGCCTTACCTTATTGGAGTGAGAAATGGTATGCAAACCTAATGCACTACACCGTGTCTACTAATCACCCTTCAACTGCAGCCTAGCTAGCGAGGGGCCATATATCTAATATGGAGCTGGGTGTTTCATGGGTGTAGAATCATCTGTCCACTTTGTGAAATCAGTGTGGTTTAGAATCATATTTTATGTGATGCTGAGTTTCAAGTTTATTTAGAGCCCAATGTCACTATTTAAAGTCTCAAAGGGGTTTACATGCCTACAGTAAACAAAACAGGACGGCACCCCCTGACATAATCCTCATAGCGGGCTAGAAAAACTCCCCCAAAACCCAGATGTAACAGGGAAAAAATGGAAGAAATCTTGAGAGGGACCACAGAGAGAGGATACCCCATCCTGGCCAGACAGGTGTGCAATAGGTGCCGACCCAGTGGGAAGTTTTAAGTAATACAATCATAATGCAAAAAAAAACACACTAGCACAAAAAATAAAGACATCAAAAGCAGGACGAGGGGGATGGCGATGGGGATGAAGCTGACAGGGAGGAATGAAGAGGACGGAGGGGAGCGGGGCACACCTGGGAGGAAGACAGTCACACTCACGCAAGGCATTCATACTCAAGCATATGAGACACACACACACACAGAAGATTGGGGGGGGGGCATTAGTGGGGTATCAGAACTTAACAAAGCAAATAAAAAATGTAGTGCATAGATGCATTAATTATGATTTGTTATCACAGACAGAGGAGAACAGATTAGTTAGAGAGAATAACAAGGTTGATTTAATCTTATCCTATTGCACTTTTTTTAAGCAACAACGCCACACTTAAGTATCGTGAAAAGTAAGAATCATTAGAATACTATGCTATTAGTAGCAGGTAGACTAAACAATTTAAATCTAAACAAACGGTAGTCGCTGAGTCAGTTGAATTATAAAATGCACATCCATTGCAGAAATGATATCAATCTAAGTCTGTCTGTTGTAGATGATCATTGCGTTCGAAAATGTAGAGTTGCTGCTCAAAAAGTGCGGATAAACTAACAAAAAATTAAAGTTGAGGAACAGCCCAGAGAACGACAACCATCTTGACGGCACGTTACTATGGAAAAGTATGATTTTTTTTTTTTAAAACCTTCCACAGGCACTGTGTATGTGTGTTTGGGACTCAGTGCTACAGTTCATGATGAGTTGGAAGCAGCTTGTCAGGCTTTTGGAATCAGCTTTGTGTTACACCATATCCTGCCACCAGAGGGCACACTCAAAAGACTGTCAAACACAGATGGTAAGTCTGTAGTGTTGATGATAACTGTAGTAGTTCTGTGTTTACTTCTGTAGTCATGATTATCGTCAGGTATTTACTGACTGATCACCGGGACAGAATTTAAATGGATCAGTCACTTTATTCCTTTGTCTGTCTCTGTCCCCTATCCTCTATAAGACCCATGGGAACTAGTGTCTGAAAGTTACAAACTAATGGACCAGATTTTCCCCACATTCCTTAAAGGTAGGTGCACACACACACTTCGATCACATTCAAGGTTTTGAAATGTTGTCTTTTCAGTTAAAACACCAAACAGAGAAGGGTAAAAATTGTTCCTATGACTAGATTTTAATCGTCTGTATGATCTTAAAGCACTGAAATTGATTTAGGGAAATTTTCATCTTTTGAATATCTGGCCGTTGTTCTCAAACCTGAATCAAATATGATTATTATAACATTATACAGACCACCTAAGCATTCCTCAGTATTTCTTCCCGAATTCTTTGAGCTTATGTCCATCGCTCTTACTAGTTATAACCAACTAATCCTCATTGGAGATATGAATATTCACATTAATAACAGTTCTGACTCGAAAGCTGTGGAATTTATGAGTCTCTTAGATAGCCTAGGACTAACACATGTTACCGAAGCTACACATCGACAGGGAAATATTCTTGACTTGGTAATATCACATGGAATAAGCATCAGTAATGTTTTAGTGTCTGACGTTGCTCTCTCTGATCATTACTGTGTACTCTTTGACACTCTGTTAAATATGTCGCATAACAAAAAAGAATTCATAATTCTAAAGCGGTGCTTAGATGCCACCACAGAACGAAATTTTTCTGAATTTGCAAGCTCTTTTGATCTATGTAATGCACACTGTTCATTAAATGAAATGGTTGATGCAATAAATAGCAACTTAAGAAACGCATTGGACGGCGTTGCACCAGGTAAAATGAAAAAGAGATCACGTAACAAAATATCACCATGGATAAATAACACTGTCCGTGAGCTTAAAAGACCGTGTAGAACAGCAGAACGGGCATGGAGAAAAACGAAATTAGAGATCCATCATAGCATTCTGAAGGACTGCATTTCCACATATAACAATGCCATCCGTACTGAGAGAAAAACTCACTTTTCAAAGATCGTTGCAGAGAATCACGGCAACCCTAGGGTACTGTTCAGAACTATCGATAAATTGGTAAATCCCTCTCCAGCTTCCGACATTCTTAGCTTAGCCTCTTCATCAAAATGTGAAGAATTTGCACAATTCTTTAACAACAAAATAAAAACTATAAGAGCTTGTATTGTCAGGAACTCCAGTAACCCTCATGATCTACCATGTAATAAGCTGGCAAGTATGAGGAACTTTAGTAGCATCACTGAAGCAGAACTCTGTAAGATTGTAAGACACTGTAAACCGTCAACTTGCTGTCTCGACCCTGTGCCCACTAAATTCTTAAGAAATGTCTTTAATAGTGTCTCCACAACTGTTCTAAAAATAATTAACACATCTCTTGAGACTGGTATATTCCCCAATGCATTTAAAACTGCTGTTGTGAAACCGTTATTGAAGAAACCAAACCTAGACTACAGTGCACTAAATAATTACAGGCCTATTTCCAACCTACCCTTCATGAGCAAAATACTTGAAAAAGTAATTTTTTAATCAGCTCAAGTTCCAGTCAGCTTTTAGATCCAATCACAGTACAGAGACTGCTCTAACAAAAATAGTCAATGATCTTAGAATCGGTGTTGCCGTAAACAAAGTCTCAGTGCTTATTCTCTTAGATTTGAGTGCTGCATTTGACACGATTGACCACAGCATTTTAATCAATCGTCTACAAAACTGGGTTGGTCTCTCTGAATGTGCTCTTAACTGGTTCCGAACATACATTACAGGGAGACAATTTTATGTTAGTCTTGGAGATTGTTTACCAAAGAAACATAACATATCTTCTGGTGTTGCACAAGGAAGCTGTCTTGGTCCCCTTCTTTTTTCATTATATATGTTACCACTAGGTAAGATCATTAGAGAACACAATGTTAACTTCCATAGCTATGCTGATGATACACAACTATACATTGAGCCAAATGACATTAAATTCATTATACTCCTTGGCCACTTGCCTGTCAGCAATCACTCAATGGATGAGTAATAATTTTTTTAAGTTAAATGAAAACAAGATTGAAATACTATTAGTTGGCTCCAAACCCAGAAGAGACGCACTTTCTACTAGACTAAGACATCTAGGCCATCAAAACAAACTGGAAGTCACAAGTCTGGGTGTAATTTTAGACTCAGATTTAAGTTTTAAACCCCACATAAGCAAGGTAACCAAAGCAGCCTTCTTCCACCTGAGAAATATTGCCAGAGTACGCCCATTTCTAACTAAACAGGATGCTGAGAAGCTCATTCATGCTTTTATTTCAAGTAGACTGGACTACTGTAATGCTCTTTTTATTGGTCTTCCAAAGAAGTCAGTTGAGAATCTGCAGCTAATTCAGAACTCTGCTGCTAGACTTTTAACAAAAACAAAGAAGAGAGAGCATATTACTCCTGTTTTAGCTGCACTGCATTGGCTCCCTGTATCTTTTAGAATTGATTTTAAAGTCCTTCTACTTGTATACAAAGCTCTTAATGGTTTAGCACCCTCTTACATTACCGATTCTCTGTCGTTTTATGTTCCTTCACGAGCCCTTAGGTCCTCTATGGTAGGTCTTTTAAACATTCCAAAAGTCCCCAAAAATAAAATTGGGGAAGCTGCTTTTATCCACTATGCACCTAAACTGTGGAACACCCTACCAAGAAGTATTAGAGAGGCAGGCTCAGTGGACAGTTTTAAACGGCAACTAAAAACATACCTTTTTAGTCTAGTGTACTGTTAGCAATTTTCTCTTTTGTTTTTCTTTTTTTTGTTTTAATGGTTTTTATTCATTTTATCCATTCCTCATTTTTTAAATTCCTTTTTTTAATTTCATTTAATCTATTCTTTTAATTATTTTACTCTAAACTGTTTTATTAATTAATTTTCTCTCCTGTTTTATGTCCCTTGAGTTGTGTGGTTTATCCTTGCTTTTTTTATTGTGTGGTCTATTTTCCACCATTTTATTTATTTTATTTCTTCTTATTATTATCATTTTTGTTTTCTTTCTACTGATATTTAAAAGCACTTTGAGCTACATTCATTGTATGAAAAGTGCTATACAAATAAAGTATTATTATTATTATTATTATTATTAATGAAGAGAGCTGCAAATGAAAATTTTTAGAATTCATAGTTCTGTAGTTTCTGCACTTACCAGAGTTAAGTTTTGTCTTCTTTTGATTTCCATGTTAAAATGTTCTACCATGAGTCAGTAAAATGCCCATAGAGCAGTTTAATGAATCGTTTTATAAAATCTTTTTATTAATTTAATTTGTCAGTAGCTTTATTAAATATCAGTGTATTTTTTATGAGATTGCTTTTTCATTTTCACCTCCTCATATTCCGTAAGATGACACATTCAGAAATCAGCCACTTAAGCGAAACATCTGTCACTTCAGAAGAAAATCATTAAAACAAACTACTTATAGATTTGAAAGTATATAAAGCAATGCAGCTCTTAATGAACTTACAATAAGACAAGTAATAATAAGTTTATTTAGAGCCCAGTGTCACTATTTATAGTCTCAAAGGGCTTTACGTGTCCTTAAGTTAAATCAAAATTATATTATCCATAAGTTCAAGAAAATAGGTAAGTCTCCAGTCTGGTTTTAAAGGTATTGAGAGAGTTTGCCTCCCTAATTTCTGTAGGTAAACCATTCCAGAGGAAGAGAGAGCGGTAGTAAAAAGCTCAGTTGCCAGCGGACTTCTTTTTTAACTCTTGGAACGACTAATAATCCAGAATCTTGAGAGTGCAGGGTGCGAGGGGGATTATAGTGTGTAGTTAAATTGGACAGGTAGGCGCAAGCTCATGTAGAACTTTATATGTCAATGAGAGGACCTTAAAATCTGCCCTTGCATGAACTGGGAGCCAGTGAAGGGAAGCCAGGACAGGTGTAATGTGATCAAAGTTCCTTGTTCTGGTAAGAATTCTGGCAGCAGCATTATGGACCAGCTGAAGATTTTTGGTACTAGAGGCAGGCAGACCAGAGTACAGAACATTGCAGTAATCGAGGTGAGACTTGACAAATGCATGAACAACGGTTTCTGCATCAGCCTAATTTTAGCGATATTATAGAGGTGATAGAAGGCAGTTTTGGTTGTGTTTTTGATACGAGTGACTAGCAAGAGACGAGTCAAAAATCACACCAAGATTTTTAGCTGTAGAGTTTTGAGAGATGATGCAGTTGTTAAAATATAGGGTAAATATTGTCCCCCCTTATGCGAACCAGCATTTCAGTCTTGCTTGAGTTAAGCATCAGAAAATTTGAAGACATACAACCCTTAATAGCACAGAGACATGCCTCAAGGTTAGCCAGATCAGAGCGGTCATTGTGCTGGATAGGTCAGAAAATCTGAGAATCGTCAGCATAACAATGGAAGTTAATGTTGTAACTACAAATGATGTCACCCAAAGGGAGCATGTAAATAGAGAATAGAAGAGTGCCAAGGACCGATTTGAATATTATCACGAATTAAGTCTATCTTTTGTGAGAAAAATTCCACGAAACCATGTGCAGTAAAAGGGCTAGATTGAGGGGAGTGATTCTGGGTTAGTTTAGATACTGTATCAAAAAGGAACCTGGAGTTATTTTTGTTAAGATTATTGATTAATGGTTAATGATTAATGATTATGACTGCCTTTACAGATAAACAAACTAAGTCTCCCTAATTCTCAAATGTAATTGACCCGAGACCATACTTCAATTTTCATTGGCCAGTCTCTAGCCTCGTTTATGAGTGCTCTAACATCATAAGGGGCTTGAAGTGGAAAGATTCGGCCAGTGCTGCAGCACCTGCTGTTGGGGGCAGTCGTTGTCTTTTACACGCCTAAATGGCTCTGTTCACTGCTGGGTCAACTCATATGAATGGTACCAAATATGAGTTATTCTCATTCACATGTATGACTGTTTTTTTTCCCTGTGATCTGAATTTCCTCCATGGTCCATAGGCGTGGAAGAGGCAAAGTGGAAGACTGACTGGGCCCTGTTAGACTGGGATGAGTGGAGAGTGGAGTGGAGGAAGAAGAGCAGTTAACTGAAGATGGCCTGTGAAGGAAGAAGATAACTATGGAGGGGAACAGATACAGTTTTGAATATCCTGGTGTTGTTTCATGGACTACATGTGTTGGTGTTTAAGAGAATAAGAATTTCACAAATGTGTAAGTCTAATCTGTTTATTGAAGACAAGACCTGAAATAGCCCAACTGTGTCCTCATATAATCCTTTCAATTCCACCCAAGATTGGAATAACTGTTCACATGTGTAACCTGAGTCAGAGAAACATGGCAAATTCCCATGAATTAGTTATTTCTGTGTCATTTCTGTGAACTTTTTCTTTGACCTGGTGATGGTGAGAGACTCCAGCGATTAGAGGATGAGTGAGCTAAAACACAACCAGCACAGAATCCACAGTCATATCCTCCGAGTGTCATCTCCACTAGTCTTCTCTTAAAGTGTGGCCTGGCTGTGGTGCCAGAGACTACACCAAGAGACCATTGGCTGGCACACACTTTGTAAGCAGCTTCCAAGCCTTATCTAAACTAGACAGTACCGTGTTGAGAAGTCTGTATTGAAGATACCACCCCTCCCCAGTCATGTGAGTCATTCTAGAGTAGTCTGTTTCTCACGGTACATGACCTTCATATGACACAATTCTTAATAGTATGCATGTAACAATACTTAACAGCATGCATGTTACAGGGATGGAAAAGACTAGAGCTAATGAAGGAACTGCCTATATCAGTCCTAGGTCTGCAGCACGATACAGAAGGCGCGGAATGCGCTCGGTTAATTCTCATTTTTGGTGAAAAGTCCTTTGTAAATTTAGGTTTGCTAAGTTAGCTGTGAAATAGGTATAGAAGTTCTGTGGTATTTTTACCACAGAGTTTGCAAAAATTGATTTTCTGTTGGTTAATTTTTTCCCCAAAACTGGTTTGTCTTGCAGCATGTTGTCTAAAGGAAGTTTGGCAATAGGGAAGAGACTGAAACTCTTTCCTTACTCAATACTTAATGCATAACCTTGAGGTATTTAATCCATATTTGGTATGTATCTCCACTGTGTGAAAGTAAGAAACCTTTCCTGTATGCTCCTCCAGAAATTGTGAGAATTGGGCCCTGAAGCGGTGAGGCCAGTTATGTCTCTCTGAGCGCTGTGATGAGCATAATTAGCCACGTTTCCACTCACTGCCGGTAGTCACCAGGGACAAGTAGGCTTTTCTGTGTAGCTTTACTTTAAGCTTTCCCTCTACATTACAGCAGGGTTCCGACTGAATACAGTGCAAAGAGCCACCATGATAGTAAGAGAAAATGAGTTCTCTGCTGTTATGGGGTACCCAAACTATTCGTTACACAATGCTCAACTTTACAATTGTAAAGTTTCAAGTTTATTTAGAGCCCAATATCACTGTTTACAGTCTCAAAGGGCTTTACAGGCCACAACAATCAAATCAAGACAGGACGGCACCCCCTGACTTTAGTATAAAGTATACTCATATTAATATATCATGGTTTGATTTCATCGAAACAATGATTCATGATTTGATTTCAGTTATTACCAAAACCTACCAGACTCTCTTGTGGAATTATTAATTGTGAGTAATTTGTCGTAGCTGCATTTTCCATTTCCCCCTTTTCTGTCAAGATTTCACCATTTTCTTAGCTATTATATTATAGTGTCCTCTGGGATAACATGCAGTTACACACCAGCGCAGCTCACCTGGTGCTAGGTCCAGGTCCTACATTCATTTTTTTCATGACTACGCTCTTTTATAAATTTGTAAATTTAATTCCGTAAATTTAATTTTCGTTAGAGGCGAGACTTGCTTATTATATGTGCTAAACAGACCTTGTATAATTGTTGACGCGTGCAAATACCGAGTGACAAGAATTTGCGCTGTAACTTGACAGTTTACTGTAATGCTTCACGATCTCACGTGTGCGCGCACGGACCTGGATGAAAATTCTGTCCAAATCAAAGTTGCTATAACACCTGACTACCAGACCTGACCACGGATCACTACATTCATTACTCTTTCCTATACGGATGTGCGTATGTCTTTTTCGCCGACTGTAATAGGCGAGACCGATGCGACTAGTGAGAACAGTCGGTCGGCTCTCATTACCAGGAAGTGGGTCGTGTTATATATATTTCAGCACTTGTCCCATAAGACTGGACAGAGGACGCGCAGTGGTGGCGCGAAGCTCCTTTACGACGGTCTAAGTAGACTTGGCCACAGTACGGTGATAGGCTGTCGACTTAGATTACATTCGTCGACGATTTCAGTCATTCAAAGAAAAATGACAATAGGACGATCTTGATACACGGTCGCAAGTAAGTATAAGCAAATAATATGTTGCTTATATTATTTACATTGTTTCTTAGATAATTCATCTCACTTTATGCTTGAACACTCGCATTGTTCTGTTGATCTTTCAAAAACGAGCGTCTGCCCTGCACCTCCATGAGAATAGCTATGGCTATACGGAACCTCATTAAGAATAGTTGGTGAAGCTGGTTTATTAAAAACTGATTAAACTGTTGAAAAACACTTAAATAATTTTAATTTTCATAGCATAGTGGAATTTTCTTTCTCTCTCTCTCTGACACTGTTTCTCTCTGCCATTCTTTCTTGTTTTCCATTGAAACCAAAACTTGTTCTACCAGTAGTTTCTGTGTCAGAGTGTCTGTTGTTCTGGCCTCAGACTGTGTCTTCTCCAAAGGAAAGTGTGATGAAGATCCATGAAAAAATTCTAATGCACTATCTGTCCTGCACTTCACCTGTTGATAAGGAGGGATACCTCTACAAAAAGGTAAGAACAACAACAGCAAAAAATTTCAGGATGCTTTAATGTGATTCAGTTAAAGAACTAAAATGTCTGAGGAACTATCGGCACTCTTGATAAAATAATAATAATAATAATAATAATAATAAAAACAGTAATAAAAGACTGAAGAAATAATGTCAGCACTTGTACATACATTGTGAGGTGGGGTCAAAGAGATGCTTTCTGGACTTAGGCTAACAAACATTTGGGTAAATTGTTGGGCGTGTCCAGCCAGAAGGTCACTTATCTTTCATGAGAGCATGGTGCTCAGGGCAGTCATTTATATTAAATATAAATACAGTTTGTTTTGGAATTTAACGGGAGATCAGTGTAGAGAGAAGAGAACAAGGCTAATGTGTGCAAATGTTCTAGTTTTAGAAGAGTTTGGGAACAGTGAAAGCATCTAGAGAACAAGAACCAATTAAAGCATGGACTGCTTCTCCTGTATCATGAAGGAGAGCAAGGAAAGCAGTTTCCAAAGGACAGGACAGGGCTGTCTCTTGTGTCAATGTGCTCTTTCAGTGAGAACCTGAATTAAACTGAAATATTGCCTCTGTTGCTGAGATCTGTCAGTTTCTTCTCAGAGGGAACAGTATGGTCCAAGACTGCTGTCCCTTCACAGAGGCAAACAGACATTTAGATAGATAGATACTTTCTGATCCCGAGGGAAAGACTGCAAAAGCAACAAAAATCCATTCACTTGTTATATGCTTGGTGAACACTTATGGTTATGGTAGGCCTAAATTGACTCACTAAATAAAATGTAAGTATTTTACAATGTTTTAAAGTCTTTCCATGGTTGGACAATCACATAATATTTTACTCTATTAAAGCAGTTTTCATTTATTAGATATTTTTAAACTTTTATGTTTTATCAGAGACCGTGCTAGCGGGTCCAGACAGTTTTTTGTCATATTTTAGTCATTTGATCATTATTAGTTTTAGTCTAGTTTTAGTCAACAAACACTAGACAAGTTTTAGTCAAATTTTAGTGAAATGCATGTCACATTTTCATCAATTGGCTTGTTTTTTTAAATTAAATCTGTTATGTCCCCATCTAGGGTGGGGTGAACATAACTGTGTGGAACTCCCTCCATAACTTGCCGCCAGCAATATCGCAAGACCAACACCAACATTTGGAATTTTTAGTCAGCTTTATTATTAGTATTAATGAAACGCAAAAAGACTTCAGGGGTGGGCAAGGCCAAAATAATAAACAAAACACCGCTAACCAAGAGGAGAGGGAACCACCTTACCTACCCAAAATAACATTAAAAAAAGAAATACAAATAAACTTCCCTGCCTCCCTAACCAACATAATCAGGAGAAAACATGAGCAAAATAAAACGGCACCCACCCCCTACCAGTGCTGACTAGCATCTAACAAAAAAGTATTTTTTAACATAACACGACTATTTACAACCATGTACAATACACGCTCGATGTGGACACACGACTCCACATCTTCTATGCAATAGATTTCAACAAGTTTTTCGCGTGGCGGCAGAGGTTTTTCAGGAGGATGAGCCCAGCCTTGCACAGCAGTCGTCCCTCGCCGATCGTCCAACCAATGGGAAACCGCCATGATCTGGAAAAGAAATGGGGAGGATGAGGAGGCAGAGAGACAGAGAGAGAGAGAGAGAGAGAGAGAGAGAGAGAGAGAGAGAGAGCAAAACCGAAACAACAAATACGTCTCAGGACGTAACAAATCATAACAGTGATTTCATCAAGCACACAGATACTCTTAGGCTTGCTATCGGTGTGCAAAATTAACGTAATCATGTCAAGTGAACAAGAACACATAACTGTCTGCTTCTGTCAAGCCTTTAAGTTGATTCTGATAAAAATCTAACTTTATCATATGTTTCTTGGTCTTCAAATGCTTCTTGAGGTTTGAGGTATTTTTCCCATCGATTTTGCACCCACATTGTTGGCAGTGCGTTTTGCTTTCAGTTGTATTATAGCTAAAATGTGTCACAAATCCGTTCTTTTTCTTCTTCAGAGAGTAGGCATGATATGAGTTGCCAACACCGTTGCCAGATGGGAAATGTTAAAGTATCGTACCAGAGGCTTAAAATTATCATATTTTGAAGGAAATTATCGTACGCGAGTCATAGCCAAGAGAACAAATACGTGTAAATGTGTAATTTCAGAAAACACTTATTTACTGAGAAGAATGCCTTTTTGACACCGCCTACAAGCCACATTGTTTAAAGACAAACTTTGCCTCACTCCTGTCCTCACCTTCAGCACTCTCTCTCTCTCTCTCTCTTTTTTTTTGTTTTTTTTGTTGTTTTCACGTGGATATCTCTTCATATGATCGGGCGCTCATTTGACGAGCTCATTTAACTTGTAATATTATAACGATAACTGCATTGCACTGGGTAAATATAGTACTGGACCGTAAGTTACTGCAGTAAGTATAAAATACCCCAAACTTCTCATCTGTGAAGAAGATTTGATTAATGGTTCAGTTAACGACATTGGTGCTCGTGAGTTCATCACAACAAGAATAATTGTCGGAAAGAGTGTGAGAAGAGATGCGTAAACACAGAGATAGGATCCATATTTTACTATCCTGGTCGTGTCGGGAAATTAAATAGAATGAGAGAGCCTAGCCCTCGACTGATTACAACTACTAATGCTAAGTGTCACAAATGATCAAATTATCGTATATTATGGGCCTTTTGGCATTATTGATCGTACATCATACAGAGGGCAAAATTATCTTACAAATTCGATAATAATCGTACATCTAGCAAGGCTGGTTGCCAAGTTACGGTTAATTAAAATGTTTAACGTTCGATTTCCAGAGGAAGGACGCCATAATTGCTTGTCCATTCGTCTGTCCCTGACATTATCGTTTCGTTAGGATAGTGGCAAAATTTCGGTTCTGTGTTTGTTATAATAAGCCACTTCTTTCACGTGGGCACGCTAAAGGGTAAATTTTGACTCGCATCCGTATCCACTTATAATTTTTATCATTCACCAGAGCTCTGATGCATGCTACTCACGACCACGTCCGATTGAATGTCGGCGTCGTGTATTTTCAGGTTCATTAAACAAACAGAATCGTGTTCAACAGTTACATCACTCTTCCTTTAAAGTTCTTGCATATGTGATCATATTTACATCTCAGGATCATAATAAATTCACGGATGGCGTTCAAAAGGCTGTTTGCCTTCCAGGGCGCACGTGTCCAAAAAACATCCACTCTGCAGCAGCATCTCTACTTTCCTACCAGTCCAATCCCCGCACATACGCACCAGAGGACCCACCATGAATCAATCAGCATGCCACCAAGCCCGACTCCACTGTAACTGCCCGATTTTCCTTGCTCCCAGATTTTCCCCGGAATTATGAAACCCGAAAGTCCGATCTGCAATACACATGCGCAGTTGATTTTGAGAGCTGTCCGATTTTGCCAGAAGTACAAAAGTCCGGAAGACCAGACTGCAATACGCATGTGTACTATCCGAAGCGTGCGCGGGCTGTGTCCGAAATGGCATACTACCGTACTACATACTACATACTAGCCTAGTATACACTGCATACTGCGCACTACTCCACACACTAGTATACAGTATGGTACACAATTATGACAACTTTCGTGTAGTGTACTACACGTTTGCTATCGGTCGGGCTATCTGTTCTGTTAAAATCGAACAACACACGACAACCACAAATATGTATCAAAAGTAGCCCTATAAGAAAGCGTATGAAGATTTATTACACCAAAATATGCAGCTGATACATTTATATTCGGAACTGCAGCTGCAGTTGTAGTTGAAGCTGGTTCGGTCGCTGTCCGCCATGTTTTTAAAATTTTTTGACAGTTGGAAATCACCGCGTTGCTTCATGGGATGCAGTAGTCGGCGAAGTGAGCTCGGGATGTATACTAGAAATTTTCGCCAATGTAGTACATCATCCGGGTAACTGTCGTGTACTGCAAAATTTTTATTTTTCACGTACTGCATACTACATACTACTTTTACGTCATAATTAGTATGCGAGCAGTATGTAGTATGCCATTTCGGACACAGCCCATATGACGTGTTCCAGCAGTGCCAGATCTCTACTGCCCATGCGTAAATATTTTAAGGCACAAAGAACACCTATTGTTTTCATTGAGAGATGGAGTGTTAGCTGTGGCGTCGTTAGACCTGGGCGTCCGGGGCTACAGCCCCGAATGTTTTATGAATAGCCCCGGATCTCTCTCTCTCTCTCTCTCTTTTTTTTTTTTTTTACAACAATAAAAATAATAAAAAATAGCCCCGGATCAATTCATCTGTCATTCCGATCATACATTAACAATCGAAAATAATATGATATCGTTAATCAGAAACGCATGTACGTTTTGGGTTCTCTGTTAGCGCTTTTCCACTAGGACGCTGCTGGTGCCCGTGCCGGTGCGGAGCCAGTGCTGCCTTGGTGCCTTTTGAGAACCGGCCCGCATTTCCACAGGTTTGGGAACCGAACGCTACGTAGCGAAAGTCTGGGTAAATTCCGTGGGGAAAAAATAATGTCGGACAGAACGCATCTGCTTGCTTTTTACTTTTATGCTAGGCGTCCACACAGCGAAACACCTCACGAATTTTGCCCAAAAACGTTTCGTTCTGGGGTGAAATTCATGAAAATAGTAAGCCTGTCACCTAGCTCAGAAGTTTAAAAGAGTGCTCAAATGATGGTCTGCAGTGGTCTATTTGCACCAGCCAGAGCCGAGAGAGTGAGTGTTTTTTCTACCATTCTGGGTACATATACGTTCATGTAACATGCAATATAAGTCAATATGATGCCAAACATTTACATTAACGTTTAACAAATGATTAAATTCAACAAAACAGCAAACTTATACTGAACACTATCAGTCTCTTAAAATGACTCTTAAAGTATAACTTTGAATATTAAAGTGCAAATTAACACCAGACTACTCTTGCAAGTTAACTACTTTTTAAAATTAAAAACTGTAGAAGGGTAAAAACATGCCAGGCAGACACTGGTATAATGTAAGTGACACAGCTACAACTAATAAAATTGATAATGGGTGTGTTAGATTTACAGTGGGCATGCGACTGGTCAAGCATTGACAATAGTCAATAGTATTGGCAGCGCCAAGGCGGTGAGTGGCCCCCAAATCAAATTCTGCTTAGGGCCCCATAAATGCTTGGGCCGGCCCTGGGGCTAAGCCCCCAATGTTTCAAGATCCTAACAACGCCTCTGAGTGTTAGCATATACTGATAATGTTATTGAAGTACTGTTTTTTCCCCCAAAGATTCTCTGAAGGCTTAGCATATTAGCATAGCATAGTTTAGCATAGTTTATTGTCCATAGGCTTAGCATATTAGCATAGCATAAACAATATCATAGTTATGAAATATGACCTAATAAAATATTGTAAATAGGGCAGGGGATGCAGAAATATGATGTAATGTCGTAAAACACCATGGAAATTGGGTAGTATCATAAACTGTTTTTGCATATTGCAGAATGGACTTCCAGATTTCGTAATTCCGGGGAAAATCTGGGAGCAAGGAAAATTGGGCTGTTACATCCACAATTGACAGTCACCTCCACATGCACAGGGCAGCACAACAAAAATGGCACCATTCAAAAGCAAAAACACTATGAACAAAAATCATTTTAACAAAATCTGGCTCTTACAGTTAGTATTCGTCAATGAAATGGTAATATATTTAGTCACAGTTTTTATTTTCAAAGGTGCATTTCTATTTAGTTATCATCTCGTTTTTGTCGTGGAAAAAGTTTGTTGACGAACATTTTTCGTCACAGTTTTCGTCGACAAAATTAACACTGTTCCAGGACACACTGAGGGTTGTTTTCTGGGTCAGCCCAGTCCTCTATGTCTCATTATTGTTCTCTCTCTTATAACGACGCAATCAGTCTATGTCTCCCAGACAAAATAAGGAACTATTGGATTTATTTTCAGTAATCACAAATGTCTAAAAAGAAAATGTAAGTAATTATAACTGAAAGAGTTAATATGCATGGGAAGCCGAGCTTCATCTAAAACGTCACGAAAGTTCAATTAAATATGTAATATTGTATTGACATCTAGCTAGCTAGCAGGTTCAAAACTGTAGATGTTGCTAATGTTGTCGACCAGATTTTGGCGAAGTTCTTTGATAGTCTTTCTTACGAAGAGACTCAGAATTAGGCAGGGCAGATCAACGCCCAACTTTAATTTAGTTCAAAAATCAGGGAGCAAAGACCGATCATTTCACCTCTCCTGGTATGACAAAGTGAACTGGCTGACTGGAAGTGCTTTGACTCAGAAAATGTACTGTTGGCCATTGAGAGGAAACTAGTCAAGTCTCCAGAAAAGAATCTGACAGGAATGACAGGGTAATAGACCATTTCCTAGAAAAAGAAAGGAGCGCAGAATTCACATATAAATAACAACAAATGTAATAACTGACTAATTTTATGACGAAGGCCTAAACTGTGCTTCCCCTATTTCAAAGACCATCAGCCGCCACTGTCACAGGTTTAATTAATGAGTCAAATCAAGGGCCAGTTCTGAGCCCACAGTCAAACATCTACTTAAAGAGAGAGAGAGGAGACGCTGTAATATACAGACACTCATCCCCTCTACTCACAGAGAGAGACACTGTAACATATATAGACACTTAAAGAGAGAGACACTGTAACGTACAGACACTTGTCCCCTCTACTTACAGAGAGAAACACTGTAACGCACAGACACTTGTCCCCTCTACTTACAGAGAGAGACACTGTAACGTACAGACACTCGTCCCCTCTACTCACAGAGAGAGACACTGTAACGTGCAGACACTAATCCCCTCTACTCACAGAGAGACACTGTAACGTACAGATACTTGTCCCCTGTACTTACAGAGAGAGAAGAGCACTGTTTTTCTGCGCCGCTGGTTTGTGCTGAAGGGGAACCTGCTGTTCTATCAGGAACGTCCAGCGGATCGAAACCTCTTGGGTGTAATCATTCTGGAGGGCTGTGTGGTGCAGATAGGTGATCTAGACAAGCAGTTCTGCTTCTCCCTCCAGTTCACTGGTCCTGGCCTGCGCACCTACCAGCTCGCCGCAGGTGACCTTCAGAATCAGGAGAGCTGGGTCAACGCTCTGCTCTCTGCTAGTCATGTCTACTTATCTCTGCTACTGAAGGAACTCGGCAGAATTTACAAAGGTGATGATTAGCGTTTGTGTGCGTTAAGTGTAAAGAAAGCAAATGATAGGATATTGTTTTTCTGTGTCATAAGATAGTCAGATTGTGTGTGTTGACTTAATATTTTAACACCCTCCTCTCTCTGTTCAAACCTGTTGTCTTCAAGCAGAAGTCAAACAAGAGAAAGCTGATTCCCACCGGCCCTCCACAGTGGCTGTGTCATCTGAGAAAGCACTCAGCCAGTCCATGTCTTCCTATAATTCAGGTCCCCCTTACTTCATGCAGGGGGCAGCCACAGGAAGTCCAGATGGGAGAGGCTTTAGTGCTAGTAATGCAGTTCACAGTCCTCACATGCAAATCATAACAGCCAGTAAAAGGTCTCCAAAGCTTTGGCCAAAGAGAAATGCCCATGTGACACCAATGAATGGACCCGCACCACCCTTTGGGGAGTGGCCACTGGTGGGCTCCGATCCTCTGGAGGATTTTGGTAGACTCCACGAGTTCTATGGCAGGGAGGTACAGCAGCTACGTGCCGACTGGCTGAGGATGAAACGGGAGGCGGAGGGGCACATTGAGGAGGACCTAATTGATCTGGGTTAAATGGTTCAGAGAGATGGCAAGCCTAGGCCCCCTCCCTAACTCATCTGCCTTTTCTACACTGTGATCCCTACATTGTGATCATTAGCTGTCCTGCCATTAGTCGTGCGAAGGCTTCCCCTGTGTAGACCCCTCAAAGGCCAGCACAGGAGACTGGATATGTACTTAAAGCTTTAACTGCAACCAGCTTTCATAGTGAGTTTCAATCAAATCTGTGTTTAAAGCCTTTAACTAGCCTCTGAAGGGCAGTGTGCTTTGGCATTCTGCTGTCCATGCCTGACTAAAAGAGCCCATACCTGCATTTACTTGTGTTAAGAGTTTCTTGACCTGGTATGTTCCTTTACTGTATGTTTTTCCTTTTGGTTTCCCATTTCCCCTCTCAACAGTCAGTGGGTATATTTTTACACTGGTTCCTTTTTTGTGGTCTGTATGAAACTGATCCCTGCCTATCTGTGTACAGAGGCACAGATTGTAAGGCCTGAGTCTTTAACCTAGATCTGTTTCAGTACAGCTGAATTTCTCTGACCCTTTGTGAAATTGTGTAATGCCCTTAGATTAACTAGTTTTGACTGTGTCTCTTTCATGTCCCGGAATCATTATTACTGATGATCCTTTTATATACACGGACTGGGAATGGATTGGTTAAATTTTTTAAATTAAACATGTGTCCTTTGCCCTTAGTCTGCAGCTCCCACACAGAATGTCCTACTGGGTTCAGTTGTCTTTAGCCTGTGGCTGTGGACTCTGGATTAAATACAGGTGTATTCATGAGATGCAGTGCACTGTGTCCCTGAGCTCAATGTTATGTAAACTCAATAGCTTGTCAGATAAACCACAACACACTTTCATGTTCATTATGGATGTTAGTAGAAATGGTTGAAATACCTTAAAAACTTCATCATTTATATATGTAAAATTATTTGCAGCTATACACAATTCAAAGCAGCATCTAGAGAGATGAAATATGGACAGTCCAGTTAGATACAACTGAATCTAAACTCTGAAGTAAACTGAGTAATGTTGCACTTTTATGCTTGTTGAGAGTACAGAATGTAGAGAAGCACTTACCACTTAAAACATGTAAAGCATTTAAAAACATGTGAAGTATCTTAAACTGAAGAGTCCCCCTAGCATTTGTAATCACATTAGCAAAACAATGTTAAAAAAGTAACTTGAGGGAACATCCAGTTGTTCCTTCATATGTTATACCTCTGAATCACTCATAGTTCCTTCAAGTTTATTTAGAGCCCAATATCACTGTTTAAAGTCTCAAAGGGCTTTACATGCCACAACAATCAAAATCAAAATAGGACGGCAGCCCCTGACTTAATCCTCATGGCGGGCAAGAAAAAAACTCCCCAAAAACCCAAAAGGGAAATGGGAAAATGGGAGAAATCTTGAGAAGGACCACAGAGAGAGGAGGCCCCTTCTTGGCCAGGCAGGTGTGCAATAGGTGCCGACCCAGCGAGTAATCAAGTAAATTCAGAGCATAAACAAAGGGGATGGTGATGCTGACAGGAGGCTGATAGGGGGATGAAAGATGATAACAGCAGGATGGATCGGTCCAGAGGGCAGGAGGAGTGAGGATCACTGGTATCTCAGGAGTAGTAGTTCCTTCATATGTTATATCTCTGAATCACACATAGTTCCGTCATATGTTATATTTCTGAATCACGCATAGTTCCATCATATGTTACATTTCTGAATCACGCATAGTTCCGTCATATGTTATATTTCTGAATCACGCATAGTTCTGTCATATGTTATATTTCTGAATCACGCATAGTTCTGTCATATGTTATATTTCTGAATCACACATAGTTCCTTCATATGTTATATTTCTGAAGCACACATAGTTCCTTCACATTTTATATTTCTGAATCACGCATAGTTCAAGGAATGTAAGAGTTTGGTTTTCGTTCACAGAGCAGAAATTGGACACCAGATGGCGCCAGATGGGATCTATGCTATGCCTTTAAATATTTGATTCTGTTTTTACCCTGCGTGGACACCATTCCCAGACAATGCCCCAACTGTTTCAGAAAGGGCAAGAACAATGATAAGAGACAGCAGTCATGTAAACCTGCAGTGCTGCAATGATTTGTAAACCAATTTCATCACACTTTCAGTTAAGACCACATTAATTCAGTAAAAAATAAAAAATCTGAACGCAGTTCTCTGAGACTGATATGGGCTGAGAAAAGGTAGATTTAGATTTATTGATATTCACTACAAACAAATAATAAAAATGTTGGGATATTAGGATGCCAATAATTATATATTGTTTGGGGGAATTGTGTGAATGTTGGATGTTGTAGGGAAAAAAAGGAAATCACAGTTTAAGTGATAACCAGGCTTTGTCACCAGGTTATTGAGATTTATGGCTTTGCTGAAACAAGATAGCAAGGCTCTGACAAGGCCAGCAGCAACTTAAAAATGCCTCAAATATCAAACGCAACACTAAGCCACTCATCTCCAGCTTAACCTTTTCACTGCACTGCGCTGAGGTGCATGGCTGCCATGAAGATGGATTCTCCTCTTCCTCATCCGCATTCCAGTCATCTCTGCTGTGATAAATGGGTGCTACAGGCCCATGCACACCCGGTCAGTTTACAGACTGCATGCCCTGTATGTACACGTGTCCTGCCCTGAACATACATCCTCACTGCCCCTGACATCAACATCAACAAAACAAAGAGCAGCATTAGTGCACTGTCACTGCATTCTAATGCGCTCTACACATCTGTGTCACACACAGCCAACCCAGTCAGCACTCCACTGCCACTCTACACCCATTGAAATCCATATATGGCCTAAGCAAGACTCTGCTCTTATCTGTGTTATCTGAGACTTAGCCTAATTTATTAGTCTAATTTTAGCAAGAAAATAACAGACTTTAATAACCTGAAAGAGGACATTTATGGGGTGGGGACAGTCTAGTATGGGGATCCATATATTCACATTGACATAAATCATTTAGGTGTGTTTTAGATTAAGAAATGACTCTCACAGATTTCATAATACAAAATCACATTCGATCAGCAAACATATTCCCAATATTCATAGTATTATCAATTATATATAAAATAATCATCTCTTGTTATATGCACATTTCTGAATGAAGTATTGGAATAGTTTGGAATGATTATGTGCGGTGTTGATAGTGTAAGAGGTAAGAACAGTGTGAGTAAGACCACATAAATAAACCTAAATAAACTTAAATAAAACCTCAGCATAGCAAGCCATAAGTCTGAAGGGAACAAACTTTAAAATGCAACTGCAGACATGCGTCTGTGTGCGAAACATACGGCTGCAGACATGAGCATTATGTGTCTGGTATGAGAATATAGCACTACATGATCTAAGATAATGAATCACACTGCTCAAACACAATAAGAAAAGACTATACAGATGCTTGAATTTATCAGTATGAATAACTGCACAGAAATCTGATTGATTTAAATATTTATCAGTATATGACAGTACTATACATCTGTCAAAATGAAGGAAGATTCAGAGGAGAGTGACAATTTGGTAATTTAAAATAAATATAAAATATATGACAAACTGATGATACTTCCCATGAGGACAGCATTGTGTAGATTACATACAGAGGAATTGTGTTTGCACATGTTGATAGAATGAAAACTCGCCTGACTGTTTGAGAATGAAATCCTTTTTTTCACAAGTGTCTCATTGATGTTTGATACTGATTTGAGGAAGGAGGAGACTGCTAGCCCAAACCTCGCCAATGTGTTCAGGAAATGGATTCAGCCTTTTTTTTGTGGTGCAGCAGGAAGCATAAACCACAGATTAAATTTTGCAGGAGTTCTTGTGCTGTAATAACCTTCTGAAGGCAGGTTTTTAAAGCATTGAGATGAATCTGTAGTTTTAAGATTTACTTTAAGACCAGAACACTCATTTCAGAAATGCAGCATTTTGGTACCACAGCCACTTCCGGTAGTTGACAGTTCAGAAATTCAGAATTCCAGACTGAATGAATATAACAAAGCCAGCGATCAACAGATGATATGAGCCTGAAAGAGAAGGAGAAACCTATGTAATTTAAACAGAGATCCTCCACCACATTGGCTGGAAATTATTGGCTGGGAAGCCATGAGTGACCTCTTACCTCTGTACATTCCAAAAACTTTCCCTATTTCAGAGAGGCTTCGCTATGGATAAGTAGGAGGAAAAAAAGAAAAGAAAAGAATATGAGGAGAGCAGAAACTATCAGGTGAACTCAGAGGACACAAAAAACACAAGGCGTCCTTGAAAGAGAGACTCAGACAACTGATAGATGAAGCAAATGATGATGAAGACAAGACAAAGAGAAGTGAAATGAGCAGACTTTTTTTTCTATTTTGGAGCACTCAGCTGTCCTGTGAATGTATTGTATGCTAACTACCATATCTCCCTTCATCTCGTTGACCTGTGTCCTGCAGATCTTAAGCCCTGTCTGGAGGAGGTCTTCAGCATGCAAGACAACTTGAGACAAGACAGGGAAGAAGGGAGGGAAAGAGAGAGAGAGAGAGAGAGAGAGAGAGAGAGAGAGAGAGCTGACACTGTTCATATCTAATATATCTAATATGGACATATGGTTGGTGAGGTAGTGGCGGGGGGTGGGGGTGGGTATGCATCTGTGGCCATCAGTATACTTGGCTTGGAAGGACATTAAAACCTATTTTTGATTAGGTCTGAGATGGAGGGACTTGTAACATCCTCTCTACAAGGGAACTACTAGGGGTGTGTTCACTTAGCGATAGTGCTGTTTGGGGGGAGGTGGGGGGGTGTCACCTGCACTGTCAAAATGTGTTGTAAAACTGGTTTCAGTGGGAGTGTTTGAAGGACAGGTAATCTGAAAAGTGGCCATCCTGAAGGGTACTAAAGGTGTCCTTCAGCATCACTGTGCTGAAATAGAGAGAAACCTAGCAGTAGAGTCCACACATCTATACATGCCTTCATCTTACATACCTTCACACATACCTATACATGCCTTCATTAGTGGCTGAGGAAACAGTGTAGAGTCACTAAATACACATGCCAAACATATGAGTGGAGGATAGCTCTGATGCACCAGTCTGCACACGGATGCAGATCTGTGAGGAGGGCAGGGCCATTTTGAGTGGCAGCCTAACAGTGTAGGCTACATGTCCATATTAGTCCGTGAGGGACAGGCTAGCCCACCACCACATCCCCGGGGTATCAGCTTCACTCCATTCC
Organism: Chanos chanos; assembly: GCF_902362185.1. Lineage (NCBI taxonomy): Eukaryota > Metazoa > Chordata > Actinopteri > Gonorynchiformes > Chanidae > Chanos > Chanos chanos. Next base: position 22,607,038 of record NC_044502.1, read on the forward strand.
AAGATTCATGCAGCTATTTCTGATCCACTGTAAGGTGATAGTGCATCCATCTTTCCACCCCTTCGTCATTTTCCCCATGTCTCATCACTCTCGGTCCGTCTCTCATCCAACTCTCTCTCCCCCTGTTTTGTTTTGTTTTTGTTTTTTTGTTTTTCTCAGGCTGAACTTGAGACATGGTCTATAATTAGTAGGGTTGTAGAGAGGTATATAAGCCCCCAGAGCGTGAGTCAACATGCGGCTTCACACAGTCTTCTCTTCTTGAGCTTCCCCAGCCTCACACATACTGTCTCAATATGGTGAGTAGCCGTTAGCCTTACCTGAGTCTTACCTGCAATGTCTGCTCAGGTACGTCAGTGAGAGAACGCTGGCTTCCTGAAGGGAGTAAGATTACAGTGGGATTGATTTCTGAGGTCTGACACTGTGTAAAGGGCAAAAAAGATCGGATTCAAGTTTATTTTTGATAATCTCATCTTTTTTTTTTTTCTAAAGGGCACATCTGACAGTTAGATTGTTTTTTCAACCCTGGACATAGAATTCCCTTACTGTGTGACAGTGTCCTTTTTCTTTGATAAGAATAGTTGATGTGATCATAGCAATTTTTATTCCTATCCTCATTATAGCAGTTTTATAGCAGCATTATAGTTTTTTGGAAAATATTTTTGGAATTAACCGTTTCTTTAAATATTGCCCAACATTTTAAAACAGCATTGCAAGCTTATTTGTATTGGCTGATAAAGCAACCTGACAGAATGTAGCAAAATTTGAGTAAAATATTCTATATGTAAGTGGTGCTGTACATGTCTTATATTTTATCATGTTAATATCTTAGTCCAATCCTTGTCAAACATCAGTTCAAGTGGTCAGTAACCAGATGAATAATTTTTACATGTCCTTGCCATTTGAAAGCAAGGGCTGAGTTAATGATGTAGTGTGAAAGCCTATGTGTACATTTCATATGTGGTGTGAGTGTGGGGCAGGGGTGGGTACTATTAAGTGGGTTAAAATTAAAAACAAAAATTTGAAACATTTATTAAATGTTATCTGTGTACCCCAGGCACCCAAGAAGGCCAAGAGGAGGGCAGCAGGAGGTGAGGGCTCCTCCAATGTCTTCTCCATGTTTGAGCAGAGCCAGATTCAGGAGTACAAAGAGGTATGACACTATACCCACACCCAACCATGCTTAAACACAAATCTGGGCAAGGTTTTCTTTAGGGATTTGAATCTTTTGAATCTATTCATCTAAAAGACCTGTTCATTGAGATTCGTTCATCAGCTTCTTCAGTGACAACCTCCACTTTGTCCCCAAAAAACATGCAACCAAATCATACTGCTGACGTTTTTGATAATATTTTATCATAAGCATTCTGGCTCTTGCAGGCTATAGACAGAAAACTGCTTGAGTGATGTTAAATGGTTAATAATAATTACTGTTATGTGTTATGTCATAATGTGCTTTTATGAAAAGAACTGACTTTTCAGCCCAAATCATTGATAAGAGCAGCTGACATGTCCAAAAGCACTGAAATCCTTGGTTGAATTTTCTTTATGAAATTATTCACAGCCCTCTTCTGCTGACTTTCTTTAACATTGTTATATTACATTTTGTAATGACTCTAGGGGGAAAAAAACTCTTCTTGTTGAGGCTATGTGCTTGTCTGAACTACACTGGTTCAGTGAGTGTTTGAATCAGTGAATCAGATACCTTTGTTCATAAACCAGATGTTTTAGAGAGAATTTAATGAACTGACGGAATGAAAGATCATTTGCTTCTTTAAAATGATACGTTCAAATAGACTGAATAACTCATGTACGACATAACTTTATAGTCAGTCCAACAAAGACATGTAAACAGAGAGGTGTTTGGCTAACGTAATGCTCTTCAGGAAAAAGTCTTACTTTAACTAAAGTACATCTCAGAGCTTTTTAAGGATGTATTCGCATAGTAACTAAGTCAGTTGCATCTTGAAATTAATTTCCAGTTATTTATTGTCCTTAAATGTGTCAGATACTCTGAGATTTTGACATTGGTTCAGATATTACTGTAATTTACCATTAAAATTGAAAGTTGATTACCTGGTTAGCCCATGACTTAACAAGCACTCTGATGCATGCTAGTGTTCTCTTTCAAGACCAAACTCTATTTGAGCCATTTGCTGAATCAACACACACAGCTTAATCCTTCCAGTTAATGACCAGAACAATGTCATTAGCAGAAAGTTATTCCATTTCTCACACCTTCCCAAACAGTCTATGTGTCCCTTAACCTTCACCTCCTGTCTGTCATTGCCTCCTCTTGTTTCTCCCTGTCTAATCCGGAGGAGCAGCTGAGGAGACGCAGTGCATGCCTGAGAGGCTGAGTAAGCCTGACAGACGGACAGGGATTGAATAACAGACAGGGAGAAAGGATGGACAGAGAATGGGTCACAGACGGGGAGAAAGGATGGACAGCATGCCAGAGAGAAAGATGGAAATAGAGAGAATGGGTGTGGACAGAATGTGAAAGGGGAAAAGAAGTGTGACAGGTGAACAGAGGCACAGGGGCTGTGGGAGAAGCCAGTTTAGACAGTGTGAGAAAGTGAAGCAGCAGTTCTGTGTATTTAATTGTGTAAGAGAACATGGTTAATATCTGCATTAGCAGTAACATATTTGGAAAGTCTGAGTGCTCCACTGTCCTGTACATAATTATTTTACCACCTTATGTATACTACTCTGATCTATACCTTAAACCTCAGTAGTGCAGGAGGAGAGCCACACATAGAATGTATGCATGTTAGTAAGTGTTTATTCTAGATGAGGTGAGATGAGGTGAATGGAATTTGAAGGGAGGAATTAAATGTGCTTACGATGGTGTATGTACCCATTCTGGGATTGGAGAGTTGCGGGTGCGAGTGGGGTTAGGGTCACTCAGATAGCGTCTGGCATTATGGTTAGGATTGATTTAATACATTGCACAGATGGCAAGACAGGACCAGGCGGATATGTGTGTGCAGATGCCATTCCTTTAGAGATGACAAGGGCACAGCTGGGAAACTGCTTAAAAGCAAGAGGGGGTCATCTCAGGTTTCAGGACACTGAAAGAGAACTTTCATTCTGAAAATAGGGAGAACGACAGACAGACAGATTCTGGGTCTTTGCACGCTAGCATGAGCACACAAAGACAACTGATCTGAGATTCACAAAATATTCAGTAGTGCTCAAAAGTACACTTTATAAACACACAAATACAAAACACAGTCTGAGATGGATCCACTTGACATCCCAAGGAGTGAATGAACAGTGAATCAACTCATACAATCATCAGCTCACCCAGCAGTGAATTACACTTTCATAGAGCTGATAACTGCATTCTCTCTCTCACAGGCTTTCACAATCATCGACCAGAACAGAGATGGTATCATCAGTAAGGATGACCTGAGAGATGTGTTAGCCTCAATGGGTAAGTCAGCCCTCCTGCTGAATTTGAGATGACAGAAACTGCTTGAGCCAATTCGCTAACGTTACCAACTGTCGACTGTCCCTGTCAAACTGTGTAGGTCAGTTGAATGTGAAGAATGAAGAGCTGGAAGCCATGATCAAGGAGGCCCCAGGCCCAATCAATTTCACTGTCTTCTTAACCATGTTTGGCGAGAAGCTGAAGGGTATGTGTCCCTGTTTCCTCCTAAGATGTGACATGTCAAATTTTATGATGCAGTCGGGCTGGTATCAGATACCACTATAGTCATAGTCTGAAATGAAAAGACCACCCTGGAGCTCCACTGAACCTAAAGTTTTGTGGGTATGTGTCTGATGGAGTGTATTGTGAGGTCTGTATCTGGGTTTTTGGGTCTGTCTCAGGTGCTGACCCCGAGGACGTCATTGTCGCGGCGTTTAAAGTCCTGGACCCTGAGGGCACAGGCACCATCAAGAAGCAATTGTGAGTGCGATCTCTCTCTCCTCTTTTTTTATTGTTCATCAAACTGTCACTTGGAGACTCTGTCACGCTCTCCACCCTGTCTAACCTCTGTCCCTCTCTCTTCAACCTGTCTAACCCGTCTCCCTCTCTCTCCACTCTCCACCCTTTCTAACCCCTGTCTCTCTTTCTCTCTCTCCACCCTATCTAACCCGTCTCTCCCTCTCCACAGCCTTGAGGAGCTTCTGACTACTCAGTGCGACAGGTTCTCTGCAGAGGAGGTATGTTCAGATAACACAGATGTCTTGATTAGACTGGACAGGAGCACATTCTGTGTGGCATAATCGTAATTTGTTCCCCTTCCCTCCTCTTCTCCTTTACTCCATCTCTTACTCTCCATCTCATTATCTTCCTGTTTCAGATGAAGAACCTGTGGGCCGCCTTCCCCCCAGATGTAGCTGGTAATGTCGACTACAAGAACATCTGCTACGTCATCACACACGGAGAGGAGAAGGAGGAGTGAAAAGCCACAGAATAAAGAGCATGAGGAATAGACAAAACAGCACCCCTTGCTGCTCTGCACTCTGTGTCTGTTCTGCTTCTTCCAGTTTTCTCTTTTCTTCTTGATTCTCTCCTTCCTTCTCTTTTGTTTTCCCTCAGGGGACTTTTTCTCTCTCTCTCTCAAGTATTCATGAATTCACCCAAAGGGAAAGACTCATGGAAAATCTAAAATAGGAGAGTGGAAAAAGCTTCTGAACGTCTCTAAGTGTTTGTCAGTGGGGAAAAGGGATTATTCTCAATAAAAAGATTTTCAACATCATCTCCATCCTTCTCTTTCTCTCTCTCCCCTTCTCTTTTCTTCCTATTTCTCCATCATTAACATGTAAGCCACTATTAGTTTGTGTTTGCATGTCTTCCATCCACTGCTCTGTCTGCTATGGTTAACAGCTGTGCACCCCAGTGTTTCCATTTACTCTGATACTGGCTCACGCTTCTTTCCAGCTTTGGCGGAAACAGCCAAGCTTTTAAGAACTGGGAGAGTGTCATGATCCTGCCTGTTCACACAGGGAAACAGAGAATGGAGCTGTCTTCCTACAATAGAAAACCACAGCTGTTTTCTTCTCCTTCTGCTGTGTGATACAAGCTTCAAAATGAGAAGAAGTGTAGGACATAGACTCCTTGGCCTCCTCAAAGTGATGGCTTGCTTTTTGGCTAGAAAAGGGAGTGAGAGAGAGAGACAGTCAAAAATTGAGGAGGAGAGCAGGGACCGAAAAAAAAAATCCCTTTATTACCTCCTTTTCCTTCCTGTGCCTTTAAAAATCCATTTGCTTTTTATGTTTTGCTCTGTTAAAAACTATTCTGTACGAAATAAAACAGATAAACTGTGAATAAAACATCTAACTTTCGTACTTCTGCATGTCTATCTGTGGTGCTGTACAGGGTGGGAGATCTTGTGTCTCACTCCATACAGAATGATCCAAATGTTTACTGGGTCACTTACAAGGCCAGAGGGGCAGTCCTTTAAGCTGTTTGTTAGTCCATACTCATAGATGGACACAGGGCAAGAGTCTGTACAAAGCTGGTAACGCATCTCCCTGTATAAATTCTGTCACACACCAGCTGTAGAACTAGGCCCCACCCTGTGCTCTGTGTTCTTTATCTAATCTAGACATGTCTGGAATGCCACAGATAATCTGATAACAACTCCACTGTCTGCTCTTGTCTCAATACTAAGTCCTCCATATGAGATAAAACTACTCAGCCATTGATACCCTGATGGGGGGACAGCGGAGAAGGGTGAAGGGAGGGGCTGCAGATGGGAGACAGGACAGATACCCTTCCGCCCAATCACGATTAAAAGCTGCTGGAGACACGAATTATTAAAATTGAGGAATGGAAGTGTTTGTGTTCAACTCCAGTTAGTGTTGTACGCCCTAGAGACTTCAAACAGGATCTCCAACACAAAATACATGGTGAGCTCACAGAGCCAGCATTCCAATCAAATCACTACTACTACTACATACACATACACACACACACACACACACACACACAGCATGCCAGTAGAGAGGTGTGGTGGGACCATAAACAGTGCTGTTTTTTTGTTTTTATTCCTGACTCCATTTGAAACACAGCAGACATCCTGTTAAAAAACACAGTGTCAGAGAGTGTTTCACCATGTTGATGTTTATTCTTCATCACTGTCATCATCATTACCTGATTAATTAAATAGACAAACTCTAGATTATCTCCTTTTAAGGAATGATTTTCATCACATATGATTTTTCTTGTTTTTTGACAATACAAGTTCATGAAAACTTAAAAAACAAAACAAAACAAACAGGAGACAATGGGTGGAACAAATGACTATGAAAAAAAAACAGTAAAACAAAAAGGCATTCCGATAAACCTGCTTTAGAAAAACAGGCACACACACACACACACAGAGTTACACAGACAGGGGATCAGGGCAGAACTGCATGATACAAACAGATTGGCCTGAAACTGCTGTGTGTTGGTCCGCGTCAATGCTTACTGGGTTATCAGGGTATGCTACCACCCTTGGTGCCTGTCATGTGAAGTATCCTCTCACATACTGGAGTTAGTGAGACTACTAGGTTAACATGTCTTAGAGGCTAAAGAGCTGATCTGGGATCAGCTTTACTTCCAAGAGACAATATGTATGTATGTTAACACTGCGATAGAGGAGACCGACTGTAGATCACCTCACAAGGACGCTGGAGTCAGGCTTGCTGCTTTGGACAAATGTTCCCATAGCAACAGCTTCAGTTAATGCTATCAAAATCTACCCAGACAACATAGGTACAACAGAGGACAGGAAATGGAAACGGAATCTACACAAACTCCGCAGGACACATAATGTGGAGAGGATGCAGATCTTTGCATAGACCAATGTGGGCAATAACTAAACCCACAAAAATGGGACCCTCTTACACACCATGGTTCAGTTTATTGGTCATCTGATAGAGAGGTGCCACCTAATGGCCAAGAAAGGGTATGAAATACAGCTGAGATTTGCCAAGGAACACTCCATGGATGAGGACAACTGCCATACTACAAGTCCATAAATGGAACCTGTTTATTCCTTCTGCCTGCACTTCCAGGACCAGGGTCTCCTTCTTTGCCAGAGTTTAGCATTAGATTGCTGTTTCTATGGCTAACTCACCCAGAGAAAATAAACACAAGAATCCAAACAACACAGTGCTTTTAATGACAGTTGACATGACAACACTGAGGATGAGTGGATTTGGGTGACAATAGTTCCAATCACTGCTTTATTTCATCATTACCATCACTGTGGATACAGCAGGCTGACCATGCCCATTCACAAAAACACTGTCCCTCCTTCAGCACAAACATATGCCTTTGTTAAACATCACAGTTCAGGTTTGGACCACACTTCTGTAACTGGCTTATAAAACACAAAAAAGTGACCACTTAACCTGGAATACTCTTCAGGTTAGGGACCTGGTACAAGGAAGAAAAACCCCCTTTCGGTTCCTGGTTAGTAATACTGTGACAACTGAAATAAATAAATTTGTAGTTCTGTGAAAATCAACGTTAAAACAGTAAGAAATTATGAGATAAATGTCTGAAATAAGAGTATAAAACATCTGAAATGTACTTCCTTGGCATTGTTCTCTAGGACTGAGGGTGTGCAAAAAAGAACTCTTAGCATTTTCAAAAATAAAATAAAAACATGATTATGATTACTATTATAAATCTGAAAAACATGTCAAAGCAGCCCTTACAAAGGATCCTCTCGCTCAGCCCATCATTATTCCAGTCTTCCAGACGCTTATGTCCGCACATAAAAAAATACATTTAAAATAAGATTAAAAACAGAAGTAATACATAATGCACACGGTTCTGTTCGATTACATTAACAAACTTTATACATTAATAAATTACAGCCCAAAGGCAAAAACATAAAAGGTCTATGTTAATGCTACAGTGGAGCACCAAACTTGAGTTAGTGGGCTCCCTTGACAGGCCTAAACAAACAAACAAAAAAGTTCTGTCAAAGACTACTGACATTGAGTTGACGGTCTTGATGTACAATGATGCTTTGCCATAAAGTGGTTTTAAGTAGTTAAGAGAACTTTACGTCAAGAGGATTCAGTGCAAAAACGTTCAATAAAAATAAAACGAATTTAACAAAACAAAAAAATAAAGAGGTAAATTCACACACAAGTTTACCACATGAATTTCAGACTGTTTAGTAATTCATGACAACTTTGGAAAAGTAAGAAATAGATTATTCTATTTCACTGATTCCAGTTAGAACAGATGCTGTGTGAGTAGTGACTGCAGTCTACCCCAGCTCACCCAACACTAGCAACTGACACACCCCCTGCTTCTGTCACAGAACCACAGCACACTCCACTCCAACATGTCCCTACTCATTCAAAGTCTCAGACCTCCTCCTTAAACTTCACTGTAAACCAGAATAAATTAACAGCAGTACAGTGGCTAAGAAGACTGTAGCTCAAAAGACAACAACTTTAGACAATGCTGCCTAAGGGTGTTTGCAGGGACAATTTACATGTTCATTTTACAGTTCTACAGGATCAAGTCATGCATCCAGCGTGAGCTCTGTAAGGTCCTCTCCATTTCAGTCTCTCACTTCTCTTTTCATTGACTCTGTAAAGACACCACCTATCAGCCTTTCAACATTTTTATTACAAACTAACACCCTTCAGAGGAAGAGAGAGAGAAAGAAAAGAGAGAGAGAAAGAATTGGAGAGGAGCACAGAGATCATTTAGTGGCCTAAGACTGACATATGTCTACACTAGCAGGACACACACACATTTAATAGGAGACACACACAGTCACACACACACACAAACTTCACTTAACAATAAATACTCCCTTCACAACTCCCATTGTTAATGAAACTAAGAGGATTAGTACAGTTGGTATCTTCATGACAAGTATGAGCCATTGATTAAAATTGGATTCCTTTTAGACAGGCATTTTAATTTGACAGCCATATAATCACAATAGGGTCCTTCAGTAAGAGATTTACATCCTGGCCATCCCCGCTACTTGTTTTACGGCTTTTTTGAGGCTCTAAACAATAAACAAACCAAAAGTAAGTTAAAAGAGGCAGTGAAACAACTGTTCCCAGTCAGTCTGTCTGTGATTGGTTGAAACCTGCTCTTGTATGATGTGGCTACAGTCTGTGATTAGCTGAAACCTGCTCTTGTATGAGGTGGCTACAGTGAGGAGTATGTAAGCATAAGGCTTGAAAAAAAAACATGGCCCGTCATGATCCAGTTACCTTTGTCAAGTCTTTGAAATGAAACGGACTTAGGAGACGGGTCCTCTCCTGTTTCATTCCTACCATCTCTCCAATCACTCTTTTATTTTCTGTCTATCATTCCCCTAATACCAGTCTTTCCACTCTTGTCCTCTTTTCTCCTTCCATTTCCTTTTCTCTCCGAGAAAAACAGAAGAGGAACTAGGCCAAATCTTTCACTGCCCCGGCCCCATTCTTCTCATCTGTCTCCCCACCTCCTCTTTTGTCCTTCCTCTTCCCTCCTTTTTTTTCCTTCTTCTCTTTTTCAGCCCACTCCTTCTCCTTTTTCAGCCTTTCCTTCTCTGCCTTTTCTCTCTCTTTTTTGTCACGCAGTTTCTGCTTTTCCTCCTCCTTCTCTTTCTTCTTGTCTTCCTTGCTCCTCTTTTTCTTCTTTCCTTCCTCCTCTGCAGCCTTTTCCCCCCTCCCTGCATGCTGGCATGGAGATAAGGCTGCGTTGTTGGCAGTGGGGGAGGGAAGGGTGGGTGTGATCTGCTCTGACACAGTTTTCGGTGGAGGCTGCAGGCTCTGGGGGGCATATGTAGCGGACGATGTTGATGCAGTTGTACGAGTGGAGGTCTGAACGGAAGCGGATGACTCTGTGAGGGGACTTGGCCCATGTGGAGCATGACTTTTTTCTCCCCCTCCTGAGAGTGCGGCTGCCTGCGTCAGGCTTTGGCTTGCTCCAGGCAGCGGCTTTTCTCCTCTGAAGCCCTGCACCGGCCTGGGCTCCAGGCTGGAGGCACCAGAGAAGGAGCCTTTCTTGTTCTGAGAGAGGAAAGGTGCTTTGGGCTTGGCCCTGAAGCCCGGCAGGGAGAGGAGGCTGGAGGAGGCGCGGAGGGGGCCTGGGGGGGGCACGGAGCCGGCCAGGAACGACAAACTGCCCCCAGAGCTGATGGAAGCAGCACGCTGCTTGTGCTCATAGATGGCGCGAGTGCCGTGCAGCCTGCGGCCCGGCTGGTGTGTCAGCTCACCACGCGACTCTCTCCATTTCCTCACCTGCACTGCACACTCCTTCTCTATCAGCACCTCCGTCACCGGCAGAGAGACCACCTACAACATACACAAATAGAGATAGAAAGAGAGAGAGAGGAAGAGAGTGATAGAAAGAGAGAGAGAATGAGAGAGAGAGGTCACCTAGGGCTGGATGGTATGGCCTAAAATTTATATCACGGCATAAGTTGAAACACGGACGGTAACAGTATATATCACTACATACTCATTTTTCTTAAAATTTCAATATAAATGCTTCTGAAGGGAAAAAGGCCACTGCATGGCAGCTATTACTGTGGCTAACTCACCCACTGTGGCTAACTCACCCATGAAATCCTTCAAATAGTCGATAGATTAATCGATAGAAAAATAGTCATCAGTCACAGCCCTAGCAGCAATTACGTAGTGATATTGAAGAAAAACATTTGTTATAATGAATTGAAGCGTTTTAGAAGTCAAAAAGGTGAATTCATAAAAATAATACAATGCTGTGTTGGTTTAACATATTGATGTTGACACATTTTTCGAAGTCATCAATTACGCCGACTTATCGCAGCAGCCCAACTGTCTAGGCTTCCACACAGCGAAACACCTCTCAAATTTCACCCTACCACTTTTCACTGAGGGGGCGTGGTCATGTAGACAGCAAGCAAGCTGTCTGGCTATCCTATTAGCAGCATTTAAGTTCGAGTGCTTACATGAAGGTTTAAAGTGGTCTATTTGGCCCGACCAGAGCCGTTGAGAGTGTTTTTCTACCGCTCTGGCCCCAACTATGTTCACATAACATGTAAACAACAACCTGTGTTGATGCAGACACAAATGATTTCCCAGACATCTTTTGATCACATACATGTTTTCATGCTACATGTAGCCTTTAGCCTCCAACATCTTGGTCAGACTTTTTTTGTTACTTCCGCCTCTCTTGAGACAGTCACGTACAAAACAAATTTGTTTGAAAAATAATAAATAAATATTTTTCAAATCTGACCAAAAGAGACAATCATATTGTTAATCGCAATTATTTCTGAGACAATCAATTGTACAGAAACATTTGAAATTGTTATAGTTGTATCGGTCATGTGTTAAGGCAAGTGGTTTTGGTGTGCACTGGTCCTGTACACAGGGGGGCTTGGACCATAAAAAGGGTCAAAGGAACGGGGGGGGCGTGGAGGACAGAGAGAGTGAGACAAACGGGGTACATGGGGAGAGTCTGCACAATGTTTAACCTCAGAATCACTGGAATGTTTACTAGCCCACACATTGCAATGTAAAAAGTCTCTCCTTCAATTGCTAAGTGACAGTATGTATGAGGTGAGCAGATGGGCAAATCAGTACTCACTCACCTCACTCACACACTCAACCCGATCGCACACCCACATACTCGACCCAATCACACTCAACCCAATCACACACCCACACTCAACCCAGTCACACACCCGCATACTCAACCACACACTCAATCCAATCACACACCCACCCACTCAACCCAAGCACACGCCCACCCACTCAACCCAGTCACATACCTGCACGCTCAACCACACACTCAATCCAATCACACATCCACACACTCAACCCAATCACTCACTCACACACTCACCTCACTCCCACACTCAACCCAATCACACAATCAATTTACTCACACAGCAACACACCCCAATCACGAACCCACACACTCACCTCACTCACACAGCAACACACCCCAATCACGCACCCACACACTCACCACACTCACACACTCTACCCGATCACACATTCAATTCACTCACACAGCAACACACCCCAATCACGCACCCACACACTCACCTCACTCACACACACTCAACCCAATCACACACCAACACGCTCAACCACACACACTCAACCCAATCACACACCCACACACCCACCTCACTCACACACTCAACCCACACCCCCAATCATACACCCATTCACTCACTCACAACACACTCACTCAACTCACACACCCACGCACACAGTCAACCCAATCACACAGTTTATTCTTTGTGCTGGCCAGTCTATTATATACGCTGGCTAGAGGAGGATAGGCTCCCCCTGTTGAATCTTGGCTCCTTCCAAAATTTCTTCCTCCCATTAATTTCATTGGGAGTTTTTCTTTGCCACTCTTGCCTTGGGCTTGCTCACTGGGGGTTTAGGTGCTGATTGCTGTAAAGCTGTTTGAGACAATTTTTGATTGTAAAAAGTGCTATACAAATAAACATGAGCTTGAACACACTCAACCCAATCACACACCAACACACTCAACCCAATCACACACCTACACACTCAACCCAATCACACACCTACACACTCAACCCAACCACATACTCAGTCCAATCACACCCACACACTCACCTCACATGCCACAACTCACTCAACCCAGTCACACACCCACACACTCACCTCATTCAACAACTCACTCAACCTAATCACACACCCACACTCTCAACCACCAACCATACCTCACAACTCACCTGAATTCTAACCATTTGCACACCCACACACACCTCTGTGTCCTAATGCTCGCCCTTACACTAGTGGCATACATAGTTTTCATACGCACCTCCTGGAGAAGTATGTCCTCTCTAACGGCATCAGGGGGAATATTCCGGAGTCGTTCCATGGTTTCATACATGCCCTGTAGCTCCCGCAGCTTATCCACTGAACCCAGCATCTGCTTCAGCAACACCAGGCCCACACGGAAGATAATCTTCACCCCTGAACGTGTGCACAAGCACACACACACACACACACACACACACAGACGTACACACACACACACACACACATATACACACAAGCGCGCAGGCACACACACACGCATGCACATTCATACACAGAAACATGCACACACACACAAACACACAAATATAAATACATACAAATAAAGACAAACAAACAGAAATATATACACACATACACAAAGAAACACATTCTGCTTTACAATGCTCAGCCACTGGAATCACTGAACCTGTATATGAATGTCTTGCGTATATGAATGCCATATGACACATATTCTGTGTGTAACCCTTCATAAACAGGCTGGGTGTGCACTGTGTGTGACTGTGCACTGTGTGTGTGTGTGTGTGTGTGTGTATGTGTGTGTGATAGACTCACCCTCGCAGAAGAACATGTCCCATACTCGAAGAACACAGGCCCACGGCAGCGTGCGCGAGAATATGCACATGAACCATTCTGTCATGTAGAGGATGGGGTCGATCTTGAATTTCTTCAGATGACGGTAGGCCATGGGACACACACGCCTTAGCAAAGAGAAAAAAATCTCTCCATCCAGCTGTATGGCTTCCTAGGGAGATGAAAAGCAGGAGATGGGTGAGAGGAGGAACAGCATAATTTTGTCCCCTGACACTGTCAAGAGGATGACACAGGCCTGTCCCACAGGGACACAGTAATAGACACTTAGGAGAATGACACAGGCCTATCCCACACGGACACAGTCATAGACAGTCAGGAGAATGACACAGGCCTGTCCCACAGGGACACAGTTATAGACAGTCAGGAGAATGACACAGGCCTGTCCCACAGGGACACAGTTATAGACAGTCAAGAGGATGACACAGACCTGTCCCACAGGGACACAGTCATACAAACTCAGGAGAATGACACAGGCCTAAAACTACTGGTGATTAGCGAAACTACTCATGGCTAGTCTCACAAGTCAAACATTTACATTTAAGAGAGTTTTGCCTCCTCTAGATACAGAATATTTGATCGTTTCTCACCAGCCCAGCACTGTAATACCCAGGAAGGTACTTCTCACAGATCTGGACCAGACACCAGAAGGCTTGCTGAAAGACATGACCACACAAAGCAATCCTTAACAGCCGTGCAGAAAACACAAAAAGAGATGTATTTCTAAGATCTATATTACAGCCCGACGGATATAGGAATTTAAAGACCGATACAGATTTTGATATTTGAGAATTTAAAAAATTCGATAATGACATATAATGATATATTGGCTGATATTCTTTTTTTTCTTTCCCATAAACACATAACATAAACATTTTCCCTAAAATTTGTTATGTGTAGTTATTTAAGAGTCCTCACCAAGATAAAATGACATAATGTAGTCTAAAAATAAACTTGTTTTATTCATAAATAGTACTTTGAACAAAAGTACAACAAAACATATTACAGTTTTGATAAATTATGTAGTAAACTGATACATTGACTTAGAGTAAATGCTGCTGTTGAATGCTTCTTAGAGTAAATGACTGTCTGCAATTTTGTTTGGCTATCAAGCCATGTTGAGATGTCTCCTCTGGTTTAATAATTTTCAATGCACCAACTGTAACTACAGACATGGGAGTAACAGATATATTTACTATTGTTACATTTAGGCAGAATAAGTTAAACAGTATAGTTTAACTGCTCATTAGCGTTAGCGGTCTTCCACTGATAAAAATGGCATTAGCTTGCTTTGTTTGAAACCTAATTTAGCAATGGACAGCGTTATAAGCTGTGGTAAGCGATGTTGCTAGAGAATTTTTAGAAGTGATGAGGGAGAAATGATAGGACAGTTGTTTGTTTAATCGCTACAACTGCCACACTGTTTCATAAATAAACCTACAGTCAAGTTTGTCAACAGCTCCACTCAACAACACCACTCAACTACTGTAATGTTACAGTACCAGCTTTCACATTACTGCACACAAAAACAGGCATGGCTGACATGAATGTCATAACATGGTTGAAAGATCCATCTGTAATATTCACATAGAATATATTGGTAAGGTTTGTTTAACGGCAATATTTTAAATATGAGATGATAACAAATATCCCTATTGGATGCTTGATTGTTATTGGTCCATAGCACACGCAGACAGAGATTGTCAGCGCAGTCTCAGGGCATGTGAAATAGCCTTCCTGCAAGACAGTCATGTCATGTTTAACCCCAGAACACCAAATAAATACTTTGTGTTGTAGCAAGTCGTTGTCTGGAATAAATCTGGGTACATATTGTACGAAACAAGACGCCATCTGCAGTCTCTCTGTTTCTTTTTTAATTTATTGGCCATTAGGCGCTTTCACACTGGAGGAACTTTTCCATAGTTCTTAGAACTAACGGGGAAAGTACCCCCTTTTTCGCGTGTTCGCACCGCAGGAACTTAGAACGATCATAGTTCTTATAACTCCGTTTTGAGGGGCTTTTTTAGCTCCTACTTCAGGGTAGGTACTTTCGCAGCGCAGTAGGAACCTTGTGACGTAGGTGTACAGCCATTGGTCCAGACACAGGTATACGATGATTGCAACCGCCATTTTTAAAGATCCGTGCAAAATATAAAGTCTTAGAACGTATTACATTTCGTTTTTGATATTCATGTCTAAAAATGTCTGTAACTGAAGGAGGGGACACATGGTTTTTATGTTTTATTTTACCGGTATTTTATAGCCCCCAACAATGGCCATTTCTGCAACGTCCAATGTATATTTGAACATTGAAGAGGTAGCGTACACTCCGCTTTGGTAGGTGCTTGTGTGTCCGCTTGTGTGGCTGTGATCCGCATTTTAACCTAAAATAAGAATGTGTTTATCCAGCTTACGATTTGAGGGCTGCGGCGGGGAAAAAGGGAAAAAAACAAAACAAAACACGATGCGGCGAGTAAGCGTCAGGCACAAGCGCTATGCTAGCACCCGAAAAGTACTATGCCCATCGAGTCATTCACTGCTACTGCGGTGGTAAATGCATAAATGCAGGGGGACATTTTTTTCCATTGGACTGGGTCTATCGCCATACAGTTTTATTTTCGTTAATGAGAAGGCTGTTATATGCTATCTAATGTGCCCTCAATATTTCTGTCATTCAAATTCAATAAAACTCATTAATTCTGTATACTGTAGTCTAGTTTGTCGATTTCTTTTTCCTTTTGGAGGTATTTAAAAGGTCATAAGTCATTAAATTTGTACTTTAAAAAGTGTAGCTATCCTGGTTAGTCGTAAACAACAGCTCTTAGCTGCTATACCATCGGCTGGCTTACGTCACTTCAACGTTCCTACTGGGGGTGCGAATGCAAACAGAAAAAAGCCCTAGAACGTATTTAGTTCTAGGGGAAGCTGCCCAGGGGGTAGTTCCTATCAAATGAGACCCTAGAACTGTTCGGTCCGAAAGCACCTATTATAAATGATGATACCGATTTATCTGCAATTAGGTCATGTCAGCCAATGACATTGGCATGCTGATTTATCGGTTGGGCTCTAATCTATGTATTTCTGTTTTGTCCCTGAGTTCTTTAATAATACATACAGTGAGGTCCCAAGCCCAAAGGAAAACACAGGGGGAGTCAAACTGAACATCTGTGCCCAGCAGTCTTACCTCAGCGGGCATGTGCATGAGGAGGACTGCAGCCACTGGAGCCTGAGCCTGACAGTAACCCTCATCTGGTCTGTACACTGTGTACGCCTTCAGGATACGGAACAGGTCCTGCTGTCTGATAGAGCACTCACACACACGCACGCACACACACACGCGCGCGCGCGCGCACAGACACAGCCAGAGGCGCAAAGACACACACACACAAATACAGACACATGCACAGACACACACAGAGACACACAGGGACATACAGAGACACACAGGAACATACAGAGACACACACACACAGGCACAGAGGCAGAGACACAGAGGGAGAGACACACAAGGACACACACAAACAAATACAGACACACAAAGAGACAAAGACATACAGAGGCACACACAGAGAGAGACACACACACACACAGAGACACACACAAACACACACAGAGAGACACACACACACACACAGAAACACACACACACACAGAGAGGCACACACAGACAGACAGAGCAGTGAGTTATGAGAAAAATAGAGGGTTGGCACAGTGTACAGAGAATGTGTGTGGAGATGTAGAGAGAAAGAAAGAAAAATGTTGATGTAAACGAGAGAGTACTGTGAGGAAGTAAAGGGAGAAGGGCCGATATTCATTTGCAGTGAAAAATTTCAGCATCAAAATTTACCGTAACACCTTCAGTACAAAGCTTCCTCTAAATAAACGTGTGTTTGGTGAAACGCTTTGAAACACTTGCCCGCAGTGGTGAGAACAAGGAACGATCACAAATGTGTGACCTGTGTGTAAGAGCGGGTGAGTGAATTTACAATGAAATTATCTAAGTTTGCTCACTTTGACAACTACTGAGTGAGAAGTGCAATTTTGCTCTACAGAAATTTCACTTGGTGAAGAGGCGAAATTCTGCTTTCCACATCTCTCTTATACAGAGAAGACTGTTTATTGCCTATTCACTTATCATTGTCCAGGTTTTAACCAATCTGACAAGGCAAGGGCAGGAGATTGAGCTAGACTACAAAATTGTACCTTTATAAAGAGTGGCCCTGCATCAGAGGAGTGTGTGGAACAGATAAAAAGGGGCATTTTCTATCAGCAATCAGTCAAAATGACGATTCCCACAATCAGAAAAATGACAAACGTCCCTTTCTAGGACATGACGATGATCTGTCGATCCCTGGCTGTCTAAATCTTTTCACACTTTTCAAAAGCATTTAAAAAGCCACAGGGCTGAGTGAGGACTACTGTGATACCAACATAGCCACACATTAACATGAAAAAAATTGAACAAATGTTAGTGTATGCTGTAAACTTGTGTGTGAGTGTGTGTGTAAGCACATTCAACTCCGTTATCAGGGGAGATACAAGTGTGAAATATTTACCCATGTCCTCCCCGAGCAGCGAACATCTCGTGGAAGGGGAACTGTCGATGCAGATCCTTCTCTATGATGTCCAGCCATTTAGGATCCCCCTGCTCTCTCTCCAACTCCTGCAGGAGGAGGAGTGGGATGAACAAATGCACTGAGAGAGATGTTTCTTTTAAGAACCATATACCCACACAACTACACAACACTTGGACTTTACACTGTCTGTGAATATTGGAAGGACATGTAAATCTGGTTCAGCTTCAACTGAAGCTGAAGCAATGTTACCTCCAGCAACACTAAACTACTGGCAGAGTGTGTTTGTGTGTGTGTGTGTGTGCTCGCGTGTGCTGATTCTACCTCAAACTTTCCACGGTTTGCAGTGAGGAGCTCCTCACTGTTGGAGAGTAGCTGCCAGGCTTTTGCCCTGAGAGAAGATGGGATTCCCTTCCTACAACGCATCTTCACCTGTCTCACACACACACAAACACAAACACACACACATGCATTAGGTAGAATCACACCCATTCTCATTCATAAACAGACACTAAATGAAACAGACATGCAAAAACATTTAGAAAGAGAGAGTGAGAGTGTGAGAGAGAGAGAGAGAGAGAGAGAGAGAGAGAGAGAGAGAGAGAGAGCGAGCGAGCTAGAGAGAGGGAGAGAGAGAGAGAGCGAGAAAGAGAGAGACTTTTGACTTTTACATTGCCTTTAATACATCAGTTAATTCATCTTGATTCCGTTCATATTAACTGATGCACCACCCCACCCCCACCCTTACCCCTACAGAGAAATCCCCACTCCACATGTCCTGTCAAAAACACAAGATGCACATTCCATTCTTCATAAAGATATAGAGCACTTTGTTAACAACAGAGTACAACACATTTTCAACACATCATACATTAAGAAAAGTCCTAAAATCAATAATAAGTTTAAAATAAGCAAATTCCACTCTAAGGTGAGCTGAGGCCAAACATGTATACACTGTAACTGGGTCTGTGAGGCCCTCTCCCTTTATTCTATTTCTTCTGGTGAGCTGAATGGCCAGTTTAGCCTGACCAAAGACAAAATTCAACAGACAGTAGGAGTCAAAAAACAGGATTCAGCAATGAGCATTCTGTAAACACATGCTGTATAGTTTCTGGCCTAGAACAGAGGAGGCAACCCACCCCCATGCCTGGGTCAAAATGAGATATATGCTTGGTTGTCGCTATGGCCCCATGTATTGCCCTCCACTGCAAGTGTCCTGTCTTTTTAGGCACTGGTGGTTTATACAACACCCACCACCGAAACCCTGCTGTGCTCCATTCTCCCAGTATCCCTGCCACTGGTGCTCTCTCACCTCCTCTAAGGCCCTCATGTTCTTCACCTTCACACAAACACTGTACAGTGCCAGTGTTTCCCATACATTGATTTATTTGTGGCGGCCCGCCACAATATCAACATTGACTGCCACACATTAATTTTCATTTTTAAATTTATTATTATTATTTTTTTTATTTTTTACTATTTAATATGGGTACATTTTTATTTCATTGTAGAGCTGCACGCAGCACATTGATTCGGTCAGCCCTTTCTTGCCCCGCTCTCTCTCAGAAACACATTGACAATGGACCCGTCTGTGAATAGCCCCTCCTCTCCATGCCCACTCAAAACATGATCACGTACAGGAGGAAAGATTGTTGCTGGCACAGAGAGGATGGCTGGCCGAATCACTAATGGTTAATATCATGAACACCTCTACATGTATTTGTCCAAAACTGATGCATTCAAGTTAACTCTGATAAGTTCGTCTATGTTCTTAACACAACGCTGTCAATCATGGAGACCCAAGTTAGTAAGCATGTAAGGAGCCTAACTAATAAGGATAGCTAAGCTAATGTTAGAATACAGCTGGGTTGTCAGGGTTAGTGCACTGTACATAGTACTGTACTGTTAATCAATATCGACTGCTCGTGCAAGTGGATAATGTTAATGCTAATTCTTTAACTCTGACACTGAATGTTCGCTCCCTCAGTCCAGACGAGTACTGAAAAATATTTTGCAAGACTCAGAGGAGCTCATCCTGAGGAGGCACAAAGAGAGGCATTAGCAAAACAGTTAGAAACCTAAGAAAACACATGGGAAAGCTGAACAGTCCGACCAGTGTGATTGGCTATCCAATTAATTTGTTTCGAATATTTCTCATATGATAAGGAAAATAAGATGTTCAAACAAAGGGTGCAAAATTTGCAACAAGTGGCCATGGAGCAGTCAAATTAAGTGCTAACTTAAAGTACTTAAAGACACTTTTTTTCAGTTGTTTCACACAAACTCACCAAGGCTCAGAGAGGGGAGAGTCAGTAGGGTGCCTCTATCCTCTCGCCAATCTCCAGTGGTCGCAGACACACACAAAGTGGGAAACTGTGCAGCGCCATTGCCAGGTGGCTTTTTAAGAAAATCCTGCACCGGCTGAGACTTCCTCAGTGAACACTCCCAGCAGCCTCAGTGAGGTCATACCTATTTAACTTCCTCAGTGAACTTTCCCAGCAGCCAAAGGGAGGTGATACCTGTTTGCTGAGACAGGGACTGGGCTGTTTTCCATCCCTCTGCTCCAGGCATCGATAAATGGCCTAACTTGCATATTGTTTAGAAATTGTCTGTGCAATGTGTCTGAGGGTTCTGACTCCAGAGGTATCAGTGGGTTGTGGAGAAGAAGCTCCTCCCACACCCATGGCCCTGGTGCCACACCACCCTCACATGTAGCACTGAACAGCTTCCAGGCCCGTAAGACTGAGGCATAGAAATCTGTGAGACCAGTCAAGTCCAAACCCTCACTTTTCATGAGGAATAGCTGTTGGTCCAGCCCCACCAGAACTAGGGCTGGATACCGAACTTCAATACTTTATGGCACTGACCGAATTGCTTAGATAGTATCGTGTAGCATTCTGTATCACAAAATGCCTTGTCATTCGATATTTGAAGCAACAGCCATGTCAATCTTGATAGTGTGGCCTTCACTGATTGTAGTGCACCTTCCAAACTCTTCCTCTCTATTATCTCTGAACCCAGGTAGACACGCAATACAAAGACATGGACATTAAACACTTTCTCCAGCCACAACTTAGTCAAAACTGTATCAGACTGCATTGTATCGTATCGCATCGAAGCACACCAAATCATTCCGTATTAAAAATGTATCGTCCCTGAATCATATCATAGCCTATCTAGATAAACATCAGATCGTCTTATAAGGGTGAGATACACAACCCTAGTCGGTACACAGAAGTGCAACAGGTCACAAGTTCCTTAAATCAAGTAGGTCTCCTTTTTTTGGCAGGAGAGTACACACCGCTCTTCGGCAGCTGAGTAGCAGTTCACCAGTGGCTACACATTCACATAGCATTAAAAACAAGTTTTCCCCCATCTGATCTCAAAACATTTTATAAAATTCAACCGGAAGGCCATCTACCCACAGGGGCATGGCTTGTTGTCATTTGAAATGCAGCAGTCTTTAATTCTTGCATAGTTAAAGGGTTTTCTAAAACAGCCTTGTCTTCCTCTCCAGCATTTCCCCTATGTGTGAGGAATAGGGGCGGGAATCACAGAGTAACTCATGATACGATACTATCACAATACGTTGCCCACGATAACAATGGTATCACAATACAGCGATTCTGTAATAATCGATACATTGCAAGACAATCATCTACGATACATCACGATATCTGTGTAACTGAAGAAGAGCAAGTGCCACTAAAATGGCAAAAAGCAGGAATTATGTATTTATTCACTGCATTGTGGTGTCAGTTTCATAGAATTTGACAAGTGAGATGAAACAATGTACAACAAAGTGCATAGAGTCTTAGCTTAGTACCTCTTTAACATATACACACACACATACTGACTGCAACTTGTCCATGTCCACATGTATCACCATTCCAATGTAAAATAGCCATAAATTGGCAAAAGGCCGAACTGCAAGAAAGCACAACAGTTCTGGGGTTAAAATGTTTAAAGGAAGGATACAACTATGGCTCACTAAAATCTTTTCAATCTGTGCAAATGCCTATGTTACTGGCTTATGTATGTACTGTACTGTACTTCCTACTGTTATTTTAATGTGAACTTTCCATACATACAAATAAAAGTTTTCTAACAGTCTATGCTTCGATTAGTAGGCAACAGCACCCAATCTCATGTATCATGCGTCTCTTGAGTGCTGTAGCCCTATCTCTCTGTTTAATTTTCTTTCTAAAATATTACCGCGATAATACGGTGCTTGCACAACATCCAAATCACAGAATGTATCGTGGACATTAAGCGACACATGACTATAGTACAAAACAGCATGTTGCATGTCAAGCTCATTATCTGGAGTATTCTGGAAACTCCAGCGGTGTTGTCTCCGTGCACAGATAGAAGCAATTGCGAATGCTACTTTGCGGACCATAGTGAAACAGTAGTGTTTGAAGCAAGATCACATTATTTATAGGAAAATAAATCCCTTCTAAAACATATTTTTTTGTGGGAATGCACCTGATTTGTTCATGTGTATATTGGTCGATATATTAATAGGCCTGCCTTTCACAAAATCCGAACATACACCTCCACGATGAATAAAGCAAAGACGTCATAAATATAGTATATAAACCAAATATATATTCATAATATTTATTAGTATATGGGTCATTCCGTCTCAGCTCAGATAAGGTTAGATTGTTGCGGCTCTGTCTCAGATTTTGTTCAAACCTTGTATATATCATAAATGGATCCCAAAACCAAGGCGTGTAAAATATTTCTGTTCAAATCCTATGCTTTCATATTTTTTCAGCCCTTGATATTATTTCATTTTTATAGCCTCAAAGACGCCTTATCTGGAAAGCCATGTTTGGGCATTAATATCTTGATAAGTACTGTTCGTAGCCCAATCAAACTTTTTAGAATAGAAGACAAACATGTCTTCTGCATGCCAAAACCATTAAAAGCCTGTACTGCATGCCATTTTATAAGGCCCTTGATTTTGGAAAAAGTACAAAATTCCTAAATGAGTGATACTGAGGGTACTACAAACCCACATTTTTGCACCAATATGATATCAATCATTATTACATGGCTTTGTTGAATACTCGATTCTGATTGGTCAATCATGGCATTCTATGGTCTGTTATTTCTGAATAGAATACTGCTGCTAAGAATAACAGACCGCTGCTATGGAACTGTTTTTTAGCAGAAGCAATAAATTCACTTTTAAATCAATAAAATAATTTTTAAATCAATATTTTGCGTCAAATTATTTATTTCTTTAGTAAGGAGCCATGTAATAAGCGGGATAATGTACAGCAGATACAATCTTTTATCAATTTTGTGCCAGTATTTGAGGTCTCTACCACCAATGGACATGAAGACATTATCAATAAAACAAGGCCTGGTAGCATATTTGGTCATTTTCATATGACCAAAATGGTATGTGGGGTAGGTAGTAGGAACATAAAAATGTACATGGAAATTGCTTGATGTATGAGTATTAAGGGTACAAAGTGCCAATGTCCTTACGTTTTTCTTTCATACAAAAATGGACAGATTTGAGATATTTTATGCATGACAGAAAAAGTTCCATTTCAGGATTACTTTTTTTGCCTCAGTATCTCTATGAATATTGAATTCCTGTGTCATAGAAGTCCTGTTGTTCAAGATATATGGTTAAGGGAGAATAGTTTTCATCACATGTAATTTCTAGTACATAATTTGCTACATCTGCGATGGACTAGCGACCTGTCCTGGGTGGTTCCCTGTCTTTTGCCCAGTGAGCACTGGGATAGGCTCCAGCACCCCCTGCAACCCTAATTAGGATAAGCAGCATTAGAAAATGAATGAAGGAATGAATTTGCTACATTGCACATCATTTTCAATAAAGCTAGTTGAATTTCTTTATTTAGTATCTTATTCTTTTTTGAATATGGGATATAAAATTTAACCACTCCATTGAATATAGCATCTATCAGAGTTAATGCCGTTCTCTATGATGAGGCCCTGATGGCAAAGAATATAGCTTGCATTCATGACCTATAGCAAAATGAGCCTACAGAGAACATGTATTTCTTTACTCCATCCAATATTTCAGAGGCTGCTACATAAGTAGAGATAATAAGGGAAGACCCTGCTTCTTCATTATGGTACTGCAGCCACCTTCCTGGATTCTGTCTGATTTGACACAGAATGACCCATATACATTTTTTTAGAAAACTGATGTATCTCCTGTCAATACATTTGTAGCCCACTTCCTCAAAAGTACAAACAAGCGACGGCTAGGCAACTGCAAGAGACAGTGACACAGTGATTTGGCGTCAAAAAGTCGCTGTCGCTGCCAGTGTGAGCGCAGGGTAAGAGTCTCTGCAGCCATCTTGGTGACTCTGACTTCCTTTCCAGTTTCTGCCGTGATGCAAGAGAAGAACAAGGTCTTGCACGACCTTGTGGACTTCATGTTATCAGAGTAAACGTATGTACCAAAATAAAAGTATATTAAATAAATTTTAGAAATTAAAACATAACAAATAAATATTGATACTTTGGCACCGCTGTATCGTTATAATATCGTGCCGAAAAATATCGCGTAACTACAGTGTATTGATTTTTTCTCCCGCCTCTAGTGAGGAGAGGTGACCATATATAAAGTAATCATTTGTTTGTTCTCCTTGTAATGCTTCTCCAATCCAAAAAAGGAGCTTGGTGCATCCATCTCTCCAAAACTAGTTTGAGAAACTAGCTCTTACAAGTGCTCCTCTTTCTCTGTTCTGAAATATTGCTCCCATGTCCTGCCATAATTCTTCCAGATAAATCTGTGCACCCTGCCAATTCCGTTCAACTAGTTGTTCCTCCACCTCTACAATGCTGTTTTCAAGCATAGCCACCACTCTTTTTGCCTCCATTGAGGAGTATGCAGTGTATTGCTCACAGATAAGCCTAATTTGGGCCTTCCCAACATCCCACCATTGCCTTAATGACTGAAATTCCTTTTTCCTGTTTCAAAACTTTCCCCAAAATTCAATAAATTTAGAACAAAAGGCTGCATCTTCTAAGAGCTTTACATTGAACTTCCAATACGTTGTTCTTCTGTGACTAGACGCAGTTGATAGATGTACCATTACAGCATGATGATCTGAGAAACCAACAGGGCAAATAAAAGCTCTGACTAACTGATTAATGTGTTGACTATTCACTTAATGTGCTGACTATTTGATTAATGTGTCTAAAAACACAGAACCGATCAAGCCATGCTGCCTCACCCTGTCTTCTGACACTTTTATTCAATTGAACTGTGTTATGGAAGGATGCTTTATCCTCAACACATCCAGTAAATCATAATGTATTATGTCATTTAGAATCCCAGCTGACATTAAGTGAGGTTCTTCACCATTCCTGTCCAAAGTCCCCTGTACAGTTCCAATCACCCCCAACACTAAAAACCACATCTTGTTTATCCTGTGACAGCTCTTGTTTAATATGGTTGAGAAGAATGCCTCTTTCTTTACCTACAGTTGGTGCATACACATTTACAAAGATATACTCTTGGGCATTGATCTTAACTTGCACCACTAAAACACAGCCCTTTTCTTTTGTGAGATTATGTCCACAGGTATACTGGGAGAGAATAACACTGCTACTCCCGCATTAACATTAGGGTTGGGTATCGTTTGGGATTTTCCGATACCGGTGGTAAAATGATACTTTTAAACAGTGCCGGTGCCTACATGGTGCCTAAACCGATACCTAAAAAAGGAGCACAAAACAAAGGTTGAACGCATTAAAGAACATTTTTTTTTTATTTCTAAGGCAAATTTGAACTTCAAATTGAACAATGTATTAACTTAACATATATAAGTATAACTTAACTATATAAGTATAAATAAATACAAAACACTTAACAAATTTACATAATGAATTCTGATAATAAATGAAACTTAACCCAACCACAATAATTTAACACTACGTAACAGTTACAGTACTAATAACAGCAAAATAAATTTTGTGTTGGAAATCTTCATATTCTACAAACTCTATCTTCAAACTTCATCAATTTCTGTTGTATGAATATTATCATATTTGATAAATCCCTCTGCTTTCAAGTGTATCCTGTGCATTGCCAGATGCCTCAATAAATTTGAGGTGTTCCCCCTTTTACACACAATTATTTTAAAACATTTGCTACACGTCCCGGTGTTGGAATCCTTTCCAGTGAAATGCAGCCGCACTTTAGACCATTTAGCTTTAGGCATTTTAAACGTGTTTAACCTTTTGGTGCCTAGTTCTGTGAAACAGCAACGGTCCCCGCAGCCCATCTCTAGCACTATTAATGTTTAAGTAAGCTATACATAAGACTGCCATGTGAAGAAGAGGAAGAAAGGACAGATCAGCTGGAAACCAAAAGCAAAACCCAGCCATGAGGACGTGAATGAGAAGTTCTGTTCATTGTATGACAGACCTTCACGAACTGCTGTCATCCACTTCTTAGGCCTAAAGGCTGATTTATACTTCTGTGTAGGCTCTACGCAGAGCCTACGCCATAGCCTACGCGAGTTTGAGCTAATAAATATTGAACAACGGTTATTTGTAACTGAAATTACTGCATCACAGAAAAGAGAGAAGACATCGGAGGAGATAATGTGTACGACCATTGAAATGATTGAGGCAGAAGGAGGGTGATGCTACCAAGTGGACCAATCACAGTTGTTGTGGTCTGCTTCGATATGCATTGCCACAACGCGTAGTTACATTTCTGGGGAGGTGCATGTCAGGCTATGGTGTAGACTACGGTGTAGGGTACACGGCTACGCAGAGCCTACGCTGTACCTAAGGTGTATAAGTTGGCCATGAATCTTTTCATGGGTGACAACACATTCAAGCCTTGAGTCTTTGAACAAAAATTGAACAGATCTGAAAAACTTCAGAGTATCGAAAAAGTACGTGGCCAGTGACACCTTCTTTTTCTCTTTTGTGACTAAAAGAAATCTACTGAGCTGCGCTTGTGTGTACGTTGCCCGGTTGGCTTAGTGAAGTCTCCAACAAACCTGAACAGTCAGATACAATACTTTTCCCCTCCGACTCATCGTCACATTCCTCCATACACTCTGCTTCTTCCTCCCCTGTAGTTCCTTCGTCCAACTTTTGATGCTCATTACTCAATATCAGTTTTCTTGTACCTTGTCCACCGCTGGATATGGATGCCGGCAGTATATCCACAGCTGCATCTACCCTCCTTCTAACCTCTATCCTTTTCTCCTGTCCATCAAGACCATCTACTTTTCCAAGCTCATTTTGGGTGCCACTATTCAACCCTTGAGATCCAGCTCTACAGAACTTGTATCCCCGCTTTATCATTTGTTGACCACTCCGAACTGCACCCTTTCGGTGTCCCTAGCCCAGGCTGCACTGTGCTCTCCCTGACTGTTGCTCTGATTTTCCTAAACAACTTGAACATAAAACCTACTCTCCAGTATGCCCTGATTTTCAGCTTTATGCAGGCAAATAAACTTTTTCTCCAATGTTCCCACACTCAAAATGCAGAGTGTGCACTGAAAGGTTGCATGTTTGAGAGCATGTTTAACTGCTTCCTCCACAGACGCACCGCTCTCTGGAACACACCTGCAGCCATGGCAAAGAGACTGAGTCTCTTCCCCAGGCTGTGAGGCCTGTGAAGCCATAGTGGTGACTGCCACCAGGCTCCAACACCCTACACCCAAATTAAACCAAACTCTTAAACTCTACAATAACAACAGAGAGAGAGAGAGAGAGAGAGAGACATAAGCAGACCTTTTGGAATCGTCGTGAGATCCACTTATCCCAGCTGCTGAACATGTCCAACCATTTCATCTCTCTCTGCCTGGCCACATCCACACGGACCTCTGCTTCACTGCACAGCAACAAGACAAAGAGAACACTTCAACACCAACACGGAAAACACTGACCTCAGCGTTACTGCATTTACACTAAACACTGACCTCAACGTTACTGCATTTACACTAAACACTGACCTCAACGTTGCTGCATTAACACTTAACACTGACCACAACATTATTGTATTCACACTAAACACTGAACTCAGTATTACTGCGTTAATAGTTCTAATGTATCCCTGGTCTGAGTGCAACAGTTTATAGCATGTTGTCAAATTGAGAGGTAAATGTGTGCATGTATGAGTGCAGAAAACATGTGAGTGTGTGTACTTGTGTGTCCGCTCACCTGCCCTCGCTGTACTGGGCTCCACCGAGAAAGCCATATTTGTCTGTTCGGCGCATCACCAGGCCATTGATCTCTGAGTCGGACCCAACCGAGCTGCCATCCTCACCCAGACCAGTCAGTGACTCCAGTGTACCTGACATAAGGCTGGCTGACTCCAGGTAGCTCAGTGTGTCCGGTGCCGGTCGGGCATAGCCAGTGGGCATTGCCAACAATGAGGCTGGCTCCTGCACCACCACAGCAGGGGGGGCAGTCCGCTCTGGTGTGGAGGACAGGTGAGGCTGCTCAGATGTCTTTGTGGGGGTGTCGGTGCTGTCAGGTTTGGAGTGGGGTGTGGGCCACTGCTCTGAGGGAGCATCATGTGCTTCAGATGTGCCAACAACCCCTCTTGACAGTCGTATGGACTCTATGGGGAGGGTAGGGGACCCGGGCTTCAAAGCAGGCGGAGCTTATAAGGGGATGGGAACAGAGGTGAAGAGGGTATGAGGAAGTTCTGGTGAAAGCACGCCAGGCACTAGACTACAGTGCTGGCACATTTGTACAACAGAGTAGAGACTAGGACTGGGATTAATTTGTGAGGAAGAGAGTTTCTGTTGTGGCTGCTCACCTGCTGGTGTTTCTTGTTCAGTGGCCATGCTGGGACTTCCGTCTGCTCCTGAGTCTGATGCTGGTCTAAGAATGGCAGTTGCTGGTGAGGGCCCCCTGGTCTCTGTGGTTGGTGGAGGAATGGCCAAGCACTGTGCTGTTTGGGGTGTTGCTGCTTCTCCTGACGTAGATTCAGGGGCCTCAACCACTCCGCCCTGTGCCGGAAAAGAGCCCATCACAGCTCGATCCCCATACAGTGCTGATTTGGGGATGGGGCAGCATTTTGGAGACTCAGTAGGAGCCATGCTGGGTAGACGGTGAGTGCCAGAGGAAGGGGGTACAGGTGGTTCAGCCATACCTGGGGGGGAGGGGCTTAGGGCAGAGATTTCAGCCATGGCTCTGTCTTGATCCTAAGACTAGAGAGAGAGAGAAAGAAAGATAGAGTTGGTGCAGCACAGGTAGTGTGTCACAAGCAAAGCAGACTGGTACAGTGCATGTATTTTAGCTCTGTCTCAGCTCATCAACTATCTATCTATATCGTACAAAAAAATACACTCTGAAAGTAAAATGAAACTGTTAAAGTTCTCTGGACCATGTATCATAAACATTTTGTCCTGTCCCTACATGACCACATCCACTTCTTCTTTTATTAAAATAAGCCACATGCAGCCAAACAAGGCTAAAATTATGACTGTCTTTTTTTAAACCATGGAAAATCTGTAGGAGGCTGTTTGTAGTAACTATGGAGGAGTAAGACATTTTGAGCAACAACCACCTGAGCAAAAAACAGCTGCTCTAAACTAGACTCAAAGCCACAAATCATGCCATTCACAAAATACTACCTACAGTTGTATTTATTAAAGTAATAAAACCAACTGAAAAGTTACCTTGACCAACAATTTGTTTACAGCTTGTTAGTTTGTTGTATTATTAGGTGGGTGAGGTCACCTGATGCAGAGAAGACAGATGCTTTAAAAAGTTTTCTGATTTAACAGTGCAAGAGAGGTGGAAGGCTAACAACAAACATAACCTCAGCTCCACTTGAACACAATAATAATAATAATAATAATAATAATAATAATAATAATAATACAAGTTTATTTAGAGCCCAGTATCACTATTTATAGTCTAAAAGGGCTGTACATGTCCATAACAAAGTCAAATCAAAATTATATTATCAATAAGTTCAAGAAAATAGATAAGTCTGGTTTTAAAGGTCGGGTTTTAAAGGTCAGGTTTTAAAGGTATGGAGATTTCTATAGATAAACCATTCCAGAGGAAGGGAGAGCAGTAGGAAAAGGCTCGGTTGCCAGCGGACTTCTTTTTAACTGTTGGAACGACTAATAGTCCCGAATCTTGAGAGTGAAGGGTGCGAGGGGGGTTATAGGGTGTAATTAAGTTGGATAGGTAGGCTGGCACAAGCCCATGTAGAACTTTATATGTCAACAAGAGGTCCTTAAAATCTGCCCTTGCATGAACTGGGAGCCAATGAAGGGAAGCCAGGACAGGTGTAATGTGGTTAAACTTCCTTGTCCTGGTCAGAATTCTGGAAGCAGCATTCTGGACCAGCTGAAGATTTTTGGTAACAGAGGCAGGCAGGCCAGAGTAAAGAACATGGCAGTAATTGAGGCGAGACATGACAAATGGGTGAACAATGTTTCTGCATCAGGCATACTCAGAAAGGGCCTAATTTTAGCAATATTATGGAGGTGATAGAAGGCAGTTTTAGTTGTGTTTTTGATACGAGTGACTAGCAAGAGACTAGAGTCAAAAATCACACCAAGATTTTTAGTTGTAGAGTTTTGAGAGATGATGCAGTTGTTAAAATACAGGGTAAGACCACTAAAAAGATGCTTATCCGTAGGGGGACAAATGACCGGCATTTCAGTCTTCCCTGAGTTACGCATCAGGACATTTGAAGACATCCAACGCTTAATAGGACAGAGACACGCCTCAAGGTTAGCCAATTCAATGTGCTGGATAGGTAAGAAAATCTGAGTATCGTCAGCATAACAATGGAAGTTAATGTTGTAACTACAAATAATATCACCCAAAGGGAGCATGTAAATAGAGAACAGAACACCATAGTTAAGCTCACGGTAATCGGAGGTCACATTATTATATGGAACACACTGCTTTCTCTCTGAGGCCCTGTTTACACCTTGCATTAAAATCTGATTTTGGTGAGCTGATCACAAGTGGACAGCTAAGTACGTCCGTTTACACCTGGCTTTAGGATCCGTTTCATGAGTGACCACTTGAGATCGGATCTCACCTCCCCGCTCTACATGCAAATAATCACGTAAATCATTTCCAACATGTCACCCCTTTCACTGAATTTCAATTTTTTTTTTTTTTGATTGGATTTTGAATTTTCGATAGGAGGAGGCGTTTCTGACAAGAGATGTCCCCCAAGAGAAATTTGTGATCATTCCTCGCAGTTTTGGAACATTAAGCCACGTTAAGCTTTTTCATGTTAAACGTTGTTGTTTTTAATCAGCGGGAGGCATCAATGCGCGTCCCCTGCAGTCTGCTGGAAATTAAAAGAAGAAGAAGAAGTCAAAACAGTATCCATTTTGCCCATTGTTGTTGTTGCCTGTTGTGGCACTTTAATATTATGCTGTTGGCGAGTGAATGTGTACATGAGCGAATGAGTTCATACTTCCGCGTAAGCAGAGGACGTCAATTGAGTAGGTGGTCGTTCAATGTGGTTGAGTTCGCATTCGCATTTACACTGCTATAAGAATGTGGTCATATGTGGTCCAGACCACCTCTGAATGTGGTCTGAGTGATTGGATCTCCATGTGACCTCAATGTGGATTGGATGCGTTTACACCTGTACTTTTGAGCTGTCCACTTGTGATCGGATCACCAAAATCGGATCTTAATGCAAGGTGTAAACAGGGGCTGAGAGATGAGATTTAAACCAAGAGAGGGCCAGGCAACAAATGGCAATTTGATTTTCCAGACGCTTTAACAATACAGTGTGATCGACGGTGTCAAATGGTTCGCTCAAATCAAGTAGGATAAGAATAGAAGCAGCACCAGCGTCCATGGCTAATAAAAGATCATTAGTTACTCCAGTAAGTGCGGTTTCAGTAGAGTGAAAACACCTGAAGCCTGACTGAAATATTTCAAACAAACTGTTTGGGGACATATGGGCTATCAGCTGAGCAGCTACAATTTTTTAAAGTATGTTTGAAAGAAACAGAAGATTAGAGATCGGCCTATAATTATTTAGGGCTTCAGGGTCAAGGTTAGTTTTTTTAAGTTTTTTAGGTTTTAAGTGAACATGAGCTCTGAACACTGCCAACTACAACTCACACATCCATCACCTGTAGCTTCCATCATCCATACCCTCCAATATTCATCACCCGTACCCCCATCATCCCTTCCCTACCTCACCCATACCCTCCATCATCCAACAAACCTCCAAACATGTTGGATGGATAATTTCAGACCAAAGCACCAATACGTTCAGTTCTCCACCACTGCAGCACACCACAGCCCTGTTTATGACAGTATTCTCCTCACTGCCACTGTTTTACATTACGCATTACCTGTGAACAGGCCAGAGTGAGTGCCCTGACAGAGTCAACCACTGGCGACAGACATGCTAGGCAGCACTAGGGGATGATTTGACTCATCCTGGGTGGGATGTTGGGTCAGCTTAAGGAGCAGCTGATTCTGTGCATAGCTAATTATGTAACTTTTACAATGTGAGAGACTGGATGAGCAAGTAAACCACAACAGAAACCTGTCCTGGATTTGAACATGTTCTGAAAAGCAGGTAAGAGTTAAAGATCAAATTCACAAATATAGACAACCTCCTGATACAACTATATCAAAACAACAACATATTATGCACCGCTTAGCCTCTAACCCACGTTTCATGAAGAGAGGTAAACTGAGTATGCAAACTGTGACAGCAATGTTTTCACACATTACGCCGAAAGGTCTGATCTTGTCTAAAGTTTTATACTGTTAAAATATAAGTCTCTTACCAGCAGTGAAATATCAACACCGGATTTATCCACGTTTACAGTTTCATTTATTACAAACGTATTTGCTGAAGAGGTCTGTGAGCCGGGAATACGAAATGACTCCATGCATGCGTGGGGCGGGGTGTAATATACATTCGACAAGTTTTGTCGAAACAGATGCACAATGTTTACGACATAACGATCTTGTCAGCGTCGGTGAATCAGTCGCGGCGGTTTTCTGTACTTAAAAACAAACAAACAAACGTTGTCACAGTAGCGGCTCTTAGTACCCAAGCACTCTTACCGGAAACTCGTGGGGATAATACTCTCTCATTTGGCTCCACCCAAACAATAACTAGCGGTACGTCTCATCATCGGGTCAGCAACGTCCATATTAGAAAAAAAAATCAGAAGCACGTTGTATTTTAAAATTAGTAACTCTACTAGCAATTCTACTTGATCACGCTAAGTGACAAGAAATGACAGGACAACGACGTGGATGTGACCTCCAGAATCAGACCACACAAATTTCCTCTGGAATTCTTCCTTTACAATGCTTATGGTTTCTCACAAAACAAAGACATGACGTAAAAAGTTGCAATGGACCGCCGTAGTCACTTAGCTGCAGAACATGTTAACTCAGTCAGAAACGTGACGATAATGCTTATGTAGCTAGTGGCGATGCTATCAAATTAAGCTCCTTATCCAGAAAAAGTATCAGTTTATGGCACACAGAGGAGCCGGCCGATGATACTCACAATCCATAAAGAACGCCCCATTTACAACACACATTCAATTGAAAATCAACAAAACATCGCAACTTTTAACAAGCAAACGTCAACAGTGACATTCCTCTTGGCATCAGGTTACAAATTGTATTAAATATTTGCATATGCTTTTGAGGCCTATAAACTGTCACACCACTTCCCGATTCATAGCACTCAAGATATCATTAGCTTGCTCGCCGGCGGTTTGGCTCACTGCGTCCATTCTCAGGGCCCTAACTCTAATCCCCGGCACTATCTGGCCTCATCAGTCCCAAACCAACTCACCTTTGGTCCGCTAGACTGTGTTATCCGTCCGCCTGGGCGACCCGGACGATTTTGTTCGGCGCCCCCACAGCTTTGACTGCCGAGACAGGTTACTTCGTTGAATGAAAACTGATGAATTTCGGGGATGTCAACAGCGTACGATGGGTAGCGAAGCTAACCAAACAAATTCCAAAGAAAAAAATCACCCAAAGCCAGCTGGCTAATCTTGCAAGTTTGGCCCGCTGTGTCTAGCTGAGTAAGCCTCGGAAGCTCTTGACTGGGTTCCGCTCTGGCATCGCAGAAGCTCGTGGGTAGACTCTGTCAGTTTGATATTTGATCGAACTGACCCAGTTCACTCGAGTCCTCCATTTATTCTTGTCATGATTATTCTTCAAAGATCTATTCAGCTGTTTGAGTTAGATTTCATGTGTTTTGCTCTTAACATCTCATGGCTGCGTCTACATTTCCTACAAACTGACAGCGACGTGCGCGTTCTCGACCATTGGGCCCTGCACTCTTCGTCTGCAGTGCAGTGAGGGTAGAAGCGCGTTCACATAAGACAATTTTGTGTTCTCAGTCAACTAACTTTGGAGTCACATTTTAAGATGACGAAGAACACTGGAGATTATTGATTGTTCCACTCACAGGAATTACGCGAATTGCATAAATGTAGATCCTTCAGCCTGTCAATATTCCCTTCAACTGCCCGATAACATATTAAGGGAAAATCCTGCTAATTAATAAACCAGTGTTCTCCGCGGGATAAAGTTTATCATTCAGTTTGGAGCGCGTTTACTTTGAGGCGATTCAACTTGCTGCATTTTTTAAAAAACAAGAATAAAACTTGTATTTTTAGAAAGCATTCAAATTTGTCTACAGTCTGTCCCCTTTATCTTAGCGTGTGTTGCGTGTGAAGTAGCCTTCGTTTCCAGTCGCGCCGATAATGCCCTTGATGTAACTGCCTCTCAACACGCTGTTCGTGCTCATTCTTTTGTAGAGACAACGCAAGACGTAGGGTACTTTCACACACAGTTAGGGATGGGACGCTCGATACTGACGTTTCGACGCTGTGCCGAGCTTTCGAAGCGCAGACGTTTCGAAACACTGCTCCGAAATGAGGTTAAAAACGCCCATGTCACGTGACAAGGGCTAAGTGAGGGTTTGGTACGTTTCACCTCCGTTTCGAAACTGTTTCGACAGGTGGCGCACCTGCAGCTCTTACGTTTGATTGACAGTGTCAGGAACAAACCTGATCATACATCTGTCTGAACCGCGAACTCCCACAATGCTTAAAAAGTCAAGCAAACATATCCCAGCCTCGAGGGTTTTTGTGAGAGGAGAGAGATTTTGAGAGAAAGCGACATAGGCTATAGCAACTGACAGTGCGATTTAGTGAATTATACATATTGATTGATAGGCTAGTGAGAGACAGACATTGACCAATAGTTAGGATAGATGTAGTGACATTAATGTATGGAGAGTGATAGCGACAGATAGTATAGCAGATAGTTTGATAGGCTAGATTAAAATGGAAAATCAACGTAAGATCTCTGGTGTGGGATCATTTCGATTTGGAAACTCCAAATTCTAGTGCTAAACATCCAAGAAAGGTTAAGACAAGGGCAGCTGTCCAGTTGCCCTTGACTTAACCTTTCTTGAACAACTATGCCCTGGATGACTGAGAATCTTCACGGACCTCTAATGCTAAACTTTATTGTGCATTGCCCTCAACGCTGATGCATTGCAGATAAACAGATAAAAGATCCTGCTTTTTCTAATCTAAAAATTTATTCTCAGAAATTGAGATCGATGTCAATAACTGTAGCCTATTCATTTTTTAAATTTGTATTTCGTAATACAAGAAAGCTACAATGTAAAACACACTGAGGGACTACTTTTCCATTACGTATTCAGATAATTGCCATCCTTGTTAAACAATTACACGCCGTAGCTTTCGCTACAGCACACGTTTCAGACAATCCACGGCGTTTCGCGAGCATTTAAACGGCAGAATCTTGCAAATCAGACGAGCGCATTTGATACTAATATTCCCTGACCTCGGGAGGAGAGCGAAAAGTTCAATTATCCACAAATTAAAAGAACGTGTGGGTATAACAAATGCTACACAGTGTAGAAATAATACTATCACGAAATGACAACGGTAATCATTTACTCGATTTCCACAATTGGTATTGCTTATTCTGTGAATCGTTAGTTTTATTGTTAATCAAAGCGGATAAACGGGAACAGGTGGAAATTAATTATAGATTTAAAGGTGAGGTTTGGGCTTCCTCTATTTCCAGCTCTCCAGCCGCTACTTCTGATGTTCCCCAAAGAAAGCACATTTAAGAGGCCTATAGGCCTACTTCCTAGGCTACAAAGTAAATTCAAACCCACAGAACCCATGAGGTTAAATATCCCAATAACATAGCAGCCTTTTGTCAGTAGATTATCTTCCTAAATGTCATGTCTTACACATGAAATTGAAATACCAAGTAATTGAAATAGCCTCACATATGTTAATAAACACAACACAATAGAAAAAAAGGACTTTTTATTGAAACGCACTGTTCATTACAGTCACAATTTCCTGTCTCTGATTATCTTAAAGCTCTTGTTTCTTTCTTTGTTGCATGGTGATTTCTCCGAAATATGTATTAATCATATGTACTGAATGCCTGGCATAACCCAACAGAACAATAAGTAGATTAGAATTTGTCAACGCTTGTCCGAATTGCCGTTTCG
The DNA here is from genome assembly GCF_902362185.1 of Chanos chanos. Classification (NCBI taxonomy): domain Eukaryota; kingdom Metazoa; phylum Chordata; class Actinopteri; order Gonorynchiformes; family Chanidae; genus Chanos; species Chanos chanos. Next base: position 22,643,494 of record NC_044502.1, read on the forward strand.
CAGAGCAGCATTATCAAGATGTGACGATTGCAAAAGTCACCGTGGAGACGGGTGTCGGATTGTTTCGAAAGTGTTTCTAATTTTCCGCCAGTTGCTTCGAACGCTTCAGTGTTTCATGATGCTTCGCTTTGCCCACCACTATATCACGGGATAATCTGAAGTACGGAAGGTAACATTAGACATCACGGTATATTCGTGTTTCTTAAAATTTCAATATAAATGCTTCTGAGAGGGTAAAGCACTGATCTGGCAACTGCACGGCAGCTATTACTGTACTCCTAAGTGTACTCTTTTTGTCTTCCCTCAAGTAATGTTTCAGCTACCGCGTTCATGCTCTCCTTGACAACCCCTCCATCAGTAAATGTTTTTTTTGGGTTTTTTTTATGTTGACCCAAAATCGGAGCAGCTTTCAGGGAACGTTCGTTAGCACGTTGTTGGGCAGTGAATCGATCATACTGGGTTCTTACACTCACTGATGAAATAGGCGGGTACAAGTTCGTTCGGAATGCTTGGTCTTACAAACTTGTTTAAAGGGGCTGAAAGGCAAACAAACATGTATACCGATATCTGCAGACTGACCACAAGTACGGTATAGGCCTAAGTTGACTCATGAAATCTTTTAAATGTGAAGATAAGAAAGTTATTGATTAAGGAAAGAGATGAACAATTATAATGGCAAGTTTGGTAACAAAATGAACTAACGAAATAAACTAATTATAAGCCATTTGTGTGGTGTGACTTTTGCGGTGATGCTAAGTGCTAAGTGAAATTTCAACATTTCAGCCCACAGCGGCTATGATCAAACTCTCCTCCGTTGTGCTGGGAACTAAATTACATGTTTGGTGGGAACAAAAGTTTACAGATTGTGTTCTCTAGAATTCTCTAGTGGGGGTACTTCTAAATTCCGACTGGTTGCCGCCAAACCGCATCATAGCTCATTACCATAAAGTTAACTAAACTTCAACTTTATTCTGACGCGGTTTGGCGGCAACCAATAGGAATTTGGAGGTGCTCCGCTTTAGAGAATTTTAGAGAACACAACAGTATAAACTATTGTTCCCACAAAACTTTTAGTCCTAAGCAAAATGGAGGAGAAACTAATTATACTGTGGCAGGTTTCCCCATGTTGTACTGTAATGTAGGTTATGCACAAACATTAGTGTTAATTAAAGACCAAGGCTAGTAAACGTGTCCCTATGAACTCCATGCTGGAATTTGACCTAGCCTAGCATTAACACAAAAGACACACAACAAAAAAAGCTTTTAAGTAGTATTTTCCGTTAGTTTATTTTGTTACGAAATATGTAATTAGCATTATTAATTTATTTCTGTCATCGATCGATTTCTCACCTTCACATTTAGAATATCTCATAAGGTTAACTTATAGCCTACTGGTGGTCAGTCAGCACAAAGATACCTCTCGACCTGTTTGTTTGCTTCGTGGCCCCTTTAAAAAACATTTGCATAACCAAGCTTTCCGAAGGAACTTGTACCCGCCTATTTCATCATTTCGTACCCGCCTATTTCGTTGTTAGCAGGGAGGTTTGAGCGACTTTTGACGCTCTCGCCGCTCAGTGTGAACGTACAGTTACACACACTATGTGAAATTACTTTTCTCTGACTCACTTATTTCTCTTATCACTTTCTTTCGTCTCGTTTCTCCCCTGTGTGTGTGTATTTCACACACTGACTCGAGTTGCAATGCTTATCGGAATGCGCAGATTTTATTGGCTCCGTAGCATCATGTGAAATGACGTACAACGCATGCAATTAATTGGTGAGTTTCCTGGGCCGCTAAACCAGTGCCATAAAGTCTAGAAAAGCTGCGCCAGTTAGAATAGAAATGCTCCATCAAAATTTAATAATTCCCAATAGTTTATCAGTTATATATCCGGATCCGCATAGGACGGCGTCTGAATCCGGATCTGGACCACGGTCCTACTATTAATGACCTCAGGTTTAGTACACTGCTGGTGTAATTACGTCATTGCCACTTGAGGCCTGTGATGGCTCTACGGGTCAGCACGGTGTAGTCAAAATCCATACTGTAGGGCAAATTCATACCGGTGTACTGTCTATACTGTTTATACTGTCCAACCCTATACTGCCCACCGTCGGAGAGGGGCACTTACCAGGGTCTTTCTATTTGTGGGGATGCACAATAACCAAGTGAGTTTTGTGTTAATCAATTATAATGGATTTATGCTAACTATTGTCTTTTCCCTATGGTGGTCTATGAGGGCAAGATGAAATTTGCTATTTGCTTATGTTAACTCTGAAAATGCAGAGCTGACTTCAACTAACATGTACTATACACAATGTACTGTGTATAGTACATAACTATGTTCTATACACAGTTCGTTCTGATGGCAAAGTATTTCTATTTAAATTTTATGTTTGTAGGATGCCAAGTCCTAGTGTGAATGCAGTGCTGGAAATTTACGATGACAGTGTGTGTGTGTGTGTGTGTGTGTGGTATTTCAGATGGTGAATGTTGACTCTGGTTTATCCACTTGGTTTCAGCAGCAGCACCAATTATAGTCTCAAGCAATGGCACAGGAAGATCTGAGAGGAGTATGAGGAACCATTACCAGGTTTGTAGGTGTAGGTGCTAGGACCCAACTGTTTTTCTATCCCCACAGGATCAGAAAATTTAAGATGTGACTTTGGTACAAAAATAAGTTCTCACAACGCACTCATTTTGCACACAAGTAGGTTTTTGCGCCTGCGTCTGTATTACTTTGGAATCCAATCACTGTTTCTGTCATCACAGATGCTGTGAGTACAACTTCAGGCAACTTTGAGTAATAGTCAGTAAAAGTGACTGTATATCTGCATGCTTCCTGATCTACTGCTGAATGGTCCAACAATACAAATAATAAAATAAGAAACAATACCAAATTTACCCCAAGGCACATGAGAATACAGCATATACTGCAATGGTGCAGCAGACGTTATCTTGGTTCTGTCTGATTTTTTGACACAGAGCACATGCAGAGATCTGGGAATGCACAAGGGCATCCATGCTTGCACTCTTAAAAAAAATGCTGGGTTGAGGCTGTTGATCTTTTTGTTGGGTTATTGTAACCCATTCTGGGTTGTTTTCTGCAACCCAGCAGCTGCGTTAGTGGTTGTAGACAGTGCCCCTCCCCTCCTCCTCCACATTTGACATAAAATGACCCAGCCGCTGGGTTGCTGGGATCAAACAACTCAGCCTTTGGGTCATACTACAGTTAAAAGCACCGCTTTTTCAACGGACCATTTTTACACCCGGGAAGACGACCACTGGCAGGGGGCCAGGCTACCATTACAAAGACTGAGGTTTGTAATATTATGTTGTGCTTATATAAACTCACCCTACTATAAAGGCAGCAGAATGACATGCTAATAATTCATTCCCAGTTGGTTGCCATCTTTCACTTGACTAATCACAAACATAGGCTGTCAGCTACTGGGCAGTCGAACAATTCAGCTAGCTAGCATTACAGGTTAACGTTTTCTTTGCATTAGCTAACTTTGTTCCATACAAGTTTACCTTTCTCATTGAGACAGATATATTGATTGATTTTGTATTTGATAGACTTGTGTTTTTCCTGCGGCCCTTGTATGTACAAACATGGACAGCTTTGTCAAAGATGAACTTACGGAATGGCAACTTTCAGAGCTCATAGTTAGTTTTGCAGGTAAGCATTTTATTGTTGAAACTTTCGGCAATGGAATTTTACAATACTTATTAACAATACTTATACTTATTGTAATACTCATAATATAATGTGTAATGTGTGTCTATGTATAAGGACTGGGGTGGGAGTGTGTTAGCTGTATGATTTGTGCCATTATGAGAACTAAAACATACAACTTTTGTTTTCTGTTTGTTTTCTGTGTTTCAGATGAGGCAATAGATGAGGACAGTTTTCTTCTTTTAGAATCTAAACTCTTTGTGATGAGATGATGTATGACTTATGATGTATGACTTATGATTGTCTTACTTTTATCTGTTTTTAGAATCTCTTTATTTTAGAATCTAAACTCTTGGTTGTAAGGAAATAATGTGGTATGTCTTATGAATGTACTTCTTATGAATTGTTATAAGATAAAAAAGCTTTAATATATGGTATGTTTTCTTTGGTTTAAATGTATGTGGTATGTTTTCTTTGGTTTAAATGTATTTTGGCCGATGCCATCTGGCCCTATTTCACTGTGATTTACTCATAAAGTATATATAATGTAATTTTTAAAAATATTTGTGTGAAAACCTGAAAATAGTATCATAATTGGTAAGTCAAATAAACCCAACAAAGAGGTCAATATAAATCAGTATTGGGTTGATAGGTAAGACCAAATTTCTGGGTCATTTTAACCCAGCATCCTTGTCAGAATCAACCAGTATTTGGTTTGGTTAAGCAACCCAGCTTGCTGGGTTAAATTAGCAACCCATCTTGCGGGGTTACTTTAACCCAACATGTGTTCTGTCCCATATTTAACTAGCACCTGGGTTAAAAACAACGCAAATTGGGTTGTTTTTAACCCAGTATTTTCTAGACTGTGGGAACCAGTGTCGCTTCCACTTGTGCTGTTCTGTTCGCATAGTGCCCTGATGACTTTCATATATGTGTGTTTTTAACAATGAAGCCAGCACCACTGTGGACATTTACCTGTACACCAGGTTGTCTTTCACACTTTGTTCATGTCCCATTTTAAAGTATGGTAGCACGGTACGCACAACGTGAGTTCAGCACAAGAGGAGGAGGCAAACTCATTCAGTGACATTATAGTCTGACATTGCAGGTTGTCAACAGCAGTGGCACCAACCAGCTCTGTGCAGGGGGCTGTAGATATGCTCACGGGCAGAGGCAGTCCATTTGCAGTGTAAATCTCATAGGTAAAATTCATCCGTTTTCAACCGCCAACATACCAAGCGCCAAGTGCCTCTTTCTCTACCGCTGAGTATTTCCTCTCTGCAGCGGTCTCAAAGCAGTCACCATCATGCACTCTGTGTGCTCAGGATACTGCTGTGTGAACACAACACTAAGCTCATGATCACACGTGCCTGCTGATATTATGATATGCAAGCTGGGAATAAATAAGGGCCGGAGAGGTGCTCACTTGAAAATCTCTTTGTAAATGGAGCAGGGTGAGATAGATAAAAAATCTACTGTTAGTTTCACAGCTGACACAGTATTTAATATCTGAATCTCCACTGTGATGTGTATTTCATCTAGGTTGTTTAATCCCCGAACCCAAAGTTACAGGTATTCAGATATGTCAGCTTCATCTGTTTGTGCAGAATCTCACACACACACACACACACATACTGTCAGTATCAACGATTGTGGTGCCCTCATAATCCATAATTCAGGTATTTCTACTTGAATGAAAAAACAAAACATTTAAAGTTTTTGTATGCATTTGCTTTGCATTAACCATCATCTTGTTTGTAACACATCCAACAGAGAGCCCAGACACACCGTAAGCACCAGAATGGCAAATCTCCACATTACAGCGACCAGAACTGCTTGCTGACATGTTGCTTTGCAAGCTACCTTTTGCAGCCAGTACTATGAGTACAAGGGAAGATCAAATAATTTTCTTTAGAGTCTGAGTGACTACGACACTCCATCTTACAGGTGAGAGATCTCTCAAGTTTCTATAAACATTAGTTTCTCACTCAGGCTTGGTGCTTAAGAGATAGGAGAAAGAGGAAAAGGGAAGGGCTGATATTCTGAGGAAAGGAAAATAACAAGACAAATATGTAAACAAACAGCAATCCCTGTAGTGAAAACACCACTGGCTTGTGGATCGTACGCACAACCACCAAAGGACAACAGACGTATATTAATATGGACGCTTATTGTACACCACAACTATTTATGCTTCATATAAATGGAGGTTAGCATATTAGCAGGTGAACTGTTTAAGTCACAGAGAACCAATGGTTCATTTTGGATAGCTGTGGCTGGATGGACTGTAAGGTGTAGTATGAGGGAAGTAGGTGTCTCCCTGGGGTGTCGCTCAGGACACACAGTAGTCCGTCTAATGCAACTATAACTTTACTCCCCTTTTGTCCAAAGACAGCAGGATACAAAGGTATGTGTCAGTGTGGTCTGTAACAATAAACAGCAAGACCACATTTACATCAATGTGACAGAGACAGGTGATAACAAACAATAATTTACATTATTTACATTAATAGTAGTCACATAAACATCGTTGGAGCAGGGAACATGCATTGCTGTTACAGAACGTTAAGTAATGTATACGGTCCAACAGTGCCATCTAGCGGCGCTTTCTGAATTAACCACAAGGCGGACGTGAAGCTCTAGGAGATAAAACAAACATGGCTACCAGGCTAGTTTCACTTTGCGACAACGAGCGAACACTTTATACACAAAATAAAGGCGGTAACTGTGGCATGACAAGTATATACAAGTGTACATTTGTGCAACGAATAAGGAATTAACTGGAAATGTAACGATATAAACGTGACGGCATCAGTTACTTAATCCGTAAACAAGCAGTGAACTCTATTTACAATGGCGCAGACTAATGCGAGGTAAACAAGCTTCATTCTACGTTCCGAGAAACCCCACGAACTATAACAATGCTAGAATATATATAGGGAAAAGGCTAAACTAACAATGAATATATTACTGAACAGGGTAGAACTCACTTTTACAGCAATCACGCACACTTAACACACAGGGCTTCTCTGAGTACTTCGCTTTGGTATTCTTAGGGTCTCACTAGAAAGTTCTGCGTGACGCATGCGCAGAGGAGCGGCCTTTCCAACAATGCTGCCCCCAAATTTGTGTCCAAATTTGTCCCATGGAAAGGCCGGTCTAAGGTTCATTGCTGCCGTCAGCGTTGTCCTCTTGGTCTGGAATCTCTGGTAGCACGATCAAGCAGGTGATAGGTCTGGTGTACACTCTGTCCTTTATCTACACCTCGGCTGTCCTCACCCGGTCGTCAGCGCCTGGAAAGACCTTGGTTACTCTCCCTATTTGCCACAATGAACGAGGTAGCTGGGGGTCAACCAGCATCACCACCATCCCGACTTTGATGTCTGATGAGGGATTCTGCCACTTTCCTCGGGTCTGCAGCCCAAGCAGGTAATGTTTGACAAAGGCTGTCCAGAATCTGTCGGTCAACACCTGTGAGTGTCTCCATCTCTTCCTGGTTAGGAGCTCAGAGTCTGGATAAACAACTTGGGGTAGGGAGCCATCGGGCCGCCCCATCAGAAAGCAATTGGGCGTCACAGGATCTGGATCTGCTAGGTCTGCTGAAACATATCCTAGGGGCTTGGAGTTTAGAATGGCCTCAATTTCGATGAGGACAGTCCTGAGGACCTCTTCTGTGACTGTGGCCGAGCCAAACGTGGCATAGAGCGCTGACTTAACAGAGCGGATTTCTCGCTCCCATATTCCACCGAAATGAGGTGCAGCAGGAGGGTTGTAGCGGAAGTTGATCTGTTGTTTGGCCAGAAGCTGCTGCAAATCAGAGCTAAGCTGATTGAAGGTGTCTTTCAGTTCCGTTTCTCCTCCACGGAAATTGGTGCCTTGGTCAGAATATAGCTCGGCAGGCTTACCACGGCGGGCAATGAATCTTCGAAGAGCCATAAGGAATGCATCCTTGTCAATGGAAGTCAGGACCTCTAGCTGTACAGCTCTGGTTGTGAGGCATTTAAATAGGAGGCCCCACCTTTTCTCATTACGGCGTCCCACCTTAATCAGGAAGGGGCCAAAGCAATCCATACCTGCTGAATAAAATGGTGGTTTGAACAGCCTCAGTCAAGGGGGTGGAAGATCAACCATTTTCTGGCAGGCTGGCTCGGACCTCCATTTACGACATTCGAGACAGGTCCGCTGGTGCTTGCGTACAGCTTCTCGGCCTCTAAGTATCCACACTTTCCGGCGGAGCTCTGCAAACACTCGCTCTGGTCCTTGATGGCGCAGCCGGGCATCGTAGTCCTTTATGAGCAGCTGGGTGTTCTGGTGGCTGGGATCCAGGACAATGGGGTGTACTGTGCTAGGGTCGAGGTCCTCACTGCGTCTTAATTGGCCCCCAACCCGGATAAGCTTGTTGGACTCATCAAACTCTGGGGAGAGGAAAAGTAATCGGCTGGTTTGTTGCAACGCTTTGCCCATCTCCAGAAGCCGATAGTCTTCAGGAAAACTATCCATCTGGACTGTCCTCAGAGCTAGAAGCACTGCTTCTCGGAAGGTGTTTGCAGGAGGATGGCCAGTCAGACCTGCCGCCCCATGAAGCTCCTCAGCTACTGCTTCTACCAGTTCTTGCCAGCTATTGTACTTAGAGCCATCTGTTACAGGTGATAGTGAGGTGGTTATCCCACAGAAGGCGGCTTTCCGTAGTTCTGCACCATCTTCGGAACCTGTTTCAGAGGGCTTTGATGGCCATTCACTGGGAGGCTGTAGGAGAAACTGCGGTCCCTGGATCCACCGGTTAGGTCCCAGTAAGTCTGTCAGGCTCTTTCCTCTGGTAAGGTCATCTGCAGGGTTTCTGGCAGAGTCTACATATCTCCATGCCTTCAAGTTGGTCAACTCTTGGATCTCTGCGATTCTAGTACCCACGAATACTTTGAAGTGGCAGGACTCAGAGTGTAACCAGTGTAGGACGGTGGTAGAATCTGTCCAATAGGTGATCTCCTGTATAGGTACAGTGAGCTCGTTCGAGAGAAATCTGGCTAGCTGTGCTCCGGTTAGAGCCGTGCAGAGTTCCAACCGTGGTATTGAGTGTTGTTTCCGCGGAGCCACCCGAGATCTTGCTAGAAGGAAGGCTAGGTGTGCGCTGCCATGGGGGTCTATGGAGCGGAGGTATGCTACAGACCCATAAGCCTTTTCAGAGGCATCAGAGAAGACGTGGATGTCATGGGTCACCAGAAGGTGCTCCATAGCAGATGGAGTATAGCACCGAGGTAGCACTACTTGCGGCAAGAATTGGAGTTCGGCTTCCCACACCTTCCATGCCTGCAGGAGGTGTTCGGGGAGCATGGGGTCATCCCAATCCCTGTGCTTATCCCATAGCTGTTGTACAATCACCTTTGCCCGTGTTGTGAAAGGAAGGATGACACCGAGGGGATCATACTGAGTTGCCAACACCCGGTAAATATTCCTCATTGTGGGAACACTGTAGGTCACAGGTCTGTGCTTGAAACCTAGGTGATCAGTGTCGCAGCACCAGCTGAGGCCCAGGGTGGATTCCATTGCCTCTGCTTTGTTATGGGTGAGCCATAGCTCCAATCTGTTAGATCGAGCCTCTGGTGGTAGGTGGCTGATGACGTCCGGCTTGTTGCTGGCCCACTGCCGGATGTTGAACCCACCAGATGCCAGAAGGGCCCTTAGTTTGTTGAGCATATGGCATGCTTCTTCAGCTGAGGTGAAGCTCTGTAGACAGTTGTCTACATAAAAGCACCTTTCCACTGAGAATCTCACATCCTCCTCTGGTGTGCTGTGTAATGAGACATGCCTCTGAAGGGAGGATGCACAACAAGGACTACAAGTAGTCCCAAAGGGGAGTACCTGCCACTCGTAGACACTGTGCTCCCTAAAGCGGAGAAGCACACCCAGGAGAGACGGGCTCAAGGCTGGGCCAGGCAGCAAACATTCATTTAGATTAAGTCCTTTATACTGGAAGGAACAGTTGAACACTATACGGTCTTTGCTGTTGTGGTGGACCATATGGTGCGGAATGTACCAACTTTCTCCAGTTGAGGTAGCCTCAGGGGCGAGTTTGGCCACAGCACCAGCGATTACCAGCTTGTCTACTTCTGCATTATATGCAGCTGCCCTGTCAGGGTCCTTTATGAGCCGTCTTTCCATGCTCCTGAGGCTAGGCAGTACGGCCTCCTTGGGGGCTTGGAAGCAGGCCGAATCTTTCCTGCGCAGTAGTGGTGTGGCGTAGCGGAGAATACCGTTTACCTCCACTCTGGTTGTCTTGGCTTCCAAAAGGTTGATGGCTTCTTGATCCTCCCTTGATCTTGTTACCTGCTTCTCACAACGATAAGGTAAAACATCGAGTTGCCATAATCTTTCGACGTTTCTCTTGAGTTCCAGCTCTGCAGGGGTGAGGGAAAGGAAGTGGCACTGTTGCGGCTGCAGCTGAGTCTGGAGGAGCCGAGCAGGTCCTTGCAACACCCATCCAAGCCGAGTCTTAATGGCAGCTGGTCCGCCTGGAGGTCCCAGACGAACTGGTGCAGTTGGTGTTATCAAATGGGTGTGATCGGCACCGATGAGCAGTAGAGGACGCACCTGCTCAAAGGGCTGCAGGGGAAGGTCTTTGAGATGCCTGTACTTCTTCAGGATGGAGGCAGGATAGGAATGGTCAGCCAATCCAAGGCATTTGGCAGTGAAGGCTGCGGTAATCTGAAAGGTCCTCTGAGGCTGGGCTGCTGGGGATATCTGGAAGGAGACTGAGGAGCCACTGATGGTTTGGACGTCTTGGCGGATTGTTCTCAGTGCTAAACTCTCATCTGTGCCTTGTATGCCAAGCTTGAGGGCAGCGGCGGAGAGGAGGATGGTACGCTCCGATCCATCATCCAGGATGGCATAGGTGTCAAGGGTCTTCCCTTGGTAGTGAAGCAGTACTCTGATGACCTTGAGCAGCACTCGTCTGCAATCCAGGGGTTTATCCAGGTACAAAGTTTCTGTTGCAGAACTTAGCAGGCACGAGTCCTCTCTGGCATTCTTAGAATTTACCTCATGTAAGATCTGGAGGTGTCTGCCCTTGCAAATGCTACACGGCTTCTTCAGCGTACACTGAGCAGCCTGGTGTGTACGTCCACAACGCCAACAGCGATGAGTGGTCTGGATCCAGTCAGTAATTTGATCTTTACTGAATGCCTTAAAGATGGTACACTGACTGAGGTAGTGGTCATCTTTGTTGCAATAAGGACAGAAGGCCTTCGATGTGGCTTTCTTCTTGATCAACTGGGTTGGCTTGGAAGGGGCTGACTCAGCGGTCTGATTCTCTGTGGCCTCATCAGCTCTATGCAGTATTGTGGTCGAACGTGTTGATTGTTTGACATCTCACTTGCGATCTTTTCTCTGCCCTTGTTTCTGTCCCTTGCTACTGATCTGTGATTCAGAGCATTGGCACCATACCTCATAGTGGAGCCATTCAGATAGGTCAAGGAGAGTGTATGCCATCCCAGGCCGGCGGCCCATCTGCCGGCGGAACTCTGACCTCATCTCTGAAGGTAACTTACTAAGAAGTCGCTCCACATGTGATCCGCATCTCAACTCTGCTTCGCCGGCTGAGCCCAGAGTATTAAGCATGCCAACAAGAGACCTGATTTGTAAAGCGAATCTCTCAAATGCCTCTGCATCTCCCCGCCGGATGTCTGGTGAATCCATCACACTGGCGATCTTCTTGAGGGCCAACTTGTGGGGCTGGCCGTACCTCTCATTCAGAGCAGCCATTGTGTCAGAATAGGGGAATGGGGAGTTGAGGAAGGAGTCTGCTACCAGGCGAGCTTCTTCAAGCTTCAGATGATCCATCAGGATTTTGTATCTGAATAGCTCGGTGGCATCAGGAGGCAGAAGGTTGTCGAGAGCTATCTTCAAACGGGTAAACTCACTGGGATCCTTTGTGACAAAGTCTGGTATTGTTGGCTTGGGACCCCGGTAGGTGTATTCTTGGGAAGCTGGGTATGCGTGAGGTTGCACAGGAGCTCCATAGTAAGGCCTCTGAAGAGGAGGGTGAGGTTGTTGTTGAGGCACCTGTGGTGGGTGAGCATACACAGGTCTAGATGGCTCTACCTGTGGCTGCTGATGCCAGGCATGGATGTGTGTACCTGTATAAGAGGCAGGAGGTGGCGAGGCGGAAGGCTGATGATGATAGGAATAGGGCCTATCAGGGCGCTTCACAAAGGAGGAATCATAGTAGGGCACATAGTTTGCCTGCTGGGATGTAGCTGGCTGGGGTTTACTGGGAGTCATGGATGCGACTTGGTCTTTCACGACCTGCAGTTCGCTCAGCATTTTTCCCAAGAAATCATACAATAACTGGTCCCTGTCTGGATCCTTTGACCTCCCAGGAGATGGGTTGGGTGGATAAGGATGAGGCTGAGGCTGATGACCAGTCACTTGACCTGAGTCTGGGGGGCAGTTATAGCTGGGCTGTGGCGGATACTGACGCAATGCCACCGATGTGCTGGTGGTGTGGATCAGCTGAGGCGGTTGACTGTGCATATCCAGGGAGGAAGATTGAGGCAAGGTCGGTAATGGATGACTAGATACCGGAGGGTCTGGATAGTGCTCCTGTTTGACTGGTACCTGTAGTAACTGCTGGGGCTTTACCTCCCATGGCCGATGGTAGAGAGAAGACTGCGATGAGTGTCTAGGCTGTGGGCGTGGACTAGGAAGGCCAGAAACACGGCGTTGTGACTCCATGTTATGCTGACTTCAAACGGGCAGTCCCTCCTCAAGGAATGCGGTCACTAGGTCTGAGGAGTCCCATCGGCTTTGACTTATAGGGCTGGAGGCTCCTGAGGATGGTGGAGTCACCGTCTCGGCTCTTTGCACTGACCTGTGCTGTTGCCTCTCTTCGGTACCCTGTGCTTGCTGTGTTGCACGAGGAAATACAGGCTGGCTGGCATGTCTTTGTCCTCCACTCAGGTCATAGTCTTGAAGATAGGTAGGAGGGTGAATTTGGCGACGTGGCCTGACAGCCTCTGACTGGGAGTAATGCGGTTGCATGTTGGAAGACCACCTCTCAGTCCAGGGAAACACCAAATCCGGCTCGAAGGACCAATTTTGGATAGCTGTGGCTGGATGGACTGTAAGGTGTAGTATGAGGGAAGTAGGTGTCTCCCTGGGGTGTCGCTCAGGACACACAGTAGTCCGTCTAATGCAACTATAACTTTACTCCCCTTTTGTCCAAAGACAGCAGGATACAAAGGTATGTGTCAGTGTGGTCTGTAACAATAAACAGCAAGACCACATTTACATCAATGTGACAGAGACAGGTGATAACAAACAATAATTTACATTATTTACATTAATAGTAGTCACATAAACATCGTTGGAGCAAGGAACATGCATTGCTGTTACAGAACGTTAAGTAATGTATACGGTCCAACAGTGCCATCTAGCGGCGCTTTCTGAATTAACCACAAGGCGGACGTGAAGCTCTAGGAGATAAAACAAACATGGCTACCAGGCTAGTTTCACTATGCGACAACGAGCGAACACTTTATACACAAAATAAAGGCGGTAACTGTGGCATGACAAGTATATACAAGTGTACATTTGTGCAACGAATAAGGAATTAACTGGAAATGTAACGATATAAACGTGACGGCATCAGTTACTTAATCCGTAAACAAGCAGTGAACTCTATTTACAATGGCGCAGACTAATGCGAGGTAAACAAGCTTCATTCTACGTTCCGAGAAACCCCACGAACTATAACAATGCTAGAATATATATAGGGAAAAGGCTAAACTAACAATGAATATATTACTGAACAGGGTAGAACTCACTTTTACAGCAATCACGCACACTTAACACACAGGGCTTCTCTGAGTACTTCGCTTTGGTATTCTTAGGGTCTCACTAGAAAGTTCTGCGTGACGCATGCGCAGAGGAGCGGCCTTTCCAACAGTTCAGATGTTGAAAATATTACTGCCATGGCTCATGACCTGCACAAACACTATTATTAAGCAGAGGTGGGAAGAGCGAGGTACAAATACTTCATTACTGTACTTAAACTGAAGATTTCAGGTATCTGTGCTTTGAGTATTTATTTTTCTGACAACTTTTTACTTTTACCCCCTACATTTTAACACACATATCTGTACTTTCTACTCCTTACACTTTCAAAACAGGCTCGTAACTGTTGTTTTAAAGCATTTGAGGGGTATTATCGATTATTTTTATTTTGCATCATTGTGCACCTTCCCAACATCAAGACCAATTTCAGCCTAAATAGATGGGACTATACAAAATACATACAGAAGACGATCCCTTGGCGTATCTATTGGTGCATATCATACATGACAGACTAACAAGATGAAAACGATGTAAATGACTAACAAGACGAATCGGACAAGAAAGAGAGACTTGACCATGGAGAAAAGGTGTATATTGAATGTGATGTCCATGCTAGGGAGAATTAGTAGCGACATAGATGAAAGCGAACCAGACAACATTGCCGACAGAGCAGATTCAGAGCAGGAAGACATTCCTCATCCATGGCCTTACTGAAGAGAAATGTTTGTTCGTAGTCCTGTAGAGATGAGGGGATTTCTATCAAAAGAGTTTAAGGCTTAATTACACCTGAAGTGTGTTCTCGTGTTGATCATAATGTTTCGAGTTCTGCTGCTGACAGACTAAAAATGATTTGCACATTTGAGTGAAGTTAATGTTCATTATTTTCAGTATATATATATTTTTATTTATTTTATTTGAAGTTAGAAGGGTTTAATAGTCTTCAAATTATATTAATATGATGTGAGGTTTAGGCAACCACGCACTGTCGTCCGGAATGATCATTAGCAAATGTTATCATAATCATTCCTAACTTTAACAAATGGCCATTATTATTACTACCAGTTCTAGTACAGCCTTTCCCCGACATACGTTCCGAGTTCCATTCTGACCGACCGGTTGTATCTCGAAATGGATTTAAGTCGGATGTATGTTAACATGGCATGCGGAAGGCGTATACGAACGGCAACTGAGAGAGATGCTGTGATGTACACAGTGCTGGGATATCGTCTGATGGTCATTATTGTACTTAGCAGTGGCTGCCCTTAGCAGTGGCTGTTATAGTTTCATATGACTGGAAGACTTGACAAATATAATTAGAGATGCATTTCCGCAAGAAAATGCAAATGTGATTGCACCGCAGCATCATCGAACCTTAACTGTAAAAATACTTGATCAATCTCCAGCGGAAGTGCAGTCTCGGAGCAAAAGACTATTGAATCCAACTACTGACTGCCGCTGTTTGCAATCCCTCATTGTAGCACGGGGGACCTCAAGCTTTCCCAATTGCTTATTTTCTCATGGGAAAATAAGCAATTAAAAACGGCAATTAAAGAAACGAGTGGAGTGATCAATTAGCTGTATACAAGCACATTAGGACGGACTTGTTACCGCTGCAATGGAATCAATGTCATGAAAACTGCGGGAGTAGAAAAAAAATAATGACTGGAATGAAAATAATAATAATATGTCCTATCACTAGGGATGGAACAACAATATACGATTGCTGCACAATCACATAATGAATATCCAGAGACTTGACTTTAACTGCGTGTGCTCAACATTTATTGAAGACACAGGTATACCGCATTACATAACTCTCAACTAAACCAAACTAAGCACACATTGTGTTACTCTGCCTCCACATCAGTAACTTCATTACATCTGTATCAGTGCGCAACACTATATACTACACTGGCGGATATACAGCCAAGCATACTTTTTACATTTACATATATTTTTTCTTAATTTTTTAAAATTTATACAGTATTTTTTTGGTCGTATGTACGGATGGTCATAAGTCGCATAGGTTGTAAGTCGGGGAGAGGCTGTATTACCGTGTACAGCAGTTCTGCATGTGATTTGCCCAAGTGGTGTTGCCGTACCCCAGCAGAAGCCGTTGGTCGACGGCTGGTGGGTAGTTGCATGGAGTGGAAACAAACGTTTTTGGTGAAAACAGACCGATTTGCGAGTGCTAATCAATCAGCCATTTCTAACATTAGCTATCATAGCTAAGCTACCTGGGTAGTTAATTAGCACATACACATTCAACCAGCGACCAACAATGGTGATCACGGGCATATTCAACTAACGTTAATGTCTTTATTACTTTATATTTGTCAGAAAGCCCACGTGAGGTCTCAGTAAAGTGTCAATCATTTATATTACTCTGTATGTGTAATTTATGTAGACTGTAGTAGCTGTCATTTATTGCATATTCGTGTAGTATACTGTATAGCTGTACTTGCTCATGATAAACAGTATTGTTAGTGTTTGTTTTATTAAAGTGCAAGCAGTTTTATTACAGTCATCTTTCATTCACAGTGAGTGTCATCGTGAGCAAGAGGGAGGGTGGCAGTGACATTCATCAGTTTTTTGGGCAGCCTCAGAAAAGAAGAAAAGTAAGTTGAAAGCAGTGAGAAAATGAGTACCAGTCAGATGATAGAAGTATACAGTAGTATAAGAGATGAGTCAATGTTTCTTGATATAATAATCATTGCTACTCAGATCAGAAATAGTTAGTAATGAACATCATGGCAAGAAACACTGCTTGTTTAATGATAATATTTTTTTCATGTTCACTCTGGTGCATTCAGAGTAAAGAGAGAGAGGGAGAGAGAAAGCATGAGGATTCCGACAGGGCAGAGAGAGCAGAGGGGTATTCCATAAAGTGGGTTTAGTGAAAACTCAGAGTTAGTTAACTCAAAACAAGTAGTAAACCTCCTAATAGAAGAGCATCATGGCTTTGTTTTGCTAGGAGAATGAAGCCATAGGACTCCTCTATTAGGAGGTGTACTACTTGTTCTGAGTTAACTAACTCTGAGTTTTCACTAAACCCGCTTTCTGGAACACCCCCCAGGTAACATGGAGGCTATTGAGAAAAGGAGCAAATATTGATGGTTAAGACTGAAGAATGACATCACAACAGTCTAATGCTAATGCACAGACTCCTGTTGGCCTCCATGTGTGTATCAACATTCTAGTCTCTCTAGTCACTAGTTTACTGATAATATTTCTGTTGGAGCCAAAATGTGTTGTTGTTATTCATGGTGAGAATTTTGGATGTTTCATTTGTCTTGCATTTATGATTGTATGGGGCATTGTTGAAAACATTTATTTTGATTTTGTTGAGTAGTTAGTTTACCTGACCAATATGGAGGTGCACAAAGACACGCCCATTCCTTCAGACAGGTGACTGCAGCACCTGCTCTGTTAAGCTTTAATTTAGAATGAAACTTGTGTCTCGAGAGGAATGCAGCCATACGGTTTTTGACCGCAGCAAGCCTCAAACAACACACGCACCTCCATCTTGTATGGTAGGAATGTTTCATTACTAAACACGAATACACTCGGCTGTTCATCAATTCAAAATACACGCTTGAGCGCGTCAACCAAGGCTTAATTTAGAATGCTCTTTAAATTTCTTTCATGTTCATTCTGGTGCATTCAGAGTAAAGAGAGAGGGAGAAAGAGAGAGAACATGATGATGCCAGCAGGGCAGGGAGAGCAGGTGACATGGAAGTGAGTGAGAAAAGGATGGTTGATGGTTAAAGTGATACTGCAATCAAAGACTGACTTTTCCAGTTAAAAATCAATGTTACGAGTTTGAATATGGTCATGGAGCACTATTTCAGTCTGAAAGTATTTTTTGTTACGTCACACACAGGGTGATGGAGGGAAAGTAGGGTGGGATTGGGCGTGGCCATGGCAAGGTGTCATAGCTTAGTCTGGGGTACTGTGTAGTTGTTTGTTTTGAATTGAATGATTATGGTTATGGTTGTACTTTATTAATCCCTAATCTCTGCCATTGCATACAATGAAACAAGAAAAGGTAAAAAAAGAGAAAAGAACAAAACAGAGCAATGTAATACAATACACTATTAGACACTGTAAAAAAAAAAAAAAAAATAGAAAATAAATGAAAAGTTCATCCCATGCATTAGTGAATTTTTAAATGTTTTAGAATGGCAGGAAATGAGTTTTCAAAATTTGAATTTTTTCAGGGGGCAGACCCCCCAGCAGATTTGGTTCCTCCCAATGTTGACTCCATGGCTACAACCTTGTGTCAAAGGGCTACTTTGTACTTTTATACTCTGAGTACATTTCAGAGCATGTACTTTTTCGCTTTTACTTCAGTAAAGAAGTTGAATCAATACTTCTTCGTTTACCAGAGCCTTTTCACACAAGTATCTGTACTTCTACTTGAGTAAAGAATGTGTGTACTTTTTCCACCACCGGAGATCTTGGTGGTTTGGCAGTCCATGAGTCCACCAGTCTTTCTATACAGCCCTTTGTCAGTCTATTCTGTCAAGACAGTCATTTGGCAGGCTATTCTGGTACAGTGTGTAGCATTAACAGTTAGCAGTAACTGTTTACTACTAACTTGCTGTACCATTTCCCCTGCAACAGTTACAATTTGCCACAATAATCTGCCCAGGGGCCCCCAATCTAGTATGTGACCCCATTTCTCTGCTGTTCCTCTGACCTGACTGGTACAGTAGTGGGGGCAGCACTGAACACCATTACTTGTCAGTCTTGTTACATACACACCCCATCTTAAAAGTCACTGTCACAATGCCAAAAGATTACGCAATCTATTTCACTGCCAAGGCCTGAAAATTGCTTGGAAAGCATTTGCTCTGTCAGAGAGTCCAATGTTTTAAGACTTGGGTAACTGATTGGGGCAAGATAAAAGGGTTAGAGTTCTGGCTGAAGAGTGGGTAGACTCTGAATAAACAGCCTGAGGGCAACTGCCTGAGTGGTGCTCCACTCTGCATTGGTCAAATTGGTTTGTAAACATATAAATGATTGTAAACGTGTAGATGTTTGGAGATGCGTAGGCCAGCCTGGCTAGTGTGGAAGGGCCCAGTGATCTGCCGGGAGGTGGGCTCTCTCCCACGACCAGACCTGCCCTGGTTTCAGCAGCAGGCATTACTTCAGGGGAAAAATATGTAGGTGTACCACATGTTGGGTGGCAATTGGGGGAGCGACTTTTTACATTGCAATGCGTGGGCTAATAAATGTTTTAGTGATTCTGAGGTTAAACATTGTGCAGATTCTCTCCATGTCTCCCTGTTTCTCTCTCTCTCTCTCTCTCTCTCTCTCTCTCTCTCTGACCATCTCTCCCTCCCCCTCTGTTCCTTTGACCCTTTTTATGGCCCAAGCCTTTCTGTGTTCAGGACCAATGCACACCAATGCAAAAACCACTCGCCTTATCACCTAACAGACACCAGGCTCGACGTTTAAGCACAGCAACCCCCATACCATTTGTTCTCAAATTGATAATCAATCCAAATGAAGACCACGTCACCTCAGATGTTTTCCTTGGGAATAGAATTCGGACCACGCCAAAAGCCTAATCTGCATTGTTCCACTAGTTTTGTTCGCCAACAATATAGAACAAAAGACAAAAATTATGTAGAACAGCTTCAGTTGAGCTCCGGTTCAGTCAGCCATCATGTAGTCCATTCTGCTCTTCTCTGCAAACAATCGCCCAGTCTCACCACTTCAGAAGATCTGCGACACTAAAAGACTCTCCTGGCACTGACAAGTCTTGCTCACGTTCTCCTTCTGCCAACCTCAGTGACTTTGATTTCTCATACCTCAACGTGGCTGGCCCTGCTCTTCTTCTTCTCCTTCCCACTCCCTCCCTCACTACCATTAGTGTAGGTAACTCCACTAGAACATTGCTCAGATAGTTTCTTTTGGTTAAGCATGCCTCCTCATGAGTAATAATTTATACGCTCATAGCTGCCTCACTCAGATGTACTAAATGAAGGGAGGATATTGTCTTCTTGTGTGTAGTTTAAAAGTTGTTGTATGTGTGTATGTATCACAAATATGCCTTAATTCCACCCAAACTCTAGTTCATCCAACATTAAATTCATTCTGTACCCTTTGAATGTGATTGTTGTGATTGTTTGGTTTGACCATTTGTGTTTCTATTCTTTCAGTATGTGACAAATCATTTCCTTTTGCCTTTATTGAGTGTGGTGATCCAGGAGCTTAGTTAGCTAGAGGTGTTGAATTCGAAGAGTATTATTGTATTTGCTACATTAGTGCTGTTATTGGGCATATTACGATAGTTATTTTGATAAATTTCTAGGTTTATTGTTCAGAGTTCGGTGCTATAAAATAGAGTTTTTCTATTTTGTGAATGACTGTAATTTCACTGGGTTCAGGTTCTCGAATAAGGTTATGGTTACAACTAAGTGATATCAGTATTAAGTCTAATTGTACGTCATTGGCATGACACACATTTCACTTCCTGTGCTACACTTCTTTTAAATTTGTCAACTGTTGTCTCACCATTCAGACTTAACTATTTTGTAGATTCCCAAAAGTCTTTGTTGTTACCATGGAAGTGACTTGTGGTGGAGAGAGTAGCAGGTGAGAATGTAGGGCTACAGAAGTCTATACAATTCAGCTTATAAGGATTTGTGTAAGAGCTGATGGCAAAGACATACAGTCTTCACATTACACCACACTTACACTTCCACAAAAGCTCCATTGTGGTTCCAAGTGTTAAGAAGGCCTCTGCTGCTCGCAAGGCCAACATGCAGAGGGCACTGTTCTTGCAAAACAAAATGCTGATGGGGAAAACATTCTGGGTTTGTTGAATCACACATACACGCTTTTTTACAGATAAAAAAAGAGGATTTAGAGGATTGAAACGGCCTGAAAGAGCAAAATGTGTTTCCATTTCTTTCATTTTTGTTGGTGCCACAAAATGGCAACACAAACAAACTAAATCATGCCCTTTCTTTTTTTCTGTTCTGGCAATTAGGCCTATACCCTCACCAGTTAATTCAGAACCCCATTGCCTTTGACAAGAAAACAAATATGTTACCTGCAAAACGTTGTGTCAATCCATGTAAACAGTCATAAATCAGCAAATGCCACTAGAGCCTGATTTTCGGAGGAAATGAAATATCAGATAGTTTTGTCAGGTTGTTTTAATTTTGTCAAGCTATATTAAGTCACAACTTATCTTCAGGCTGTATTAGATGGTGTTCTACTTTATATACCAAGGGACTGCTGGAGGACAGGGGTGTAACAATGCACAAAGATCATGGTTTGGTAGATGTAGACTATATACCCCCTACATCCCCTCCTGTGCACTCCTAAACTCCTAGATAGATATTGCAATGGCTTTAACTGAGAGTCAATGTGACAGAGACATTTAGCAAGTGAGGCAGTGAAACCATCTTGGGGCAAGACTGGGGATAGGACCTAACACAAACTCATTCTTTTAACTTGAAATTAATGTGGTTTTGTTGTAGCTCCTCTGAATCATACTTTCCAAGACTATAAATTTTCTCTTTGTTAAAAAAAGAACAGAGAACATGTCTGCGAAAGGATGAAATCTGTTTCCCCCTCTCCTGGTGAGCATTTCTGAAGGTTGGAAGGAGATAAGTCTGTCTGATTGAATGTGGAGGGGTTTGAGTCTTTAGGTGAACTCTCATGAGGAGGTCTGTTGACTGACTGGTCAGCAGGGATAGACCATTTGAGTATAACATTGCCCTGTTCTATCTTAGCACCAACTCTATGTTCATAGTTCTGTTGTTGTTCGTGGTCCTCTGATGGACTTCTGTTAACTTGGCTGTGCAGTTGCTAGGCATGAATATCAAGTCTTATATTCTTTAAAATCATTTTCACCACGCGTCTCAGTCAGCCTGGATTTCTGTTAAAATGGGCTCTAAAGGACAGGCAAAGTCAAGCTCATCCTTGTGGTCTTCAAGGAGATACGCACACAGGTCACGGGATGAACCTGACAGTATGGATCCTCACCAGGCTTTCCATACTATGAGATAGTTCATCTCACTTTCACCTTTCTACATCTTCTCCCTACTTCTAGTTGAAGCTGCTCAACCTCCATGACAAGTCTAACCCCAGTGTTTTTCCTCTATTTGTAACCATCTTGATGGCTTTCATCCTACTTACATGATCAAAGTAAACCTGTTTATTTTTTAACAGTAAAACTGACAGACAGTGGTGGCAGCTTTCATCTGAGTTCAAAGCAAAAGCTTTGAACGGTGTTTCAAAACGGTTGTGACTTCTACTAGCTTCTGTAATTAATTCACTGATGGATTTGTCTTTCTCCTCCATTAGCTGATATATCTTCATCATGAATGTATTCAGAGCCAGAGCGGTCGATAAAATTCTCTCAATGGTGCTGGTCGGTGCAAATAGACCACTGTAGACCTTCATTTAAGCATTCAACAGGTTTGCTGTTTTCGTGAATTTTGCCCCCAAAGTGAAAAGTTGTAGAGCGAAATTTGCGAGGTGTTTTGCTGTGAGAAAGCCTAGCATAAAAGTAAATTTATGAAAAGCAAGTAACGCAGATGCCTTCTGTCTGCCATGATTTTTTCCCCACAGAAACGACACAAACTTTCGCTACGTAGTGTTCGTTTCCAAAACCTGTGGAAATGCGGGCCAGTTCTCAAAAGGCACTAAGGCAGCACTGGCTCCGCACCAGCACCAGCACCAGCACCAGCACCGTCATAGTGGAAAAGAGCTATCAGAGCTCCAGAGGTACAGAGCCCAGAGAGAGATGTCTCTTCACAGGCTTTAGAATACCACTGAAACCCAGGAAGCCAGTCCCAACTGAACACCTGCATCTGCCACAGATGGATGACAGATGGATGGACTAATGGATGAATATGATTCATTTCTGTTCATGAATCGTGAATGTAGCTTGTGCATGGCTTTGAACTGAAAAAAGTGTGTTGGAGTACTGAGGTAACAGACATGAATCCTATACCTACTTCCCACAAAGTTGGACGATGGAGGCTGAATGCTAAGAGAGTGAATGCTAAGAGCTCTGTGGTTATGGCACAAAGCAGGGTCCTCCTGGAGAGGGAACTAATTAACACTAGCCGCTTTGCACCAGAGGAACTGTTGGAGAAAGTACTCCCTTTTTAACATGTTGGCACCGCAGGAACTTAGAATGATCATAGTTCTTAGAACGCCGTTTTGAGGGGCTTTTTTAGCTGCTACTTCAGGGTAGTTACTTTTGCAGCGCAATAGTAACCTTGGGTGACATAGGTGTATGCCGATTGGTCCAGACATAGGTGTACGGTGACTGCAACTGCCATTTTTAAAAATCTGTGTAAAATATAAAGTCTTTGTCTTAAATTTAGTTTTTGATGTTCAGGTCTAAAATGACTTAAAATGATTGGAATTGTAGGAGGGGAAGCATGTTCAGTTTTTAGGTTTTATTTTACTGGTATTTTATATCCCACAACAATGACCATTTCCGCAACATCCAATACCTATTTGTTTGTATATTAAAGAGGTGGCATACACTCTGCTTCGGTAGGTCCTTGTGTGTCTGCTTGTGTGGCTGTGATGTGCATTTTAACCTAGAATAAGAACGTGTTTACCTAGCTTACGATTTGAGGGCTGCGGCAGGGAAAAAGGAAAAAAACAAAAACACGACACTGCGAGCAAGCGTCAGGCACAAGCGCTATGCTAGCACCCACAAAGCACTAAGCCCATTGAGTCGTTCACTGCTACTGCGGTGGTAAATGCAGGGGGATTTTTTTTTTTTCCATTGGACTGGGTCTATTACCATACAGTGTTATTTTCGTGAATGAGAAGATGGTGGTGTGGTGGGTAGCGCTGTCGCAGGTCTCGGGTTTGATTCCCGGCTGGGCGGCCAGGGTCCTTTCTGTGTGGAGTTTGCATGTTCTCCCTGTGTCTGCGTGGGTTTCCTCCCACAGTCCAAAGACATGCAGGTTAGGTGAATTGGAGATGCTAAATTGCCCCCTGTTATGAATGTGAGTGAAACACACCTGTTCAGGGTGTTTCCTTTCGCCCTGTGAGTGCTGGGATGGGCTCCAGCACCCACTGCGACTTAGATAATGAGTGAGAGAGAAGGCAGTTATGTTATCTAATGTGCACTGAATATTTACATCCATCCATCCATCCATTTTCTGCTGCTTATCCGGGACCAGGTTGCGGTGGCAGCAGGCTGAGGAGGGTAGCCCAGACATCCCTTTCCCCGGCTATATCCACCAGCTCCTCCAAGGGGATCCTAGGTGGTATCGCTCCACCTCCCGCACAAGTTCCGGCTCCTTCCCCCCCAGAGAGGTGACGTTCCACGCACCAAAAGCCAGTTTCTGTACCGTAAGTCCAGTCCACTGGGGCCCTCGCCCCAACCCGCCACCCGTGTAGCATCACACCTGGCCCCTATTTCTCCCCTGTGTGTGAAGCCAAATTATTCCCCAAAGGAAATTCTAAAAGGGCCCACTGAATTACTCAGAGTACCAGGCCACTGATAGAGTGGATCTCTGCTCAAACTCATGCATAGCTGAAACATTACTGATTTGATTACTAACCTGCTATAAAGTAGACGTGTTCTGTTGAACAGGGGAATTTGTTTTTCTACAAATCCCTGCATGCCTTTAATTGGCTGAGGAACGTACAAACCTGTTTCACAGACAGAAATGAGTAGGGCTGTCCCCGACCAAGGATTTTCCTAGATGACAAGTAGTTGTTAATTCAAGCCAGTAGTCGACTAGCCGTCACAAGTTTATATTAATTTAACTACTTAAATATATATTTTGGGGGGCATCAGAAAACGGTTTGAGTTCCAGGGGCTTAGAAAGAATGTTATAAGCTGCGCCGGCTTTGACCAATTTGGTGCCATAGCCAAGATGTTAGATTGTGCCCTTGCATCATAGCCAATTCCACCATCAATCATTGTGTTCATACACTCACACAGAAACTGCTAAGCCACATTATAACCTGTAGCATTCTAAATACAAACAGCAAGAGTAATTATGTGATTGCGTTTTTCTTAAGTCTTATTATTATGTGATTGTGTGTATTGCTCTTCTTGACTCTTATTAGGGTTCCAGCAGTGAAGCTGCTGGAACCCTATTGTAATTGTTAGAATTTTTCTCTATTATTAGGGGCCAAGCAGCGAAGCTGCCAAACATCTTGTGCATCATCACAGTATCAAGCCCTAACTGGAATACTATGACCCCTGGCCGTCAGCCATTTTGTTTGTCGGCCATCTTGGAATGAGTCATTTTCAATGGCACACCCTGGAAGCCCTTCATAGTTCATGATGAAATTTGGCACCCTCATAGATGGCAGTAAAAGGTATCCAGCCACCAAATTTGGTGTCATTCCATCATTGCCTGTAGCACCACCAACAGGCCAAACTCCAGATAACCATTAATTTTAGTGTTCAATATTTTATAATTAAACAACTAAGATTAATGGGATAAGCTAGCTGTAGAGAGAGAGAGAGAGCACGTGCGTGTATGTGGGCGTGTGCCCAGCTGCGCACTGAAGAGAGAGGGAGGAGTTCTTTGGAGAGAGGCAGTGCGCAGGCGCACAGAAAAGAGATGGAAGAGCGAGGGAGAGAGGCTGTGCGCAGGCGCACAGTAAAGAGGAGGAAGAGCGAGGGAGAGAGGCTGTGCGCAGGCGCACAGTAAAGAGGAGGAGGAGCGAGGGAGAGAGGCTGTGCGCAGGCGCACAGAAAAGAAGAGGAGGAGCGAGGGAGGGAGAGAGGCTGTGCGCAGGCGCACAGGCAAGAGGTATGCGTGGTATGAGGATGTAGTGCACAAGCATGTGTGCTAGGCACCAACTAGAGTGGGGATGGGCAACGAGAAGCACATGTATGTGAGAGACCAAAGAATGTCTAACTGGAGAGCTAGTCTCAAGCAAGTAGGCCCTAAACTCAACAACTCTGCCCAACCCTTAAGTCGCGTTGCAATCCCAATGTTGGAGGTGTGCAATCAGGAAAAGGGAGTTAGAGAGAGAGAGAACGCATGCCAGATCTATCCTTCATAAGTTGTAACCATAAGAAAGTAACAAACGGCTAAAAACAGCATTGTACATGAAATACAGTGTGTACATTTAAATCATAAAAGAATTCAAATAACAACACTTCCTTCACGTTAACTGCATATAATCTTAATACTAAAGTGTGCCCAGATGCCAGCCTTACTTTGAATAGCTCATTGCGTGGCGACCGAAGGTGCGTCTTTGGTGGCCTGATGAGCGGTGCGATTTGCTGGTCCAGGGAGAAGTTCTTTTCCTTGTCACTTGAAGATCTTCGAGGCTCGTTTTTTTTTTTGCAGAATTAAAGAGCTGGAAAAAGAGAGTTTGGAATTTTCCGCGATTTTATGGCGAAAATTGCGTCATCACTGTGTCTGGTATCTGGCTCCATTTCTGTATCCAATACTGTTACAGTGAAATCTGAGAAGATGGGTACAGATTACCCATGCGGTCAAGCAGGGAATTATGGGTAATATGGTCTACGGGCCTGACAACCCCTACACAATCAACACCAAATTTGGTATGTATCATCTAGAGAGGGAACTGAGCAAAAGTTCTATAAAGAATCTTGCTAGGCCAATCAGTATTGTCGCTGTCGTCCAATGAATTTTGATGGTGACAGCTCCAAAGAGGAAGTGAGCATATCTGAGCAATGCTTGGTTGGATTGATGCCAAACTTGATACAGTTCATTGACTTGGGGAGTCCTGAGTCCTCACCAAGTTTCAGGAAATTTGGCCACATGGTGGTGCTATACCAGAAAAAAAGTAAAAATATAGTAAAATACCAATTACTTCAGAGAAAAGCAGATATTTCATGGAAAATTTTTGTGAGTTATCACAGTAAAGCACCCCAGTTGAGAAATTATGAACCCTCTGTGTTGTCCATTTTGTTCTATAGCCATCTTGATATTATCCTTTTTTTCCCTGGTTTTCTATGACAGGCCATTGGGAGTGCTATGTGGATTTACTTGGCATCTGCTAAAGCTGTAAGAGTGGGGGTCTGCCCATATTGTATTGGAGTGGTGTCTTGTTCCAGGGTGGTTAAGATTGCTTGTCTACATGGTGCCTCTGAGCTGCTTGAACCTGGCATTGCTGCTTGCAGCTATATTTAGGGGCCAAGTAGTGAAGCTGCTGGAACCCTATTGTAATTGTTAGTAAGTTCCACTATTATTATAATTCTTCACATGCGGGTCTATGGCAGCCCCTAGAACCCCTTGGTAGATTTTTGTGAAATTTGGCACATTGATAGAGGACAGTCCAAGGTATCCAGGCACCAAATTTGGGGTCAATCCATCCATCTCTTTAGCGCCACCAACAGGCCAAACATCAAGGTACTTTTGTGGTACTTTGTCCTAGAGTTGTGATCTTTCTTTTACCTGAATCCTTGGATCATGACGAGTTGAATGCACCCATTGGTGTCAATTTCCGCCTACCTAGATTTTCCGCTATTTAGAATTTTTCGAAAAACCTACTTTTGCGAACTAGTCCTAGACCATTGATCCAATCACCACCAAATTTGGTACACATCATTTACAGACCATCTTGACCAAAAGTTGTATAAAGAATTTTGCCAGGCCAAAGGGTGTGGTTGTCCGATGAATTTTGAAGGCGAAGGCTCCAAACAGGAAGTGAGCATATCTCAGCAATGCTTGCATGGATGGATACCAAACTTGGTGGCACTATACTAGGAAAACATCACAAAATGTATTCAGATGCTCATAACACCAGGACAGAAGCAGATATTTCGGCCAAACATCTTGTGCATCATCACAGTATCAAGCCCTAACTGGAATACTATGACCCCTGGCCGTCAGCCATTTTGTTTGTCGGCCATCTTGGAATGAGTCATTTTCAATGGCACACCCTGGAAGCCCTTCATAGTTCATGATGAAATTTGGCACCCTCATAGATGGCAGTAAAAGGTATCCAGCCACCAAATTTGGTGTCATTCCATCATTGCCTGTAGCACCACCAACAGGCCAAACTCCAGATAACCATTAATTTTAGTGTTCAATATTTTATAATTAAACAACTAAGATTAATGGGATAAGCTAGCTGTAGAGAGAGAGAGAGAGCACGTGCGTGTATGTGGGCGTGTGCCCAGCTGCGCACTGAAGAGAGAGGGAGGAGTTCTTTGGAGAGAGGCAGTGCGCAGGCGCACAGAAAAGAGATGGAAGAGCGAGGGAGAGAGGCTGTGCGCAGGCGCACAGTAAAGAGGAGGAAGAGCGAGGGAGAGAGGCTGTGCGCAGGCGCACAGTAAAGAGGAGGAGGAGCGAGGGAGAGAGGCTGTGCGCAGGCGCACAGAAAAGAAGAGGAGGAGCGAGGGAGGGAGAGAGGCTGTGCGCAGGCGCACAGGCAAGAGGTATGCGTGGTATGAGGATGTAGTGCACAAGCATGTGTGCTAGGCACCAACTAGAGTGGGGATGGGCAACGAGAAGCACATGTATGTGAGAGACCAAAGAATGTCTAACTGGAGAGCTAGTCTCAAGCAAGTAGGCCCTAAACTCAACAACTCTGCCCAACCCTTAAGTCGCGTTGCAATCCCAATGTTGGAGGTGTGCAATCAGGAAAAGGGAGTTAGAGAGAGAGAGAACGCATGCCAGATCTATCCTTCATAAGTTGTAACCATAAGAAAGTAACAAACGGCTAAAAACAGCATTGTACATGAAATACAGTGTGTACATTTAAATCATAAAAGAATTCAAATAACAACACTTCCTTCACGTTAACTGCATATAATCTTAATACTAAAGTGTGCCCAGATGCCAGCCTTACTTTGAATAGCTCATTGCGTGGCGACCGAAGGTGCGTCTTTGGTGGCCTGATGAGCGGTGCGATTTGCTGGTCCAGGGAGAAGTTCTTTTCCTTGTCACTTGAAGATCTTCGAGGCTCGTTTTTTTTTTTGCAGAATTAAAGAGCTGGAAAAAGAGAGTTTGGAATTTTCCGCGATTTTATGGCGAAAATTGCGTCATCACTGTGTCTGGTATCTGGCTCCATTTCTGTATCCA